>NW_017729034.1:3968522-3969738 GCF_001723915.1 Gavialis gangeticus
CCCCCACCTGGCAGCAGCTGGTGAGGTGGGGCTTTGTTTAAAGAGCTGGGAACGGGTCAGGTGAGGAGCCATGTGGGGCTGAGAGAGCGGGCGGAGGTACGGGGGTGCTCGGGCAGGGTGGGGGCTGGGGGAGCAAGCAAGGGATGGGGCCTGGCAGGGGTCCCCCCATGGTCCCCTTCCCCAGGCCCTCCTGCCCACTACTTACCAGCACAGAGTCTGGGTCCAGCTTCCTGCGGCAGCAAGCAGGGTCTGCCTGAATCTTGGAAGCTCTCCAAATCTTTTCTGAATTGATTCGAAGAGCTTCAAATTGATTCAGACCTTTCTATTGGTCTCCTGACTTGATTTGGATTCAGAGATTTGGTGGCCGAATTGGCCCGAATCTCCTCTGAATCAAATACTCACCCAAAGATTCGCACAGCCCTACTACACCTGGGGATGCCTAAGGGGGTGGGGGAAAGGAATAGTGCTGACGTACTTTTTATTTTTATTTCTTTTAATGCTTCTTTCATTGCCTTATATATATCTTAAATCATAAAAACAAGGGTGGAGCTTGAGTTGCAGGCTGTACAAATGTTACAGGTGTTTATCTTGTTGTTTTGTTTACTTATTTTAATCCCCCCCCCCCCCCCGGCATTATTTCCACACATGCACCTGCTTCACAGATAAAATATAGCTAAAGGAGAAGTGGAGTTTAAACACGCTTTTTTTTGCTTTGCACATTTAGTGAAAGAGCAGCTAAAGGAACAAGTCTAGTTGCAAAAAATATTGCTTAATAGTCCAATTTGAACAGGGCAGGGTGGAACGTGAGTCAGACAGAACTACTATTGTAAAAGGAATTTAGGATTTATTTATTTTTTTAATTATTTATCCTAAATGAAATGCTGATCTTGACTGAGCTGGATCCCAGTGCAATGTCAGGTTGTTAGATTTTAAGACTGCCAGAGCCAGGAGTTATATCTATAGGGCATGGAGTTAAACTGAGGATGTGGATACATTTGAGTTATGTCAAATGGACTGAGCCAGCAGGAAGAAGCAAACTGTTTTTGCAGTGAGAGCAAAAAGACCTTTTCTGCCATGCGATGCAGGTAATATTTCAGCTTTCTATACCAATATTGAGGGCTAATGTAGGGATGTGTCTGTGGTCATCTGTCTTGGCAAGTTTGTTTAGATCTCTGTATTCCGTGATTTTTTTTTTTTTTTTTTTTTTTTTTTTTTT
>NW_017729034.1:3974738-3981165 GCF_001723915.1 Gavialis gangeticus
TTTTTTTTTTTTTTTTTTTTTTTTTTACATTTCTCTGTAGTTGTCAATAAAAGATTATTTTTAAGATGTCCTGAATTGATTTATTGTTGGCAGTTTTATTTGGGGTATTTGCTAAAATCTCATGAGACAAAAAGAAGAGCTCCTTCAGCACAGCCAAGAAGTATCTGACAGCTCTGATATAAGGTCATAGGCACAGAGAAGACTGGCACTTCTTTTAATAGTACCCATTACTGTAGTTGGGGCACAGATTGGGCTGAATGATTTGCAGGGAGTCAGATTTGTGTTCTGTTTTAGGTTAGTACTTAATGATTGTTTCATTTTTGTCTTATGACACTTTCTGTACACAGAAATGTACTCAGGATAGTTGTTTTATGAACTCAGGACTTTTGCTAGTCAGATGGTTTGTAATGGGATAATGGAGCTTTTTATCTTGGTTAGGGACACATGTTGCCCTATAATGGTTGTCAGAATAGTGGCTTGTACTCCAGTATCACAGTGGTGGATGAAATAAACTAGAAGAATAGGATAGTTAGATAATGCACCCACAGGTGAGACCCTTTTGGTTTGAATGAAAGCCGCAGAATCTGTGTTTCACCTCTTGTTGACTTGGGTTCTCATGACTTCAAATGATATTGCAGAGCATCTGAGCATCATGTGTTGTGGCAGTTAGGAGAAGTAATATAATTTTTTTACTTGCACATGTGTAGCAGTCAGATTCATAGAGCCAGTTTTTAGTCTTGAGTTTTGTTTGTGCTGTGATCATAAGTGTTATTGCAGGATGTGTAGGCATACTCAAACTAGTTCTAACCTTGCTACTTCTGTACAGATAGCAGTGAGACCATGGTGACTTGGGTGATGGCCACCAACTGACTGTCAAGAATTGTGGGTGGGCTTGCATGTCCTGCGCTGCTTCCCTACTCTTGGTACCAAAGCTAGCTAGGTTACAGCTAACTTGAGTACACCTACACATGCTATAATTGCATCTCCACATTGCAGAATAGACTTAACCTGAGCCCAAGTTGGTGCTTATTGTTGTAGGACAGGGCTGTCCAACTTCTTGGCAGCTGGGGCTCCACACTGCAGGGTTCATGAGGCTTCCCAGACTATGCACCGCACACATGTATGAGTGGGTCCTCTCTCCAACCATTGCCTCTGCCTGGCACAGTGCCCCATCTCGCCCACAGTTCCCCGTGGCACTGTACTGCATGGTTCACCTAGCACCACGGACTGTACTGTATCATCCCACCCCACCCTATCCTTCCCTCTGGAAGCAGGGAGAGGGAGACGGAGTCCCAAGACCCTTGGGCAGCTGGAGCAAGGGGCAACAGCAGCTAGGTAGTACCCTGACAGCCACATGTTAACCCTGCACGGGCCATCAGTTAGACAGGCCTGCTGTGGAACATGGAGACATTTAACAATTTTAATATGCTTTAAGGGAAAGGGTTGAAATCGAAGTATAGAAGTTGCATGGATCTCATTACACTAGAAACTAATATATATTTATTGAGCTTACATGGGACCCTTATTCTAGAAGATGATTTGCTAAACCAGATCACCTCACTATAGCTCACATGTGCTCTAAAGGAGATGGAGAGGGGTTTTTGCCGTGTATCAAAGCATCCCAAATTCCATAGGATGGTCATCTGAAAGCCTGGATGAAGAGACTTTTGGTGATATTTGTGCTGGAACATATTTTCACCCTTGACTGCGCCTGAAAGCTTGTCAAGAACTTTTTTCCAACTACTTAGTTGGTCTAAGGACATCACATCTACACAAAGCACCTTGCCTGCCTGTGGCCTTAGACCAACACAGCTACAACAAACACTCAGAAAAAGAGCAGACTTGCACTTGACCAAGCCTTTCACCTCTACCTCTAGTAAACTTCACTCCCTTCTCTTGCTTTCTGGACATGATAAAATTGTGGTCTGTTGGAGATGGAGAGGGCAAACTTGAGGGACGCTGTACAGCTACTGTAGCAGCACCTGCAGCTGGTGGTGGGCAAACCACACTGAGGAGGCAGCAGCAGCAAGGGACTTTATGTCCACAGGGCAGGTAAGGCTGACCTCCCTCTGCATGTGCCCACCCGTACTCTCTGGCAGGGTTTTACCCAGGGCTTAAAACTTATTGGATAGCCCTCTGTAAGATACCATTCAAGTGAGAAAACGATTTTGGTAGAAAGCTGCTGGTGTCCTTTTGAGTGCTGACCAGCCAGTGAGACATAACTCTACTTCTCCCTTGTGCTTGGGCAGTTCTTTGGTATCCTGCCAGTGAAGAGCAAGGGTAATGATGTTTGTTTTAATGCCCCCAAGTGCATTAATACTGTTTCTCCAGGCAGTTCAAAACTTCCTCATCCAATGACACATCTGCCTTCCTTACATTTGGGTGATAACAACTGGCAGGGTTTTAAATTCTCCTTCTTGTATAAGGTTTTCTGTTGACCAGATTTTTATACAGCCTAAAGGGAGCCCTGTAAAACTCAACATGGTTATAACCGGCTTTTATCAGTTTGGTGGGCTCTTTCTGAGAATTTTATACAAGCAGTAACTCACTTGGGCAAGTGAGGTTATTGGAAAATAACACTGAAACTAAATAGTCTTTGCACTCCTGATGCCTACAACACTGTTGATTTTCTAACCATGGAGTCTTTCCCTGCATTTTCAAAGCCCACTTGGAGACTTTTTCTTTTTTGGAGTCAAATTAGTATTTGGACATTTAAAATTGATATAATACCCTGAGGCTACTTTGTACATACAGGTGTGTTTATGAACCATATTCTTAGGGAATAAAATCCTCAGACTTTCACCTTGGAGATAGCTTGCTTTAAACACTTCATGCTGGGAGGTCAGATGGGCATAACTGCCTGAGCACAAGAGAGAAGGAGAAGACATAAACAGGAAGTGCCCTCAAGAAGCTATCATTATCCCCATGCCACTGGTGGGTAGGTAGCTTGAAGCCTCATGGCATAATTGTATCACATTGGTGTCCTGGTAATACTAGTTCTGTTTCCTGAAATTTAACTTTCGGATGCCCAGCACCTTCCCAAAATGAAGATGATACCAGGGCAAGTATTTCCTGTAGATAAGTCTTGAATCTGCCTTCCTTGCTGGTAATGCACTAAGATTGCATGGGATGTATCCAGCCAGGCTTTGTTCCAGGAAGGTGTTTATGGATATATACCCTGTTTACCTGGAAAAACGAGTTTTTGTCATTGCTTAACTGGTTCTGACATCACAAGAAATCTTGATCTATTAGATTATCACTGCTTTGTTAGATATAAATCACTGTGGATTTAATTTAAATCAAATTGATTTTTAAATTGCAGGTCAGGAAGCCTCAACTTTAATTATTGTCTTCTATAAAAGGTGTATTCTTGTTTGATACAACCTTAATGCACATTATTCACAACTTGGAGAGAGATGTAGATTTCATTTTTAGAAGTTGGACACTATACATTTTAAAGCAATGATTTATCTTGATATTTTTTCAGATCAGTTTTATGTAGCTTTAAAATTAAATTGTGATATTTAAATTTGCTTTATGTAACTAAAACGAGCATATGTATTTTGGATATTTTTCTTCAAAAACAAACGTATAATTTTAACAAAACAAGCGTATGTATTTATGAATTTTTAACTATTTTAGCTGTGTGAAATGTGGCTTTAACAAAGATTAAATAGATTATTTCAGCCAGGTCAACATGAGAAATACTGGGTAATGCAGCAAACTAAGTCTTCAACTTCTTCTTTTTTCTGTTTATTCATAAACTGGAAGAGGCAGACAAACTTTCCTGCTTTTTCAATTCCCAGGTGGCTTCTCAATTTAGAATGAATTAATCCAAAAGAAGAAAATATACTTCCTACATCTGCAGAAAAAGCTACTGCTGTTAAACGCTGAATCATTACTTCAATAGTCTCTGATGAATTCAGGTGTTTAAGTGGCTTCCACCAGTTCGCTAGTATGACTTCCTTTAAAACCTCATCACCAAACATATATATTTCTTGAATGGCTCAGCCTTAGCCCTAACATTTACTCTAGTTGGTATTATGGGCATCCAGCAATCATCCCTCCATGTCATAGCCTTCCCTTCAGCAGTTAAGGACTGACCCTGGTACCGAACATTGAGAATGTTGGCAAGAAAATAAGCTGGAGATGGGGGCACATGTGCACCCCTGAATGGCGGTACACCCCTACAAAAGTGTCGGCGGTGCCTTTTGGGTAGTTTCCGCTCGCCACCCTGCTGCCAACACTGCTGGCAGTTTGTGGGTGGTCTGCAATCCCTGCTGGTCACTGCAGGTGGTCGCCGACCCTTGGTTGGCACTCGCCACCCTCCCCTGCTGCCGCTGACAGCTTCAGCGGGAACTGCAGGAGCTCCCCCACTTGCTGCTGCCACCACTGTGCTCCCCCATCCGCCGGGGGCACGTAACATTCATGGCTGGAGATAATGGTTGATCCATTATTATTATTTATTTATTTATTTATTTATTTACTTATTTATTTTTTTAATGCCTGTAATTTAACTTTGTCATTTGTATATTTCTCTCTTCAAAGTCTCGCTCAGTTTTTTCCAAATTTCAACAACATCAGCACTAAAACAGTGATTTCCCTGCACTTTGTTCAAGGCTATGGAAATAAGCTTCAGGATAGCCAGCATATGTTCTACATTTCTCTTTAGCCCAATGTTGAGAACTTTGGCTATGACAGTGCCATCTCTTCTGTCACGATTTTGTTTGCAAATTGCCTTCAGATTAAGCCAGTTCTCAATATATTGCTCAAAACAGTCCACTGCTGAGTTCCATCGCACATCCTGTGGGAGAGTTAGTTTGGTTCCTCTTGCTTTCTTTCAAGCAGCTGCTGCGAAGTGGTTGTTACAGAAGTATTTTGCAATTTCAGCCACATTAGCCTTTACTTCTGGTGCACTGAAGTCTTTGCCTAAGAGGTGCATCAAATGAGTGCTGTAACCATATGTTATTAGCTTGGGGCTTTCTTCTAGATTTCCTGTCATCTTTGGTACATTTGTAGTATCATCTGTGACAAAGCTGGATACTAGACATTTTGAATTTTTTTCCCCAGTTTGTTGTAGCTCTTACTGCTACTTGTAAGTACTCTGATATGTGTGCATTTCTTGATGTATCAGTTGTTTCTGAAAGGTAGACAGTGCCTCTTTCTGTTGTCACATGAACACACATTACTGGATTATTGTGGACATTGCTCCACCCATCAAGACTCAGGTTAATAATTTTCCCCTCTAGACTTTTTGTACACTTAAATTTTTCTCATAACTTATCCAGCAATATTGTCTCAAATAGTATATAATTAGTTATTATCCCTATTCCACAATGATATCTTTGAGCTTTTAATGTATCTTAAATTAAAACCATCTTTATATAGGATTTTTTTTAAAAAGCATCTTGACAAAATAAAAAAATATGATTAAACAAAAAATCCTGATTTAAAAAAAAAATTAAAATCGTTGATTTTTGTCCACCCTGATATAAATTAATATTTAGATAATAGTAAACTTCAGTTATTGTTGACCAAGTGGTGATAAATCCAGACCCTTCTTAATACAATATCTGCCCCCTTTCCTTAGTTGAACCTGACTATTGCAGTGATTTAAAATAAATCACGCTTTTCCTTTTTTTCCTATGCCTACTAGGGATAGGGAGCTGGATATCCTTTTTTGTCATGTGCATTATAAAATGTTGTATGTGGTGTGTTTTTTAGCTAAGTCCTAGAAAGGAGTTGATCCCACCTGGATGTTCAAACATATTGATGAGTTAGAGCAGAGATGGCAAATAGAGCTTTACTTCTTCTTGTAGAATTTAAAAATGTATATTAATGCACATGCATGCACACACAGATGTGAGCTTATAATGTGGGTGGGTCTTTCTGTGCTATGATCTTGGCCCAGGTGTTGTGGGGTAGATGGTAGAGGTGTACTGATATATCGTTCCATATTGGATTGGCACTGATAAAAGGAAAATTGACATTATTGGTAATTGGCTTTTTTGGGCTGGTGTAGCTGATAATATCACCGATTAAATGCTGCCTGCATGCATGCAGCTGCACTCCTGCACATGGCCGGGAATGCAGTGTGGCAGCTTGGAGAGTAGCGTCTGACCAGTGAGTCGGCGGGGGGCAGGGGAGGGAAGGGGCATGTGGGGGAGCAGATTGAGGTCCCCACAATGAGGGAGGCGCTAGGGGTGGGGCAGGGGCAGGCACTGCCCATCTACAGTGGGGCAGAGCCATGGGCAGCTGCCCGACCGTATGCCTACCAGCGCCCGGTGGTGCTGGGCTCTACCTGGCACAGGGGTTGGGCTAGGGCTGCACTTGGGGTGGGTGGTGGCGGTGCAGGGAGAGGGGCTGCAGCGAACTTTGGGGTGACTGCTGCCCAGCCCCCTCACTGGGAACAGCTTTGATTCGCTGC
>NW_017729034.1:3981579-3984309 GCF_001723915.1 Gavialis gangeticus
CCCCCCCCCCCATGCACCCTGTGGCCCCTGGACAAACCACGTGTCTGTCCCATGCCCCAGCCCCACTTCCTCCCTCACTGCAGGGGCCTCAATCTGCTCCCTCCCATGCCCTTGCCCCCTTCTTGCCCCTTCCCCCAAAATGGTCTTACCAGCTGGATGCTGCTCTCCAAGTTGTCAGGTTGCATATTGGCAGTTGGATCAGTATTAGCTGGTATGACTCGTTAAAAAACAGTCACTGGTATCAGCCCAGGAAATCTTTCAGTGCACCCCTATTAATGACATTGTAAGTAGGGTGGGGCGGATTTCTGGAATAGCTTCAGTCAGAGTTGGCAGCCTGTGTGTGTGCAAGATAAAACTTTGATCTGGGGAGGGATAATATAATCTTGACCTGTGTGTGTCTGTGATATAATCTTGGCCTGTGCTGGGCAGGGTGTGATGTATTCTTGTTGGGTGGGTGGGGGTGTGTGCATAATGTACTGTATTCCATATGCATGTGCGTGGGTGGCTGTAATGTAATATTGGCTCGGGTGTGTGCGTGTAATGTATTTTTGGCCCACAGGTGAGGGGGAGTGTGGCATAATCTTGGTGTGTGTGTGGGGGGAATATAATCTTGGCTTGTGTGTGTGTGAGATATAATCGTGGCCCAGGGTGTGCATGCATGTGTGTGTATAATAAAATCTTGGCATGTGTGATTTTATAATAGTCTTGATTTGGGGGAGGGAGGTGTGTGTGTGATATGATCATGGCCCAGGTGTGTGTGTGGATGGGGGAAGGGAGCAGTTAATACACCTTGCCTCCCGTTCCTTCTCCCCCCCCACCCCCCACATGCTTGGGCCATGATTATAGATTCTCATAATGGAGTGTGTGTGTGTGTGTGAGAGAGAGAGAGAGAGAGAGAGAATCTTGACATGTATGCATAATCTGGAGTGGTGGGGTGAATGAGACATGATCATGGCCCAGGCATGTGGACCTGCCCTCTTACCCCCAACACATACCTGGGTTATGATTATAGGTTCTCATAATACAGCTTATGGTGGGTGTCTGTATATTTATTCATGTGCGATGATAATCTTGGTGGGGGGGGGTTATCTGTGTTTATAATATAATCTTGGGTTGGGGGGGTGTAATATCTTGGTCCATGGGAGGTAGGGTGTAATAGTCTTGGCCTGGGGGGTGGGTTGTAATATAATCTTATTCTGTGTGTGTGTGTGTGTGTGTATATATATATATATAAGGGGAGTAATATCTTGGTCCATGGGAGGTAGGGTGTAATAGTCTTGGCCTGGGGGGTGGGTTGTAATATAATCTTATTCTGTGTGTGTGTGTGTGTGTGTGTGGGGGGGGGGGCTAATACACCCCAGACCTGGGCCATGACTATAGCTTCTCCTAATGGCACTTAGAGTGAATGTGTGTTGTTTTATTATATTTATATGTATCGCGCGCACACTTTTTTATTTATTGATTTATATTTATGTACACACTTACTTTATGTTTATAAATAAATAAAGTGGGTGTACCAGGAAGCCATAATCTTGGCTCAGGATTCCATTATGGTAAGCACTATCTGAAAAATTAAATACGTTACCCACATCATAAGCCACTCCCTGAAATGCAAGACGGTAGACAATAAGTGAAAATGGTAATTTGATGGGGGGAGGTAGATGTAAGATAACGCTGAGACAAGGAATAGTTGGATGAACAGGGAATATTTAGTTGGGAGAAGAGAAGACTGGGATGGGGGGGAGACTTGATACATCTGCAAATGTGAAAAAAGGTACTGCTAAAGAAAAAGATTTATGAGTACTCCTAAGTGCACTGGACCCTGTAGAGCAGTGATTCTCAACTAGGGTGTTGTGGCACCCTGCGGTGCCTTGATATCCTTTCAGGGGTTCCTTGGCCATTGATTTAGTTTTATACCTGACTCTCCTTGTTTTAAACCCTTTGTACCCTATCAATTTCTAAATGAGGAACAGACTGTAAAAGTCCTGTTTTTCAGTTCACTGGTGGAAATACAAATTGGTGGTGGTCCCTCCCCGAGACCCAAGGGGATGTCCTGTATTCTTAGGATGCATCAGTGGCTACCGTAGTGTCTTGAGATCCTTTTAAGGGTGCCATGGGATTCTATGCAATGTTTGCCCTGTTAGGTGTACAAACATGATTCACAAGATAAATGCAGATATTTCAAACAGGAATCCATAGTGTTCAAATATGTGGACCTGCTTTCATTGCTCTACAGGCAACCCTTAGACATACGACTCGATTGGTTCCTGAAAACCATGTCTTAAGTCAAAACATAACTTGGAACCAATTTTCCCATAGGAACAATGTTATAAATGGGTGATTTTGGTTCCTTTACTATGCTCAATACAGCTGCGTCCAGCTGATAAGTCTGGAAGGGGAAGGAAGGAGTAGGGGACCAGATCAACGCCCCTGCAGCAAAGGGGGGATTGGGGTTGGGGCAAGTGCTGCCTGGCCGGGGCAGGGAGATGCAACATGAAGGCACAGCTTGTCTGAGGGATGTGGGGAGGCAGCTCCCACAGCTCGTCTGGAGGCTCCTGCTGCTCGTCTGGGAGGGCACAGGGAGGGGTGTGTGCCCCCAAATCTGCGTGGGGTGGGCAGGGCCAGTGCTGCATCCCACTGTGCCCTGCCTCAGCTCGCCCAGCCGGGGCAGGTCTGGGGCAGAGCGCTGCGCAGCCTCCGGATAAGCAGTGTGCAACCCCCCCCCCCCCC
>NW_017729034.1:3984828-3987067 GCF_001723915.1 Gavialis gangeticus
CCCCCCCAATATCCCTCAGATGAACTGTGCCTTCTTCCCGCACACTTCCCCCTGCCCTGCTGGACAACACTTGTCCCAGCCCCAGTCCCTCCTTTGCTGTGGGGGCATTGATCTGCCTCCCCCGCTCCCCTTCCCTCCCCCCTCCCCTTCCAGACTTACCAGCTGGACACAGCTCTATCTAGTGTCGTAAAGTCAAAACCCACATCAAAACCTCAAGACATGGTGTCAATTTATAAAGGTTGTAAGTGCTGTTTGTCATACCTTAAAGTTGTAAGTCAAGGACTGCCTCTGTGTGTGTGTGTGTGTGTGTGTGTGCGTGCGCGCGCGCGCGCGTGCGTGTGTATTTTAAACTACAGAAAAATAAAAGTGAAAACTAATAACTGGCACTTCCTACAGGTCTAATGAAGTTGAGAACCACTGCTGTAGGCATGCCCACATGGAAAGTGGGTGGAAATGGAGATTGGCAGAGTGCTCCCATTTCTGGCTGTCATCCAGTGTCCTAAGAGCAAGTGGCTGACAGTCGAGATTTCTGAAGCACTTGGGGCCTGTGTAGATAACAGCAGTCTTCAGCATGTTCCCTGTGCTGTGTTTACGTTTAAATTAGCTGAAGCACAATTTAAATTTTTAAAAGCAAGCAAAGTTTTTATGTTCCTCCCTCAGGTCAAGTATGTTCCAAATGTGAAGTTTTATATCCAAATGTTGAGTTATCAAAACCCAGCAGTATCTATTTATCTATATATCTGTATCTTTGTTAGGGTATTGTTTTGGGGGTGTTTTTTTTATCCACATAGGAAAAAAAATTTTATGTGCTCTTACCCGCATGCCAATTGCATGTTTGTGAGAGAGCGCTATAATATTCTTAATAAGAGGTTTGAAAGAATGCTATTTCAGCCATGGTTGAATCATCTCTATCATGTTCCCAGCAGGGCTTAGTACTTGTACGCATGTGGAGGATAACTTATTTCTTAGGGTCTGTATTCTTATCCTTAGAAAGGGGTGTGGGTGCGGAAGTATACAGTGAAGTGCCATTAGTATTAGTGGATATAGTTTCGTACTTAAATTCCACTTGCATTGAGTGGAGAATAAAGCCCAATGAGGTTACTTACAGAGCTAGTCAGAAAAGCTTTGGCAGAACCATATTCCACTGAAGTCTAAATTCTCTGTGAAATCAGGTCACTTTAATTAGAATTGCATGTAGGGAAAGAAAACTGTAAATTTAAGCTCTGACTGTCTTGTTTAAGAAATGAAATGTTTGGGGTTTGTTTGTTTGTTTCCTTTTCTTTTTTGAAATTGGCTTTTCATATACAAATATTTAATTTTGTGATATGCTGTAATGTGAAATAAAAATGGAAGTGTTTCTTTTCAGTCAACATAAAGCAAAAGGTTTGTTTGTTTTTTCTAATTTCCTTTCAAGAATTTTTACTTCATTCCAGATTGAAAGAGTTTCCTCCCCGCTCCCATTTCTTTTTCCACTTCCATCTCATGCATTTTACAAAATGCAACTCTTATTCTCTGTGCAGTGTAGTTAAGTAGCCTGTTTCTGGCCACTTGCTTTTATTCTATTAAGCAAGGAGTTCTGTATTTCTCTCTGTATATGTGACTGGGCACCTATGCACAAGCACGGAGGCTGCTTCGATGCATTGGAATTCCAACGCATCAGAGCGGACTCTATTTAGTTCAGGTACCCCCACTGCCATTTTTAAGTGTGGGAATGCTGATGCATGAGGTGCTGTGGCACTTTAATTAGCAGCTCTTGGAGCTGCTAGGATGCCCACAGTGCCCATAGTTGATGATGTTCTTAAATATGTTGTTGTAACCTTAGAAGCTATGATCTAAGGTCTGGTGAGCTATGTGAGGTAGGAACTGAAACATCGTGCAAAAAAATACCTCTAAGGATCAGAGCTTCAATCCATCTGATCTAGAAGTTAAATAAGCTTGAAAATGGGTTGTGCCTACATTGGCAACAGTTATGACCTTTCGCACCACATCCCGAGCTTAGCTTCCTTTTAGCAAAGGCGTAATCCATGGATGGGTACAAGCTGTTCAGGAATAACAGGCAGGGGAGAAGAAGAGGAGTTACACTTTATATAAAAGAGCCATATGATTGCTCAGAGCTCCAGTATGAAACTGGAGATAGACCTGAGAGTCTCTTGGTTAGGGTCAGAGGGGAAAGCAACAAGGGTGATGTTGTGGTGGGTATAGGCAGTAGGAGAAAAATATTGTTTGGGGGGGGGGGGGC
>NW_017729034.1:3987264-3989508 GCF_001723915.1 Gavialis gangeticus
GGGGGCTGAGTAAATATTTGAGGGGGCTGATCCCCGCCCTTGCTTCCCACAGGGCTGTTGTGGGGCTGGCGTGTGCTGAGGTGCGGGCCTGGCTGCATGCCGAGTGGCACCATGGCGCTGCTGCTGTTGCTGGCTAACGCAAAATTAGTTCGGAGGGACTAAGCCCTGTTAGCCCCAGCTTTCCACTCTGGTGGGTGTCTGCTACAGACCACCAGACCAGGAGGAAGTGGTCAATGAGATTTTCTTCAAACGACTAGTGAAAGTTTCCTGATCACAGGCCCTGGTTCCCATGGGGGACTTCAGGCACCCTGTCATCTGCTGGGCGGGCAATACAGCAGTGCACAGGCAATCCAGGAAGTTTTTGGCAAGTATTGGGGACAGCTTCCTGGTGCAAGTGCTGGAGCAGCCAACTAGGGGCTGTGATCTTCTTGAACTGCTGTTCACAAGCAGGGAAGAATTGGTGGGGAATGTAGTAGTTGATGGCAACTTGGGCAGCAGCAGCCATGAAATGACTGAGTTCAGGGTGCTGAGGAAATGAGATGGAGAGCAGCAAAGTAAGGACCCTGGACTTCAGAAAAGCAGACTTTGACTCGCTCAGGGAACACATGGGCGGGATCCGCTGGGAAGCCAGTCTGAGCGGGAGAGGAGTCCAGGAGACTGGCTGTACTTTAAAGAAGCCTTACTGTGCATGCATGAACAAGCCATCCTGATGTGCAGGAAGCAATTATGGCAGAAAACCAGCTTGGCTTAGCAGGGAACTCTTCAGTAAACTAAATTACAAAAAGGAAGCTTATAAGTGGAAACTTGGACAAAAAACTGGGACAGACGATAAGAGTATTGCTCAGGCATGCAGGGATGAAGTCGGGAAGGCCAAAGTGTGATTGGAGTTGCAGTTAGCAAGCAATGTGAAGGGTAATGAGAGGGTTTCTACAAGTATGTTGGTAGCAAGAGGAGGATCAGGGAAAGTGGGTTCCTTTCTGAATGGGGGAGGCAACCTAGTGACAGGATGCAGAAAAAGCTGAAGTGCTTACTGCCTTTTTTGCCCCAGTCTTCACAGGTGAGAACAGCTCCCAGACTACTGCATGGGGCAGCACAATTTGGGGAAGAGGTGAGCAGCCCTCAGTGCTGAAAGACCAGGTTAGGGACTACCTAGAAAGGATGGACATGTCCAATCATCTGGTACCTCTGCTGATCACCATGAGTTATCAAAGATGATGGCCAGTGGCTCTGCAGTCACATCAACCAACTCCCTCGGCACCCTTGGGTGCATCCCATCCAGCCCCATGGACTTGTACAAGGGGAAACATAGTGTCCATATTTAAGAAAGGGGACAAAGGAGGATCCAGAGAACTACAAACCAGTCAGCCTCACCTCAGTCCTTGGAAAAATCATGGAGCAGGTCCTCAAGGACTCCATTACTAAGCACTTGGAGGAGAAAAAGGTGATTTTAGGAAGAGTCAGCATGGATTCACCAGGGGCAAGTCATGCCTGACCAACCCGATTGCCCTCTATGATGAGATGTCTGGCTCTGTGGATGTGGGGAGACCAGTGGATGTGGTGTACCTTTTTGGATTTTTAACAAGGTTTTTGATACAGTCTCCCACAACATTATCGCAGGCAAGCTAAGGAAGTAGGGGCTGGACAAATGGACTGTAAGGTGGATAGAAAACTGGCTGAATCATTGGGTTCAGAGTAGTAATCAACGGATCAGTGTCTAGCTGGAAGCCGGTATCAAGGGGAGTGCCCCAGGGGTTGGTTCTGGGTCTAGTTTTGTTCAATGGATTCATCAATGACCTTACAGATGGCTTAAAATGCACCCTCAGCAAGTTTGCAGATGACGACAAGCTGGGGGGGGAGTAGTAGATACGCTGGAGGGTAGGGCTAGGATTCGGAGTGACCTAGATAAATGGGATGATTGGGCCAAAAGAAGTCTCATGAGTTTCAACAAGGGCAAGTGCAAAGTCCTGAACTTAGGATGGAACAATCCCATGCACCAGTACAGGCTGGGAGCTGACTGGCTGGGCAGCAGCTCTGCAGAAAAGGACCTAGGGGTTACAGTGGACAATAAGCTGAATATGAACAAGTAGTGTGCCCTTGTTGCCAAGAAGGCTAATGGTATCCTGGGCTGCATTGGTAGGTATGTTGCCTGTAGGAAATGATTGTTCTCCTCTCTTCAGCATTGGTGAGGCCACATCTAGAGTACTGTGTCCATATCCTTTGTGTAGTTGTGGGGGGGGGGGGGGG
>NW_017729034.1:3990244-3991644 GCF_001723915.1 Gavialis gangeticus
TGACTGGGATGATCTAGTTGGGGATGGTCCTGCTTTGAGCAAGGGGTTGGACTAGATGACCTCCTGAGGTCCCTTCTGACCCTAATTTTCTGTGAATCTATGAATATGATGTAGACTTAAGACATCAGTGCCTAGGGCTGTTATAGCATCAGTACTCAAGCTTAAGAATACCTAGAGCACATCACTGTGTGTGGACACCCCAGGGATGGACTTCAGAGTGGTACTAAGCTGAGGATGGAAGTGCATTAGTAGAAATGATGTAATTGAACGAAACCTTTGAATTCTGACTGGAGAATGTTCCACCAAACACTGAAAAGTGCGTCAAAGTCTGCTTTTTTTTTTTTTTTTGTCTGAAGGAGAAAACGACTTCTCTTGCCACTTTCTCTGCATAGTTAATCTGAAAACATTTAAAATCTTTTTTTCTCCTTCAGCCTCTGCAAATAAGAGGGGGGCTGGGCCAAAGAAGGGGACATAATGACACTAGTGCACAGACCTGTGCCTGTCAGTGGCCTGCTGGAAGAGTGCACTGGGCTTATGAGACTCTCCTCTCCCGAGCAGCTCAGGGTGAAATGAAGGAGGGCAGAAAATGAATGTAAGTAAAAGGGTCCTGGTTCTTTAAATGCTCCCTTGAGTGGGTATTGACATGCTTGCATTTTTGTTCAATGCACGTGATGTTCTGGTGAACAGGTTTCTACACATCATACACAGTATGTCTACTGCTACCATGGTGCGCTTGAAACCACAATTAGGAAGTGGACTCTGCCAATCCTACTCCTGCTGTATGCATGCCACACCTGGAATTGAGGCAACGGCACCACCCTGAGGGCACTTCTCAATACCACTTCCAAGATCTAGTGGGAATGGAAGTCTTCAGGGCAGTCATAGCTGCATTTGTTGGTCTGGTGTGTGTGTGTGTGTGTGTGTGTGTGTGTTTGGGGAGCTGGAGCAGGTGGATGAAGTGTGCGTCTCAGCAGTTTTCAAGAGTGCCCAGAAGTAGAGTAGACAAACCATTGATGAACGGGAAATCGTGTGCAGCAATGTATTCTCTTTCCCTCTTATGGGTAAAAAAAACTGTTTTGTTACTGGTTAAATTTTTAAGATGGCACCTTCTTTTTAAGAAAAGGGTTAAATCATGAGCATATTGCCTCTCCAGGAGGATTTTGGTACCACCTTCGGTTTGTGTGTGCCATGACAAAATCATGCCTACAAAGGTATTCATTCCCTCTGGGGTCCTGCTGTTCTGTCTCTGATATTATGGAAACTGCCATTGTCTTGGAAGTTAGGCAGAAAGTTAAAGAAATTTTGAACAGGAAAACATGTTCCCCCCCCCCTTCTTTGGGGGGGGGGGGGGGGGGGGGTGGGTTGGTTTTTTTTTGGGGGGGGTTTGGTTTTTGGTGGGT
>NW_017729034.1:3991674-3995773 GCF_001723915.1 Gavialis gangeticus
TTTTGGGGGGGGGGGGAGAGGAGGTTGGTTGGTTATTTTTTGTGGGGGGTTTGGTTTTTGGTGTGGTCTTTTAGCCAAGTTTCAGTGTAGATTTGCATATACAAGTGATGCTTTGGAGTTAATTGTAGTTTGATCCTAAGTAGTATTTTTGAATTCTGTTTCTAGACAGTATCCAGGAATTACAAATGAATGCGTTTAACCTCTGCTTCATTAACCCTGAGAACTGGTGTACATCTGGTCTCTTCAGCCCACTCTTTTCATACTGGATCACTCTGGGTGGTACTTCTTTCCTGACTTCAGTGCTGTATTCCTGCTTGCTTGCTTTGATGGCCTTGAATTCCTGGTGGGGTGGCATTGCTTTGCTTGACTGTAGGCAGAGGAGAAGAAATGATGCAATGCAAGCCTGGTAACAGAAATGATGAGGGGGCTGGGGCACATGACTGGTGAGGAGAAGCTGAGGGAACTGAGTTTTTATTTAGTCTGGAGAAGAGAAGACCGATCAGGGGGATTTAACTGCAGCCTTCAACTACCTGAAGGTGGTTCCAGAGAGGATAGAGCTGGACTGTTCTCAGTGGTGGCAGATGACAGAACAGGGAGCAATGGTCTGAAGTTGCAGCAAGGGACGTTTAGGTTGGATATTAGGAAAAACTCTCTCACCAGGAGGGTAGTAAAACAGGCTACCCAGAGAGGTGGTGGACTCTCCATCCTTGGAGGTTTTTAAGACCTGATTAGACAAAGCCTTGGCTGGGATGATCTAGTTGGGGCTGGCCCTGCTTTGAGCAGGGGGTTGGACTAGATGCTCTCCTGAGGTCTCTTGCAACCCTAATTTTCTATGATATCTTCATGGCCAAGTGGCTGGCTTAGCCCTAAAGAAAGAATAGCTTAGGCTGCTTGTCTGAGGTCTTGATAGAAGCTGAAACCCAATGAGCAGCTCTGAGTTCTTAGCAATAGTTGGCACTAAGGTGAGAAAGTTCAGTTGGAGGGGGAAGAGAGTATTCAGTTCTATTGGTGAAACCTGAATACCTGTCAAATACAGGTCCTACTAGTGCTGGGGTCATCATATATTCATTGAGATAGACTGAGATCTATAAAATAAAATGCAGAGAGCACAAGATGCCAGCTACTGTGTGTGATGTGGTTTGTCCTTCTGGCTTTGGGACACTAAAAGTAATAACAATAGGCAAATATTAAAGTAAAGGATTCTTCTCCTAGGCCCAGTTTCATCGAAGTTCTTGAGTGTATACACAGGCCTGTTGAGGACAGGCAAGCTACTCGCACGCTAAATTTACATATACCTAAATCCTTTCCTAATATTTCTAGTGCTTTTTCCTCACCCTTAATTGAAAGCATTGCATGGTACAGAGAGACTGTAGTTTTAAATAATTTGGGTTACCTATGAAGTGTGATTGGAAGAACAGCATGGAAAACCATGTGCAAGTGTAAACAGTGTTCATTTTAATTAATGGAACCTTTTACACCCTACATTAATGCAAAGGGTCAGTTGTACACCAGTGCGAAGACTGGTTTTGGAAGCTTGTTTTAGAGCTATATATTTTATGTAATATAAAAGGGTGTATGTGCGCACACCATGCACACTCTTAGGTAAGTAATATAAAATGAAAGCACAATTTTTTTTTTAAATTTTTTTTAATCTTCAGCTCACTTTGGCAGTTTGGCAGGCTCCTAGGTTACTTGAGTGTATAGTGAAGCAGCTGGGTACTAGAATATCTTCTGTAATGCTTTAACTTATCAGTTCTGGAGAGACTGTTTGACCACAGAGTCCCTACAAACTGCGTGGCACACTTAAGAGAATGTATATAAGGGTTAGAACAACATCATTAAAATGTTACTTGCCCTCATTCCTTCTTGTAATGATTAAAGTACATTAAAGATGGTGGCATGGCAATACATAGCTTAGTTTTGTCAGCTCTTCTCTATGTATAGCTAGCTTTTATTATGGTATTGTCTTAATACCTGGAATTATATGATTATTAAATTGGGAGAGGTCTGGACTTTAGAAAGGAACATTCCCAATTTTAGCATTCTCCCTATAAGTGCAGAACTTCTGTCTTATCTATGCCCATCTTCTTTGGAACTTCTGTAGTTGTTTTTAATCCTAGAGTGGAAGCTCCTCCTTTTTTTCTAAATGTATAACATGCATGCATACATGTCTGTGTGAAATGTAGTGTTTGCTGAACCTGAAATGCCTTAAGATTTCTGTGTTCAGTTTATAGATATTTATTTTGTGTCCCAGTTGCTGTTTTCCAACCCAACTTGCTTCCTGTTTGTGGCCTGATGAGGAAAGGATTCCAGTCCTAGGTATATAAGTTAATTGCTAAATGAAGTGAGGAAAGATAAAGATTGAGAAGCCAGAATTTCTTCTACTGGAACTGGACTGACCAGGGTACAAGTGCAGAGCAGGTTTTTGTCAGTTGAGAGTAGCTCAGTGTACAGTCTGCAACAATCAAAATTATCTCTTTGTTGTTGTCCTTTGTTTGACTGGAAAAACAAATGTGATTTTTCTTTTACACCAACAAAGGACTTTTGGGTGAGAGATGGAGAGGTAACAGGTTTTATGCCCAAGAGATAGAGGTTATTTAGTGTGTTAGAGTCCAGAGACTCTCTAGTTTTCCATCTCAGGTTGTTGCCAGCATTGAGGGAAGCAGTGTTCAACTTCTACAAACATGCCCACATTTTGCTGTTTACATTCTGGTTCCCTTTCTCGAATAACTTCAGCAGCAGCACCTAGCTCTTGCACAGCTTGTGTCTGGTCTGTTTGAGGAAAGAAACAATGGTTCTTTAAATCAGTACTGAAGCCAGCTTGAAGGTCACTTAAACACCTGTCATGTGTACAATCCCCCGAAGTTTTATTCTATGCCTCCTAAATTGAAATGGTGGGGGATAGAATAAAACCCAGAGGACTAAACTGGTTCAATTTTTCTGTCATGTTATGGTGAGGGGCCCGGTCATTTTCTTTTGTCAGAGCTGAAGCCTGCCCTTGGTGGGGTGCAACGGTGGGCTGAGTGGCCCCTGAGCTGCAGAGGGCTCTGGCCCTTCCCTCTGCAGTGGCAGTGCCACCTGGGGCAACCTGGGTGGGCTGCTAGTGGGCCAGGTGCTGCCCCAACTCAGAGGCAGCACCCAGCCTGATCCAACTATTCCCCAAGCCCACTGGGTGCTGCTCCCTGGCCGGACTTCCAGTGTGGGGGCTTGGGGAACACTTGAATCCCAGCTCTTCCCCCACCCCCAGCTGTGGGAGAGGTGGGCAGGCTCTGCTGGCAAAAAAGAAAGATGATTGGGCCCCTTACCTCCTTTGCCTTCAGCAAGCTCCAGCTGAAGCCAGAAGTGGGGAGAGGTCTGATCTTTTTCTTTATCTGTGGAGCCTGCCTGCCTCTCCTGAAGCCAGGGGGCAAGCTGGCAGCTGCATCGTTGCAATTTTCAGTGCTTCAAACTAAACTACATCCAAGTGTAGTTTAGTATGCAATGATGCAAAGTCGCTTAAAACCCCCAAAAGTCTTGCATATGTATGCTGTGATGCCATTAAGACTGATATTTTCATCAAGTGTACATGTGCCCATTGGCTGCATCTTGTTTTTTGTAAGCCATTTAAGCACTTTTTTAATGCCCTAGTGCTCCCTCTTTGCAAGCTCCAGTTCAGCAGGTTTAGTTTACACTTCAAGGTCTGTGTGTGACCTGCAGTCTTCAGACAAAACTCTTGGTGATGGCCAGGAGGATTCAGAGTAAGGAACAAAGAACCTGACTATGCTTTTTAGATGCACCATGTTTTGTCCACATGAACTCTCAGTTTTTTGTACTATTTCTAAACATTAAAGTTAAGAAGCAGTAGTGGGTAGATGACTTTCCAGCTACTGAATTTACCATAAAGGCCTTCTCAAAGTTAAATCTCTGTATATTTTTCTCATACTTCAAAAAAGAAATTGAAGCAACAGATTAAAAAGTGTCTCATTCTGGATTAATCCATATTTCTTTAAACATGACTTATATTTATGTAGTGCAAAACAATAACTTGAAAATCAACAAGATTAACATTTGCTGCTGCCTTGGGTTTTTTTAAAAGCTTGGTTGAAAGTTGCATTCATGC
>NW_017729034.1:4000773-4005628 GCF_001723915.1 Gavialis gangeticus
TCAAGTTCTAAGTCTTTAAGCATCAAGTTTAAGGTTAAGCTTTAGGTTAAGTGTCTTGTGGCTCACTCAAAATCACAGCAGGGTTTACATAGGTCTTCTGGCTTCATTGATAGAGAAATTGACTTCCTTGCTGTTTCCTTCAGAATCAAACCTTAAACGGAAGTTCTCACAAAGCATAGTTAGGGTTTTTCACGTGGTGATTTTTAAATCCATGTCCTTCCTGGTGCAGGGGACCAGATTCTGGGGCAAGGATACCTACTTTCTCTAATGAATGTTAATCTTTACAGGCTCCAACAAAATAGCCAAAATAGGCAGCCTTGTAATCATGTAACTTTAAAGGTTTGTGCTTAAGTTTGTTTTGAGACCTGCCCCAGTGATTTCCTTTGCTATTTTTTGTGATTTAACAACATACAATTTCTTGTTGCTGTGTTGGGGGTTTTTTGTTTCTTTGTTTTTAAGAACATGCATGGGTAGTTTTGTGGGTTTTTAATCCTTTTCCCTACTGCATCCCAAAAGCCTCTCAGGAAAGAAAGGGAGAAGCAAGCTGTAGCTGAAGTTTTGTCGCCTATATACATTAAAAAGACTGAAAAAATATCCTTTTAATTCTGTTTTTGGAATAATTGTAGGTGATATCTAATGAAAGAGAAATGAAAAATATTGAAAAGAAGATAGCTTTTGTGAACTTACGCAGGTTTTTCTGGTGTGTTTGTTTTGTTTTGTTCAGTTTTGTTTTTTTAACCTATCACCTCAAGGTAGCTTTTTGTTACCAGCTGGATGAGAAGAAAACCTTTTGTCCTGAAAGTAGACCTACAACATGATCCTATATATTACATAGCTAACCAAAGACTTGGTGCTTAGGAGCAGGAGTCCCAGTTGTGACTATGCAAAATCAGAAGCAAGAAGACTTGCCTAGAACTAATGAGGTTGGGGCATTATCACGCCAAGAAGAGACTTAAATCTAGTTTTGGACTGGAATTTGCTTTGCAAATGTAGATGGAATTCACAGCCACAAGGTGGTGGCTGTTAACTGATAAAGCACACAATGTAATAAATGTTTGCAGGGGGGGAATGAAGGTTCACATAGCTAACTGGGACTAAAAGGGCAAAGCTGCATATGCAGACGTGTGTTGTATTGTAAGTATTTATGTTTTGTATTGGCTTATTTTACCAGGATCATTTGGGTTCTGTACCATTTTAGCAATGTGCAGAACATGTTGAACTTTTGTTGAGGAGTCTTTGTTTAGAATAATTGGCAATGGTCCTCTACCCATTTAATCCCTTCAAGGGGGGAAAAAAGGTACTAATTAAACATAATGAGTTTCAATGGTATATTTATACCCTGTTATTGGGACACCTGGAGATGACTTTTTTCTGTTTCAGCTGTAATGCTGCTGAGGCATTAAATTGCACAGCAGAGGTTTTGGTTTTGTGTACATTTTAAGCACCCTGTCCTCCACTGGAAGAAATGTGACCTTGCTATTTAAAATGGAGTAGAGTACAATGTGTTTTTACATTAGAAGCTTATCCTGGAGATGTATTAACGTTCTTCCTAGGCTAATGGATATGAGGTCCATATTTAAAAGCCACCATCATTCTTTGTACCAGCTGGCCCCTTTACTTCCAGAAAAAGCTAAAGGTTGAAAGGAGTCTGGTGAGTGAATCGCCATGTTAGCCTTAGAGCTAGGCCCTTTTAAATATGGGGTTATACGTGTACATTAGGCAGTCTTGTGGTGGGAGCGCTGGTGTTGCGGCTCTTGGTATTGTATGATGAGAATGCTCATACAGGGTTTTCATAAAGTCCTTGTGCACTTTAAAGTTTAATAACTTAAGTTGTGCACAAGGACTTTATGAAGACCCAGTATGTAAGTCTACAGCCCAAATCCTACTTCATATCTAGGTGCTGTCCTATTCCATCATGCTGGAGATCATGGAAAAAAAATAAGTATGTCAATTTTTTAATGGCAAAGATATTTAAAAAATACTTATGAGGGGAGGGGAAAAGGAGGGCAACCACTTGCTGTAGAGGTAAAATAGGATTTGAATCTACCAGTAACTACTGAAAATAGCCAGAATCTGGGTTGAACTGTCTTCAGCTGTCTTTCCATGACCGTGTTGTGCATGATGCTTCAGATTGTTTTAGGTTCTAGAACCACATCATTGCACTTACTAGCAGGGTGGCAATGACTAATGCATCCTGCTACGACCTATCCTTTGCCAGCTTTCTGGTAGTAATTTTCTTTCTTGGAGAGACATTAGCACAGTGTTCTGCTAGTATGAGATAGTGGGGATTGAAATTAAACTGACTTGCTCTAACCTTTACGCCTTTCATTGTTGCAGCTCTCAAGTTCCACTTACAAATATAGGAGTGAAGAGTTTAAGAGACAGTTTTCACATCTGCCAGATTTGGAGAGGCTCATAGTAGGTAAGATGTGACCCTACCAATAAAATTCTGTCTCCTTGCTGATGATGTCAAGTTGTAGCAGTAGATATTTGTACAGCAAATAATTTAAGCAATAGCGGTGAAGTCTGTTTCTCTGCTCCTTCCTCTGGGCTAGCAGCAGGCTGCTTCAGAAAGAAGAGCATCCCAGCTCTCTTTGCTGTAACACACATTTCTGTAAAAGCAGACTCAGGTTGGAAAGCAAACCCCCCTCCCCCCAGCACCTGGGAGTGGGGGGAGTATTAAGGTAAAATGTCTTACTCTTTGCCATTTCAACTTCTCTGTGGGTGCACCTACATGTTCATTAATGCACAGTGTTTACTGCACATTAAATTTAGTACTTGTATACTCAAGTACTAAATTAATGCACAGTAACTGGTGCATGCCTTTTTAATAACACTACTGTATAGTGGCCTAATAATGAGCAATAGCTTATTAGCACTGTTTGTGCTGTGATGCACTACTATGCGGTATTATTAGGTTACTGTGCAGTTAGTGTTTCAGTAGATTCATAGATTCATAGATTAAGGGTCGGAAGGGACCTAGTAGATCTTCTAGCCCGACCCCCCGCCAGGGCGGGAGAACAACAAAAAACCCCAAAAAGAGAAACGGGACTCAAACGAGTCCAGCCAGGTAGGCATCCAGCCTCTTCTTAAAGACCCCCAGGGTAGGGGCCAGCACCACTTCCCTTGGAAGTTGGTTCCAGCTCCTAGCCGCCCTAACCGTGAAGTAGTTTTTGCGGATGTCAAAATGTACAAGATGCGCCCTGTAGGTGGCAAAACCTATTTTGGCAGCATTGGGTATGTAACTTAGCAGCTGTTGCAGACCATCATGACCTGAAAGGTTTGGACAGCTTGCTGAACAGATAGACTCTGAAATATGTAGATTATTACAGTCGTGCATCTCAGAGGGACCATGACAAAAGCAGAGTTAGAATCAAAATGTGAGAATGCTGGGCTGTATCGTAGGGCTCTCTTTCTGGTGTAGACAACTGATTTCATCTTAAG
This sequence comes from Gavialis gangeticus, assembly GCF_001723915.1. Lineage (NCBI taxonomy): Eukaryota > Metazoa > Chordata > Crocodylia > Gavialidae > Gavialis > Gavialis gangeticus. Next base: position 4,004,218 of record NW_017729034.1, read on the forward strand.
CTTTTGGTGCTTTACAAAGTGAGTAGGCCTAAAATGAGAGGGAGAAGGGGAGAATTAAAAAAAAAAAAAAGTCCAAGGTGGATAAAAATCAATTATTTAAAAAAAAGAAACGAGGATTTTCCTATTTAAATCGGGTTTTTTATTTGATTTATTTATTTTTTGCTGTTTAAGATGCTTTAAAAAAAACTTTATTTAAAGATAGTTTGAATGTAAGATATGTTAAAGCTCAAAGATATTATTATGGAATATGAATTACAACTTCTGATTTATATATTTGAGACAATATATTCATGTAACTTTTTTTTAGAAGTTTTATAAATAGGTCACAACAGGACATAGATTATATTAGGGGCCCAATCTTATGGGGTTCCCAGAGGTTCCTTCTATAGATTAGTAAAGATTAAAGAAAACCACTCTACCCAGTGGGACTCAGTGCTCAGTTCAGAAGATCCCATTAAGCATCTGTGTGATGTTTAATTTTAGTCCTCAAACTGTGGATTTGTCTCCAGAGATAACATCCTTGTTAACAGCAGTATATGGAGATGAGAGATAACAGACCAGATTACCCACGCAGCAGCCCTATTGTCTCTCTGCAAGGTTGTGTGCACATGATCAAACTCTTGTCTTTCTGTAAAAGTGCAAAGTTTCAAGAAGTTAAATGAATAAAAGATATCAAACAATAAGAATGTACAGGTTTCCCTCACTTTTTTATGTGGGTTCTGTATATGCAATTTTGCTTGTATGCGATGACCCTCTTTACAACCAAAATTTGTTATATGCAAGGTAAGTCTGTATGACAAGGGGCGGGGGAAGGGACATGTTGGCCGCTCCCGGGGTGGCAGCAGCAGGGAGCAAAGCAGAGGGAACTGTCAGTGGGTGCAGGGCAGGAGGGCATGGCTCTTGTGCTACAGACACCCTGGAAGGGGTGTGGGCTAGAGGGCTGTGCTGGGCTCTTTCCAGGGGGTGGGGTGTGCTCCTGGATCTGCGCGCAGGGCAAGAGCAGGCTGGGGCTGATGGTGGCACTGGACTCTTCCTGGCACTTGGGGAAGGCAGGTTGGGGGGGGCTATGGTAAATATTAGGGTGGCTGCAGCCCCTCACCAAGCGCTGCCACTGCCCACCCCGAGTGCTGGGAAGAGCCTGGTGCAACTGCCAACTCCATCCTGCAGCAGCAGCTTGCTCTCATCCCATATGTAAATCTGGGGCACGCGCCAGCCTGGAAGAGCCTGGCGCAGCCTCTCAGCCTGCATCCCTCCTGGGATGTGCATAGTAGCAAGAACCATGCCCCCCACTCCCCTGCAGCCACTGCCAGTTCCCTCTGCTTTGCTTCCTGCTGCCACTCTGAGAGCGGCCAACGCCACCTGCCTGCAGCCGTAAACTGGGCTGCACCATGCTCTTCCCCCCCCCCCCCCC
>NW_017729034.1:4005722-4006370 GCF_001723915.1 Gavialis gangeticus
CACTGTGGGAATGTATCCCTATTTGTTACCTTATAAACTGGGTTCCCTTTATGCAAATTTGATTTATTCGCAGTTTTCCAGGAACGCATGTACTGCATAAAGTGAAGGGAACCTATACTTCTTTGTGGAAACCAATGATTAAATTGAGGCTTCCTGATTTAGCAGTTCAAACTAATCCATCCTGATAGTCGCTAAGTTAAATGCATTTAACAGGCTGCTGGAAAATCTAAACTTGGGGTGTGTACAGAAGTTGCTTCATTGCCATGACTTAACAGAAGTGAATGGCTTTACAGGACTTCAAAAATGGCTACAGAGCTTTTTAAATTAACCCTTGTTAAATGAAGTATTACATTTGAAGAGCTGTATTTTACAGCACTTTATCAACCTGCAATGCTTTTAAGTAACTTATCATAGAATCAATGAGTCGGAAGGGACCTAGACAGATCATCTAGTCTGACCCCGTGCCATGGGCAGGAAGGAGCACTGGGGGTGGGAGGGGTCATAAGACCCCAGCCAAGTGCCTATCCAGTCTCCTCTTGAAGATCTCCAGGGAAGGTGAGAGCACCACCTCTCTGGGAAGCCTATTCCAGGCTCCGGCCACCCTTACAGTGAAGTAGTTCTTCCTAATATCTAACCTAAACCTATCCT
>NW_017729034.1:4007807-4008375 GCF_001723915.1 Gavialis gangeticus
TGGAGAGGGGGTACCTCTTGGAGTACTGCCCGGGTTACACTAACATCTGTGCTGGATACTTTTCCCCATAGTCCTTTCCATGTTAAGATAAACTGTCTGTCATATATATGAGCTGATTCTGGGCATCTGCAGGTCAATGGTGGCTTTGGCAGAAAGAGGAAAAAGAGGGAAATTCCACTTTGCAAAATGATGTCCTGTGGAAATGTGTTGCCAAATTCAGCTCGCCTTGAGGCAGAATGGTGAGTGGGAAAAAAATGGAGAAATATACTACTGAGGTCTGTTAAGACTGGAAAAAGAGGGGGGCTGACGTGACAATTAGATGGTTAAAGGGACACTGTCAGCTGAAGAAGTAGGGAGTACCTATTTTCCAGTTATCATGTGATGCCAAGCTAATGTTAAGCAGAAAAGAGAACTTGAATGCTTTAAATTCATACTTGTTCCCATAGAAATAACTTGTCAAATCTGTATGGGTTTAAATATAAGGGTATTTTCATAGTTTCATAATTGGTAGGGTCGGAAGAGACCTGAGCAGATCACCAAGTCTGACCCCCTGCCATGGCAGGAAAAA
>NW_017729034.1:4009290-4009495 GCF_001723915.1 Gavialis gangeticus
CAACTGCGGCCTGACCAGTGCCGCATAGAGGGGGAGTATCACCTCCCTGGACCTGCTTGAGATGCATCTGTGGATGCATGGCAAGGTACTGTTGGCCTTCCTGACCATGTCCCCACACTGCTGGCCAGTGTTCATTTTGGCATCAGTAATGACTCCAAGATCCTCTTCTGCCCCTGCACTGACGAGAAGGGAGTTCCCCAGCCTG
>NW_017729034.1:4009526-4011925 GCF_001723915.1 Gavialis gangeticus
TGGCAGCACTGGCAGCGGGGAGTATGCCCTGCTGCTGCCTGGAGCAAGTCGCACCTGCATTGCACCGCCCCCTTACACACACCCACCCACCCAGCTGGGCAAGCGGCAGCAAAGCAGAGCCCCCATGGCTTCCCTGCTGGGGCAGACGCAGGCACAGCCAGAGGAGCTGTGGGTGAAGCCCTGATGGCTGCACTGCCTGGCCCCATCCCCCACCTGGGTCCAGCCTGGTCTTTGTTTGTTTGTTAAAGCCCTGCACTCACTGGCAGTTGGGGCCTCTGGACACTTGTGGCAGAGCCCCCCACCCTGTGCAGTGGGAGGCAACAGGAATCATTCCTCCCCTCCCTGCCCGGCTGCCCCACAGCCTGGGTGCAGTGTGGCTCAGCAGGGCACTGCATGCTGTCTGGGAGCTGGGGCAGCTCCACCTGTCAGCCAGAGTTCCTAGTTCGCTTCCCCAGCGCTCTGATCATTCTTCCAGCTCTTCCTGTGGGGTTTCAGCAGGCTGCTGCTGCTGGCTGGAGAAATAGCCCAGAGCCACTGCCATTGCCACCTGGCAGTGGCAGCCTGCTGTCATCTGGGGGCCTGTGCCCCCTGGGAGGAGCTGGGGGAAGTGATCGGGGAGCTGGGGAATCAAACCGGGGGCTGGAGGAATGTTCAGGGACCTGAACACTTTTATCTCAGCCCCTGGTTTGATTCGTCTGGGAGCTGGTGTGGCTCCACGTGTCAGCCAGAGCCCTAGAGCGCACGGCCCCGGTTCCCAGACAGTGCACAGTGCCCTGCTGAGCTGCACTGCACCTGTGGGGGGGGTCTCTCTGCCGTGAGCACCCAGAGGCCCCAGTTGCCGCTCCTGCAGCTGGTCACTGTGGGGCTTTTTTAAAGTTCCAGGATTAGGCTGGGGCTGGGCAAGGCAGCCATGGGAGCTTCTCCAGTGGCTCCCCTGGGCTGGGGAGAGGCAGCCGCAGTTTGAGGAGCTGTGGAAGAACCTGCAGCCACCCAGCTGTACCCATCTCTCTGAATCGGCACCGAATCTTCCAAAGCTGATTGGGCCAAATAGATTCAGGACAGTGATCTGAATCTCTGACTTGAACTGCTGTCCACTGAAACTGAATCCAAATCAAATACTTCCCTATTTGCACAGGCATACTGATTATTAACCAACCATATTGGCTGATCCAATAACTGATGTACTTTAGAATGCAAAGCATAATACTGACATAAATGCACTTCTTTTTTTGGCATGCTCCAGCAGCCTCCTGTATCACATTTATTAGTGTCCTGGCACTTAAAAATGGTGGTGGGGCTGCCCGAACTAAAGCTTGTCAAATGAGCTTTAGTTCAAGTGCCACTGCCATCATTTTTAACTGCAAGGATGCTTTTAAGTGGAGCAGAGCCAAGTGGGGTGAGGGAGGATGGGCTGTCTGATGTTGGCTCAGGGCTTTCTACTGCCTGGCTGTATTCCCAGCCATATGCATGCATGTGGCTATGGCCATGCACATACACATGGCAGGCGCTGCGTCTTGCTCTTGGCAGCCCCAAGCAGGACCTCTTGCAAGCTAGAATGCTTCCTGCCTGCAAGGGGAAATCTGCTGTTTCCTGAGGGAACTCAGCCCTGGCCCCACAGGGAAGAGGAAATCCAGGTGGCCAGAGCCTTGGCCAGAAGGCATAATTATTACTAAACATTGTTTGCAATAGCCAAAGAAAAGCCAATAGCCAATAACGTTATTTCCCTCTTTATCAATGCTGTTCTAATAGTCATCCAATATGTCGGTGCACTTCTAGTATTTTGGTTTTCTTGAGGTGACTCTTAAGAGAGCCACAGTTACCATGAACACTTTCCCTGCTTCCTAAAAATCAGCTTCAAGCCTGAATGGAAGAGCGGGAACTTCCCTGTGAGGTGATCGGAACAATCTGAGGCCACTTGAAGGAGTCTTCAGCCAAAAAAACATGAACTGGGACTCAAACAGGGAAAATAAATTAACTGCAGTTGCCCCCAGCCCATTTGCCTCAACTGCTGACACAGAGCATAGTGGGGAGCCAATTCCAGTTGTTTTATAGATACGGAAAGAAAGCTGAATGTGTATAAACTGCTCTAGTATCTGTTGTTTGGTTGAAATTGTAAAATGGATAAGCTTGATGCTCAGCAAGGGGAACTGCAACCATTTATACTGTTCAGTGAACAGCAGTGGGATGGCAATGGCAGGACTACTATATTGCTCAGGTTATACATATACCTTTTTATGGTTCTTTTGGAAGGATACATTTTATATTATTTGTATGTGGGGTTGACCCATAATTGGGCCCCCAGCAGTCTTGACTCGCAGAATTTTTGTGTGCACAATAAAAATATCGAGCCTATTTTTTTTTTTTTTTTTTCTGTGCTGTTTTTAACCTTTTGGGTTTTT
>NW_017729034.1:4012234-4017021 GCF_001723915.1 Gavialis gangeticus
CCCCCCCCAAGGTCTCGCTTTGTAGTTATTAACTTGTATTCTGTTGGGATGGGAGGGTAGAGAAAGGAAAAACTCTTTCCTAAAACTTAATCTGAAAATGTGGGGTTGACCTTTTGATAATTGGTAGCAGTACCGTACAGAAGGAAAAAAGAAGAAGAAAAAAAAAGGGCTCAACTAGAAGAAAGCAAAGGTTAATGAGAAGTGTGTGTGGGGGAAAATATCAAGCTGCTGGCTATGCCTGATGGCCCTGATGCATATCTTTTGACCCCTCATTTCCTACTTTGCTAGACATTAACAAATGGGAAATAAAACCAAGGAGTCAGCTCCCACCTGGCCCCTTGCCCCTGCTTATGTTGATAGCTATATCTAGTTCTTTCGATTTTTTTTTTTTTTTTCTCTTAATTCATGTTTCCTAGACCACTAATCACTTTTGTTGCTCTCTGTTAGCCTCTTTCCAATTTATCTACATCTTGGCAGTGCCCAAAATTTGGATGCAGTATTCCAGGGAAGGCCTCACCAGGGCTGAATAGAGAAAAAGAATTATTTTTCCTGACTTGCAAATAGCTTATTAATAGAGCCTAAAATGCTGTTTTGGTCCTATTAAGTTGATGGTCCATTATAACCTCCAGGGCCTTTTCTGCAGTACCATAGTCTTTCTCAGTCCTCTTTAAATAAATTTGATACATGGCATGTTCTTGATGATGGAAACAGCCCACTTTTTTCAGGAGAGAATTCAGTGCTAAAGAGACAAAAGTACTTTGCATTAGAGACCTGAAAAATTCTTAAGTTGCTCCAGTACAGGTATAATTAAGAAAGCAACTGAACAAATTCTGTGCAACATAAGTTCCATGAAGAGATTACCTGGGATTTGCAGACCAGGCTTGCTGAGGGTCTAAGCCAGCCATTGTTGCACCTGCTCAGTCGGAAGAAACCACAAAGCCATTATGCCAGGTAACTACTCCATAGGCGCATCTGCACTGCTATTAAGTCAAAGCAATAAATGCTGGTGCTTATCATGCTGGAATGTTTCCCAGGCATCGTGTTTACATGTGCACCCAGGACTGTAGCGTGTTGAGTTGGGTCAGAACAGCCCTGGCTGGCGGGAGGCCTAGGGGGCGGCCAGCGTGCCAGCCCAGGGCTGCTTTGGCCCAACTCAGCGTGCTGTGGAAGGGCTGACTGGGGCATGAAAATGGTACCTCATTGCATAGCTAGCCAGCAGGTAGCTGCCACAGTGGAGCACCATCGTGCCAGGGTTGGCTGCATCGGTGTCTACACATGTACTGGTGCAGAGTTATAAAACAAACAAACAAAAACTCTGCAGCAGGATAGTATTTGTATTTGCAAGTACTATGCTCCTATGGAGTTAATTTACTCCTGCCTAATAGCATTGCATGTGTAGATGCAGAACTTTGTGCTGAATGTATGTGTGCTAGTGGTACTGACTACTGTACCCTTTGAGTGTGTGTTGTTATACCATGAATGTCTGTTTACCTGTATTTATCCCTCCCCTTTGGCTCACTGGCTGGTGACCATAATCCCTAGGATTTTCTGTATCAAAGTGAGAACTGATTTTGGCTGTGGAGTTTGTGCCTGACACAGCAGGGCTTTGGTACAACTGGTGGTATTAGTGGGATTGGCAGTCACAGCCATAGGGCAGAGTAAACTGTTGCAGTGAGTGCATAATTTTGTGTGGGTTTTGAGCAGGGGAGATGGATGCTGCAGGGGGAGGAGCAAACTGGAGCACCCCCTATGAGAGGGGAAAACACATGTGCCCCATCTTTTTGGCTGAAGGCTTCTATTCAATCCAGCACCCTATGGTGGAGAGGAACAAGAATGGGATAACTGGCATGAGCAGTTTTGAAGTGGCAACTGAGTTAGCTGGTTGGGATGAAGCCACTAAGCTAAAATTCCCGAGACACTCTTGCTCGCAGAGAATGCTAGGGCTGTCTACTGTGGGCTCAGTAATGAAGCCAGGCAAGGTTACAAGCACCTGATGGGGGGCCTTCAGGGATGCCCTGAAACCAGATGCAGGTCTTGGCTGAGCCAGTACCACTTTTCTTAATGATAAGAGGATGTCAGTTGAGTTGGCACAGGAGTTTGGCCTGGCTCTAAAACAGCTAGCTGTAAAGGCCTTCCCACAAGGCAGCCCAGAGGTACAGGATATACTGGCTCATGATCATTTTGTCAGTGCCTTTAGTGGGGAGGCATGGGCTCAGCTTTGGCTAGGAAAACCCCAGAGCTTGGATGAGGCTATCAAGCTAGCCACTGCACTGGAGTCAACAAACAGTTGAGGGCACTAAGTACCTAGGACACTGAGACAAGGGTACCTATACATGCCAAGGAGGAGAGAGAGGCAATACACACCCAAAGCCCGGAGTTGTCATTCTTACAGATGATGATGGAAACAATGAAGAAAATCCAGGGTGAACTGGATCAACTCAAGAGTATGGAAACCCAGCCCCAAGGTAGACTGGTCAGTAGAGACCTCCCACAAACCATGATGGCTGGGGTCCCATTGAGGGGTTGCTGACAGATGTTGGCACTGTAGTGGCTGTGACAATTTCCTGAGGGAATGCCCAGAAAGAAGGTGGTGTTCTGGGCAGGGAAACTAAAGCAGGCAGTGGAGAGGGGCCCATCCACTGCTGGTAAACTCTGAGGCCGACAGGACGAGGTGGTAACTGTTGGTGCCTCAGGGTTTGGGGTACTACCTGGAGGAGAAGCTGAGATAAGTTCCTTTCTAATTTCTCCTAGACTCAAGTGCTCTGGTATCCTTTGTGCATTGCTGAGTACGGAAACAAGTTACAACAGGAACAGAAGCCTAGTAAAGGCAGTCAAAGGATGGTTGCACTCCACTCCCCCAGAATTGGGAGCACCTCCCAACTTCCAAGACCTGCAGCTGCTATGGACATGTCATATTCATAGAAGTTAGGGGCTGGAAGAGACCTCAGATCATCAGGTCCAGCCCCCCTGCTCAAGGCAGGAAAGACTGTTGAGGTCAAATGATCCCAGCAAAGTGTGTGTCCAGTCGTCTTTTGAAGATCTCCAGGGAAGGTGATTTGTACCACTTCTGGGGGGAGTCTGTTCTGTATTCTGGACACACAAACTGTATTGAAGGATGCTGGTCGAGATGCCCTCTTGGGCACTGACTTCCTAAAACAACTGTGAATCATGATAAGCTTTGCTGACTTTTCCTGTTCATTTCTGGGATGACGATTTCCCATGTATACCACAGATGGTTACAGTGGAGTGTGTGAAGTGGTAGTGGAGGAGAGTCTGGCAATACCTCGTAGAAGTGAAATGATGATCACTAGGAAACTGAAGAGATGGTACTGCAAGGATGAGGGCGGCTCACTTGAACCTTCAGCGGAGCTACTTGCCTTGGCAGTAAACGCCTTGTGTAGACATGTCCCCTATGTAATTACTTTCTACTCCATGGAAGCAGAATTTAAAAGGACCTTTTCGGACCTCCAAGCATAGAACTGTTTCTTTGAGTGATGGAGTTTCACAGGCTTTGTAATAGCTTATTCGTCTACAAATACTTAAAGTAGCAGTTACCTACTCATGGTTATCAATACAAATGTGACTGCTGCTGTTTATTGCAGTGGTTTTCAACCTTTTTTGGACTTGAAGCATCTCTCATTGTACTAAAGACATACCTCCATGACGTTAGTGAATCGAGTGGCACCCAATTTAAAAAAAACTAATTTTTAAATATCTGTGTTTACCTCCTTGCAGAGGGTCGGGTAGTGGAGGAGCGGGGGGATCCATTCATCAGGCAGGGACAAATCTGAGTCTGTATGTATCTGCTCATCTTCTCGCACCTTGTGGCACTCTTCAAAGGATCTGGTAGCACCCCAGTGTGTCCCAGCACCCTGGCTGGAAATCACTGATTTATTGCCTAGTCTTTTATTTGTTCTTATAGCTGTTGTTTTGCATTTTATGAGAATGATAAAGATTATGCAAAATAAACAGTTCCTCATCTAGAATACAATATGTTAGTACAGTCTCTCTCAGTGTAGGAATCTAATTTGAAGGGGCACCATTATTTTCTCCCTTCCTCCTCAACTTTAGAAGTGTATCTTTTTTTCATACACAACTTAGCCTGGTTTTTAAACTCTGTTTATTTCTGAAAGAGACCTACAAGCCTGTTTTTAAACTGGTTTAAAAATTCCTGGAAAAGTTGAAAAGTGTGCCTGAAAAATCAAGTCCATTCTTTTGTTTTGTTTTTAAGGCAGTTCACTATGAACTCCTTCACTCCCTACTTTTCTACTTTAACTGTGCCCCCTCATTATGCCCCCCAGCCCATGGGATACACAAGCATAGGCCCAAGCATACATCCCTGCCCCCTTCAAAATCAGGTAAGCACTCTGCACTGTTTGGTCACTTGCAGGCTATTGAAACTTATTGAATTCATGTTTAGGGGAGAAGGGAAAGCAGAAAAGTGAAAGAAAAAAAAAAAAGCAACCACCCCCCAGCCACAGGTCATGCACCATGTGTGACTTGCAAAGTGTGGGTGCAAGCATACCCTTTCTAATTTGCCCATTGCAAGGCATGCTGAACTGAATGCTCACTTCTACCCTCTAGTGTCAGAGCCACAGCACCTTGCCTACTATTTAGTTATGCTTGTTTATTTAGATTTATTTCCTGTTGCATCAAAAAGTCTCAGATCAGCTTACAATGAGCGAAGAACTCATGGAAATGGATTCCCTAAACAACACCCCAGCCCCCAAGACTACCCCCACTTCCCAACCACGACCTATTTGCCCAACCCCAATACAAGCAGACCC
>NW_017729034.1:4017032-4025168 GCF_001723915.1 Gavialis gangeticus
ACCACGACCTATTTGCCCAACCCCAATACAAGCAGACCCCAAAACACCCTTCCACTGATCCCAACCACTCGCATCCAATTTCAGGGGGCCACTGACAGATATGATAAAAACGAACCTAGTTTAGTTAGGTGTTCTCACCCTTCAGACTTCTAAAATAGGGATGACCTTTATCTTGCAATGTCCAAGTTGCCTATCTTGTGTGTTTTGACATCCCGTTTTGCAAGGTCAGTTGCACTGCTCTGCTGAGGATCACTTAGTTTACTGTCATTCATGTGACACTCTAGGCAGTGGCTTTCAACCTGTGATCCACAGACCCCTGGGGGGCTGCAGATTATGTCTAAGGGGTCTGGAAAAGATGAGTGATTAATCAAAATTGTATGAATACCCACACTTACAATTCAGAGGGGTCTGCACCTCTACTCAATTTTTTGTAGGGATCTGCAAAAGAGAAAAGGTTGAAAACCACTGCTCTAGGGGAAAGCTCACTTGCCTTCTCTCTGCAGGCTCTGAAGATGGTGTTTACCAACAGCAGCAATCCTGAAGTTAGTGACAGCTCGATGGCTTGTGCCAAGAGACAGGAAAGAGGCATTGAGAGGTGGTCCAGCCATGTTAGGGGGTCAGTCTATTCTGGTCTTTTCCAAAGATTGGTTGAAAAGCAGCAGACGAGCTGTTCCAACTTTTCTTTTTTTTTTGGTCTAGACTCGCTGTTTAAAAGTTGCTCTGTCAAAAAGTGTAGCTTAGAAAACTTCTGTTGTTTCTGTCTCTTTCTATTTTATTTTATTTTTTGCTGTTTAGGCTGCCTGTTTCAACTGAAAGAATTTTGAGTTTTTCATGTTTTGTTCCTTGGCATTTCCTCTTTCCAGTTCTTTGCATGCTTGGGTTGTAGGGGTCGCTTTTATTTTTTTCTCTCCCTGCTCTCTTTACTTCTCCCCACCCCCAAGTTTTTTGGGAAAACCATTTTTATTGGTCCTCCATTTGGAAAAATCTGTCTTGTACAAAAAATTAATTTGGGCTTCATTTCAATCTGATTTTCCTTTAAAAACCATGCTTCTATCAGTCTTATGTACTTTGTTTTGGGATGGGTGGCACATTATCCAAATAACACTAACATCCAACATCTAAAATAGAACCAACCTGCTACTTGTATCATTACTTACTTTTTAGTGTGTGGTTTTCGGAAGGGCTCAAGTTTGACCTAACGTTGCTTGTTCCAGATAGGGCTAATAAGAGAGAGAGGGACATGCCTGTGGGAGACCACTTTAACTTCCCTGGACAGTGCATTGCAGATCTGTTTTCGAATAACTCTCCACTTTATATGCTGCTCTTTGCATGTTATTTCTCAGCATTGTATGTGTATATATCTAGATCTGATTTAGTTATTTTATAAAGTACAAATCTACCCTGCCTTTTGCCTGACTTCAGGCTAATGTAGCTAACTATATCTCTGCTAATAGGAATTTTACTATTGACTTTAATGGGGTTAATTAGTTTGATGCTGAGATTTCTGAAAATTACAGATTCTCTCACTGCTTCTATTATGAATTTTATGCAGCTTTCAATCATAGCTTTGCCACTAAAGGGAATGAGGGGGGGAAAAAGTTCTTGCTTTAATTAAGACGCCCATTAATGGACCATTTAAATGCAGTGGATTCCTAGCAAGGATATGTCAGCCAGTAGATGCTTCTTACTGATAATGAAAATTAAATGGAAGACTGAATGCTTGAAAATGTACTCTGAAGAACAGAAATGGTTTCAAGCTGTCTGTTGGACATTAATTCCCTACTTAACAGATACTAATGATGTGATCTCTGGAGTGGAAAATGACTGCTTTAATGTATAGCGCAGTATGTTATGGTGTATGTGACCAGTTGAATATATAATATTTGGTACTGTAAATTGCCTCTGTAGTGTGCCACTTCATTAAAATAATGACATGTAACTTTGACTTGCAGTGTACACTTTAAAAATTTAGCTGGGAACTGATAAACATACCTGGTAAGGCACAAGTCCTACTTCAACACCATGGGAAAATAGTAATAGATAGAATACTGATTGCTTTTGTTTTTGTCCCAATCCCCACACCAGTGAATATATTTGCATGAATACAGTGAACAGGGTATATCCCAATCAGAGTTTAAATTTTCTCAAGGTTTCATTTGATTTCTAAAAAAGAGATGGCATTATAAAAATATGATTTAGTTCTATAGACATGAAATAAGGGAATAACCTCTTCCTGTTCTCTTTATGTAGATTATGCCTGTGCCCTCCAAAAGGATATCTTACTGCAGGGACGCCTTTACCTCTCCGAAAACTGGCTCTGTTTTCACAGCAATATTTTTCGATGGGAGACCACAGTAAGTTGTGTTATGCATTTTTGAGTATCTGATCACTTAATCCTTCATTTCTTTTGGCTTTTGGGGAACCACGCGCTGACTTTTGGGTGCCATATCAGTGAGTCTCATGGAGAGTTGTCCTTTGATACTATAACTGCAAAAGGCAGCCTGCTATCCTGACTGGAGTTTAGAAAGCTCTGTTGCATGGTAAAATTAAACAGCAGCTGGAAAGACATTTGTTAGCTAAAAATCAGTCTGCTGAAAACCTTCTCTTACTACATTTGATTGCTTGATTTGATCTAATCTTTTAAATGTTTCCCCTTGAGCTGTTCTTTCATTCACATTTACAATCATTTATCTTTAACTTCCTCTTCCAAGAAAAAGGCCATCATGTGGATTATGTTTTCCCTATGTATTTTAAAGATGTATGAGTGTATTTCAGTAGGTGTAATGGGAAAGGTTCCCATCTTTCCCCCTGTTTTTTTTTTTTTTTAAGTTGGTTTGTTTTGCCACTTCTTGTTGCACTGTTGTTGATTTTGGTTAGCTGATCTTGGGATACAGGCTTGTTGCTCCAGAAGGATAGATTCCCTGCGGAATAAAGGACTTGATTTTCACAAAAATAAAGGCTTCTGAAATACTGGTCTTCAGCTTTCTTGTGAACTGAGGAAGTCTAGATGCTCATGTGTTTCTGCCTGCTTCTCTTTTATTTCCAACCACAAACTTATCTTAAATTGCAGTTAAAATAAATGAAACACTTTCCCGATACTACCTTTCCACACAAACAGTGGCTGTGATTGCCTCAAGGATGTTATGCAGCTTGAATAGAGAGGGGGACATAGTGGGAGTGAATCTATTGCAAAAACCTAAATTAAAATATGGTCCCCAGTGAAAGCTTTGAGATATTTTGGTTGATGCTATATAGTGCTTTAAAGCACCTATATATAGAAAAAATGACAAGTAGCCTGTTTATACATAAACATTTCTACAGCTCTATATTTTAATTCAAAATAACAAGCTGGATGATATAAATATAGCACAATGCTGGAGTTATAGCAGGGATGGATCTAACATGGGACACGTTCATGTGACAGGTAAGTTTTATGCCAGGCATCAAGCATGCTGTGCTACTCTTTGTGGGCTACTTCCTGAGCCACAAGTAGGCATAGCCACATTTTGTGCAGTGTCACAGGCATGCTAGATAGTGGTGCTGAGTGACTGGGCAAGTTAGCTTGTTTGTGGCACTGTGAACACAGCTGCTTTTGCTTCTTATTCAGGGGCAGCTTGGGCAGAGCATTGTAGTACGTTTGAAGATGTCTGTGCCTGAGCATAAGTTTGTCATGCAGACACATTCAGCCATTTATTTTGAAATATCTTCAAATGGATCATGATGGAGTATTGCTAGTTTAATTTCCATGTTCAGATCTCAGACTCCAAGTGTGTATAAGCCATGCAGAGAACTGTCTAGTTGAAGTCATACCATACCTAGTGACTGTGAGAAAACAACCTTCCTTCTAACCACTGGGTACAGCAGCTGTGCTTTTAACATGCAGGACACATGCATACAGCCTGATAAGGGGACTGTCTCCATGCCAGCTAGCAAATGCTCCTACCATTGGACTGCTAACTACCATAAAACAATTTATAGATTGCTCGATTTAATCTTGTCTGTCCCCTGCCTCTTCAGTCAGGGTTAGCATTCTGTTGTGGGGCCCTAAGCTGTGTATGTGGGGTTCATGCCGTGAATCGCCCAGTTCTGCTCTGTGGGTGATAAGTGAGCACTGCTGAGTTGCCTGAGGAAACTAGACTGGGCTGAGTTGCAAGGCACAAGGGTCCTCATGATTCAAGCTGGTCCTGGTGGCATTATTCTCTCCTTTACTTCGTTCCAGTATTTTGGGTTGCTTTTGATGTTGAACTCCTTTTTTTGTTTTAAGGGGGTGGGGGTATATGGGTGAATTTTGCGTTCAGTGGTTTTCTGGAATCTAATGACTTTTGATATGGCTGTCTTTCTTTTTTTTTTCTCTCTCCCTTCTTTCTTTTTTTTCTATCTTCCTTTTTTATTTAATCTTTGCTCAGATTTCTATCGCCTTGAAAGATATTACTTTTATGACCAAAGAGAAGACTGCTCGCCTCATTCCAAATGCCATCCAAATTGCAACAAAAGGAGAGAAGGTAAAAAAAAAAAGAGGGAGGGATCCACACTCATTAGCATTTTCTTTGAAAATACAATTCTTGTCAGAGCATTTGTCCATCCCCTTTAGCTGAGGTACCTACCTCTTCCAGTTGCATTCTTAAACTGCAGCCATATTTAGAAATGTAACTTAAAAAAAACTTACTCCACAGGCCTGCTTCTTTGTGTAGCAGTCGCGTCAGCCAGCCCGAGTAACTGAACTGGGTGTGGATTGCATTTTATCTGGTTCAGCGTTGCTATGTCTGCTCACCTGTGATAAGGAAACACAGAATGTATTTTGCATCATAAAAATAGTCAGCTAAGGTTTTGTTGAAAAGTCTTTGGTGACATGAAGAAACGAATAACCAAAACCAAAATATTTTGTCCCCTATGCAGCTAGCAGAAAGCTAGCACTTCATACAACCTGTGCTTCTATTTTTTAAGTGGTCATTAATGCCAAGGTTTTTGAGAGGGTGTTTTTAAATGGAATAGGCCACATCATAAACATCCTAGGACTGTTTAAGTTTTTAGATGAAACTGTACATTTTTCCTTGGGCAGAAACTCAATAAATCAAACTGCATCTTTTCTTTTTTTTTTCCCCACCCCCTTCCCTGTCCCCTCCCCATAGTTTTTCTTCACATCATTCAGTGCTAGAGACAGAAGCTACCTCAGTATCTTCCGCTTATGGCAGAATGCATTGCTAGACAAGGTAAGTTTTGTTTTTATATGTCTGACTCAATGCCCTTAACAAATTATGAAGGATATTATTTTCTGGAATAGACTGACGATACTTTAAAGGGTAAGTATCATTTTTTTTTTTCTTTTCTTTTCTTTAGAAAGAGCAGTTTTGATTAGAACACTTCATTAAGAAACAGGAGTCATACCAAGAAGAAAAGTACTGGTATTCTCCACACTCCATCCTCTTGATATACCAGAGTGAAACTCCAGTCAAAGTAGATCTTTATAACATGACCATTCTTCTTTTCTCTGTATTGACACTAGAGGCATAACAGGGCAGCTGGGTGCCTAGAGCAGCAGTGGTTGTGGTGACGGTCATTATTTTTCTTTTGGTGTCACACCTAAGTTACACTACTGATTTGATGCTTTAAATGTTGTCACCTCTGCAGTTAATGTTCACTCTGCTTAAAATTACAGGACCTCTTTACACCTAGCTATGAGCTGTTACTTAAGTCTCTGTAGAAAGTTGGGCATTAATTGAATGGGTGTATGTTTGGGTCCCATTGTTAAAAGGCAAAAAACTTCTATAAGGAAAGCTAAGATGATAAATAGTAGCATCTTTTCAAAGATAAGGTAGCTGAACCCTTGCCAACCTGCTCAGTGTGCATGCCCATTTTTGTTGAATAAATGAAACAAGATGATGGTTGATTTATGTGAAAGTATGTGTTGGCAAATTCAACTAGTTAGCAGTGATTTGTATGACGGTTGGTGTATATTTTCTGGTTACTGGACATACATAACACTTTGTTGTTGTTCCAAAGAATCATTGCAAATAAAAGTGCATCTGTTGAATGGTTTCTGTTCTGTTTTATAGTTCTCACTGTTTTCAATGTTTGAAACCTGTTGCAGCTCACTACCACCTAGATATGCAGAGATAACTTTGGAATGAAATATCCCCTAAAGAGTTTAAAAATCTTGAGGGCCATCTCCTGCCTGCCTGGTAACTTGTATAGTTATTTACATCTGTTTAGTGAGATGCTGCCAAATCAGAATGGTAGCAGTGCGCCTTCAGTGTCATCAATTATTCTAGCTCCCTCAAATTCTTGTGGACTTTACCACTCTTGGAATAGACAACATGGCCTAATGCAACTCACCATTTTTTTTTTAAAATAGGTGTCAGTACAAACTGAAGAAAACCAAGTTGGCAACTTCATAACAGAGGCATTATCTATCTGTCTACATGTCTCTATCTTCACAGGCAAGGGCAGCTCCTAGACTACTGCATAGGGCAGCACAGTTTGGGGAGAAGGTGAGTGGCCCTCAGTGGTGAAAGAACAGGTTAGGGACTTCTTGGACGCATCCAGCTTTTCTAAGTCCATGGGGCCAGATGGGATGCACATGGGGGTGCTGAGGGAGTTGGCTGGTGTGATTGCAGATCCATTGGCCATCATCTTTGACAACTCATGACGATTAGGAGGGGTCCCAGATAATTGAAAAAGGGTAAACATAGTGCCCATACCTAAGAAATGGAAAAAGGAGGATCCAGGGAACTCTACAGACCAGTCAACCTCACCTCAGTCCCTGGAAAAATCATGGAGCAGGTCCTCAAGGAATCCCTTTGTAAGCACTTGGAGGAGAAAAAGGTGATTAGGAAGAGTCAACATGGATTCACCAGGGGCAAGTCATGCCTGACCAACCTGATTGCCTTCTATGATGAGGTGACTGGCTCTGTGGATGTGGGAAGACCGGTGGATTTGGTGTACCTTGATTTTTAGCACAGCTTTTGATATGTTCTCCCAGGCAAGATAAGGAAGTATAGACTAGATGAATGGACTGTAAAGTGGATAGAAAACTGGCTGGAGCATCAGGCTCAGAGTAGTAATCAATGGCTCGATGTCTAGTTGGCAGCCGATATTAAGTGAGTTGGTCCTGGGGCTGGTTTTGCTCAGTGTCTTTGTCCCATTTTCCAGATCAGTGATGGTGTGCAACCTCAGCAAGTCTGCAGATGACACCAAGCTGTGGGGAGTAGTAGATATGCTGGAGGGTAGGGCTAAGATTCAAAGTGACCTAGACAAATTGGAGGATTGGGCCAAAAGGAATCTCGTGAGGCTCAACAAGGACAAGTGCAAAGTCCTGCACTTAAGAGGGAACAGTCCCATGCATCAGTTCAGGCTGCAGGTTGCCTGATTGGGCAGCAGCAGTGCAGAAAAGGACCTGGGAGTTGCACTGGACAATAAGCTGAATATGAGCCTGCAGTGTGCCCTAGTTGCCAAGAAGATTAACAGCATACTGGGCTGCGTTGGTAGGCATGTTGCCAGTAGGTCAAGGGAAATGATTATCCCCCCCCCGCCCCCTTCAGCACTGGTGAGGCTACATCTGCAGTACTGTGTTCAGTTTTTGGGTCCACCACTACAAAAAAGATGTGTGGAGAGAGTCCAGCAGAGAAAAAGCAAATTAGCGCTGCCACAGTTATAGGAATGGGGGAATTGTGAGGAAATTGCATGTTGGTAAATTGGAAAAAGAATCGCAAGGGATTGTTCTGGGTAACTAAGCTGTGAATAGTTACAGCAAGGCAATTAGGGCTTCTGGAGCCATGTGTTTTTGCAGTGGTTTAGTTGGATGCAATCCACAGGTATTGCTAGGACTTGTTAGCAGGAAGGACTGAAGCATGTATTAGACGTGAGCTGCCTTTTTATGAAATAATAGTCTGCAGGCTGGCAAGGGGGAACTTGGGTAGGACAGGGCAGTCTTGACTTATGCACAAGTTGAAAGCAGCTCCTTGTTGTAAGCTGTGCCCAATGCAATAAATGTCCTTCTGTTTAAATATACGAGAATTTGGGTATTCTAATATAATAAAAGCCTTAGTCTGTCTGTCTGACTGTCCGTAATGCTTTGTTCGCACTCTGATTGGTTGTCTGAAACAACCAACCAGAGTGCTCCAAGAGTGTTCTGGACGG
>NW_017729034.1:4025468-4045358 GCF_001723915.1 Gavialis gangeticus
GACTGTTCTTGGTGGTGACAGATGACAGAACAAGGAGCAGTGGTCTCAAGTTGCAGCAAGGGAAGTTTAGGTTAGATATTAGGAAGAATTTTCTCACTAGGAGGGTAGTAAAACACTGGAACAGGTTACCCAGACAGGTGGTGGAAGCTCCATCCTTGAGGGGTTTTAAATCCTGACTAGACAAACCTTTGGCTGGGATGATCTAGTTGGGGATGGTCCTTCTTTGAACAGGGGATTGGATTAGATGATCTTCCTGAGGTTCCTTCCAACCCTAACTTTCTATGATTCTAATTTCACTTTGGTATGGCACCTAGAAGAGCATGCAGAGGGGACCTTATGGCACTAGAGAACTGGGGTGCTCACTGAAGCAAATTTGTTAGATGAAGCAGTAGGCCTTGGGGACCTGTCCTCAATGAGTCAATCCTTTCTCCACTTCAGCCTGCTGCCACCCTCTGTACACATTCCCTTCTCCATACCAATCCTCCTGGTGACTTTTTTTTTTTCTCCAGGGAGGTAATGCTAAAATAGGGAGTTTTGATCCCAAATTTTGCTCAGTTCAGTCTCCCTGGTCTTCCCTCTTCCCTCTATGCTTATCCAAGGGAGGCACTGATGATTTGAGTTTTTAAATGTTCCTAATTATGGCTTCCTTTTTTGTGGCTCCTGAATACTACTGTGAAATAGGTCAAGTGTATATGTACAGCAGGGCGGGGGAGGGAAGGAAAGGCATTGGTGAGATTTACAAGTTCAAATTTCCAAAGACTTGGCTCCTGTGGCTTTCTGGTACAGGCAGCTGTGATGTTGCTGAAAGGAAGCAGCTGATGGATCTGTGCAGTCCTGTCAGGTTTTTTTTATTTTCCTTGGCAAAAAGCATAATATTTTGAAAAATGCCTTGTTCCTTAAAGTGAGTGTGTGTTTGTGTACTCACGTATATACCTGAAATCTGGAGTCTGTTGCCAGGAGGAAGGGATGGGTTGGAATCCTTTGAAATTTGAATTCCATGGCAAAATACAAGCTAAGCTCTGTCTGTAATAAAAATGGAACTTTTTAAATGTTTCCTCTGTGAGTGAATAAATAACTTTGTAAGATAGTGTGGAACACTCAGTTGCCCTCTGAAGTACTTGCACTAATATGGAGACCAAATTGTAAAATGAAGACCTGTTGTGGTTCTGTTATAAGTACAAATTGATGCTTAATTGTCACATTCCTGGTGAAGGCTCCTCTCTGACTCCCAGACACTACCCACAATGCTCTGTTTGTACCTGCACACTTGGGAGTGCTTTTAAACTTACCCTTTGGTCAGAAGTGGCATTAGTCACCATCTCTGGATCTGGCATCTAAAGTACCCTTCCTGAACATTACAGTGTCTATCTGTTAAATCTTCATGAAAGTGGAACCCTACAGCCCAGCTACCTGTGTCTCTAGGAATCACATTGACCAACTCCCCCTCCCCACGAAGACTCCCCAGTAGTCTAGGCACGCTCTGTCCCAGACCTCCACCTTGTAGGCACTTTCGTTTCATTGGTTAAACTGTTAAGAACATATGATAGTTGAAACAAATGGATGGGAACTTTTCAGAAGGATTTCCAGAAGCAATTCCTCTTTACTTTAAACCAGTGGTTTTAAACCTGTGGTCCATGTACGCCTGGGGATCCACAGACTATGTCCAAAGGGTCTGCAAAAGGTGACTGTGACCAATCAAATGTATGTGAATACCCACACTTACAATTCAGATGGGTCTGTCCCTTCATTCAAAATTCTTTAGGGGTCCACAAACGAAAAAAATGTTGAAAACCATTGCTTTAGACCATCCATGAAGTGTATAGATTGAAATAAAACAGTCAATGTCTGTATGCCATTCCCTCCTTCCAGTTCCTCACCAGTTTTTTGAGCTGCTTTTGGGATTTGGGGTCAGGGTCTTTCTCAGGGTTCTGGGTTGTCTAGGCTGATTTGCGTTTCTCCTTCCAAATGTGGAGTCACTTATTCTGACCCTGCAACTCAGTGTCCTTGAGCTTTTTTACTAGGCTTAAGAGTCAGCAGTTTCCTTCCTTCTCAGGTTGTACTTTTTTTTTTTTTTTTTTTTAAATTTCCCTTTCTTAGTAGAGCACTTTAAAAATAAAAAGACTAGTATCTTGGCCCTCTTTCATAGTTTCATAGTTGTTAGGGGCTGGAATGGACTTTGCAGATCATCGGGTCCGGTTCCCCTGCACTTGGGCAGGAAAGACTGCTGGATTGGATGACCCCCAGGTAGGTGGGTGTCAAGACACTTTTTGAAGATTGCCAGGGGGGAGAACTGTACCACCTCTGGGGGGAGCCTGTTCTAGACCCTCGGCACTTGGCCTGTAAAGAAGTTTTTCCTTGGGTCTAGCCTGAAGTGATCCTCAATCAGCTTGTGCCCATTATTTTTTTTCCTCCCTTGGGGGGTCTTGGTGAATAGATGCTCCCCCAGGCCCTGAAGTACACCCTTGATATACTTACAGGCTGCCACCAAGTCCCTTCTGAGTCTTCTCTTCTCCCGGCTGAACAGTCCCAAGTCTTTCGGCCTCTCCTCATATGACCTAGTCTCTAAGCCTCTAATCATGTGCATGGCCCTCCATTGGACTCTCAAACTTTTCCACATCCTTCCTGAAATGCAGCACCCAGAACTGGACACACAACTCCAGCTGCAGTCTCACCAAGGCAGAGTACAGAGGGAGGATAACATCCTCAGCCTTTGCTTGAGATGCCTCAGTAGATGCATGCCAGTGTTTGATTTGCTCTGCCAGCTATGGCACTGCATTGGTGGTTCATGTTCATTTTGTTGTCTGTCACAATACCCAGGTCTCGTTCAGATGTGGTGCTAGCAAGTGTAGCACTGCCGAGCCTGTAAGTGTGTTGTGGATTAGTGCTCCCCAGATGGAGCACTTTACATTTCTCTGTATTAAATGACATCAGGTTGAGGTCCGCCCACCTCAAGAGCCTGTCCAAGTTAGCCTGTAGTGCCAGCCTGTCTTCGAGCGTCCCCCCCCATAGTTTGGTGTTATCAGCAAACTTTGCTAGTTTGCTTTTAATACCTGAATCCAAACTGATGAACAAGTCGAAAAGCATTGATCCTAGTACTGAACCCTGAGGGATGCCACTGGTCACCTTCCACCATGGTGACTTGGTTCCATCAGTTGGTAGTCTCTTGGTCCTACCACAGAGCCAGTTACCTAGCCACTGAACCATGAAGTAGTTGAGGCTGCATTTTTCCAATTCTTTCATGAGGACATTGAAGTCCAGGCATATGACAAACCTCATTTTCCCCCTATCTAGGTGTTGAGTTACTTGATCATAGAAGGAAATGAGGTTGGTCTGGCATTACCTGCCTGTAATGAAGCCATGTTGGCTACCTTCAGCATACTGCCTTCCACTAGCCTGTCTGTACTGGATTCTTCGATAATTTTCTCCAGAATTTTACCAGGGATTGAGGTCAAACTGATTGGCCTGTAATTTCTTGGGTCTTCCTTTCTCCCTTTCTTAGACAGATGCCACATTGGCCTTCTTCCAGTCTTCTGGGACTTTTCCTGAGCACCATGAGTCTTAAAGTAACTTTGCTAGCGGTTGCACAATGACATCGGCCAGTTCTTTTAGCACCCTTGGGTGTAATTCATCTGATCCTATTGACTTGCAGATATTTAGATTTTGTAGGTGCTCCCCCACAAGATCTGTACCAACTAACACCCTTGCACTGGTGGAATACTGATGTGAAGTATTAATTCAGGAGCTCGGTTTTGTCCTGAGTGTCGGTTATCAGTCATCCCACTTCATTCATCAGGGCCCTATGCTTTGCTTACTTTTTTTCCTCTGACTTCCTATGACTCTAAAGAAGGACTCTGGTGTCCTTGATTCCAGTTGCCAATCTGTATTTGGTTTGTGCTTTTGCTGTCCTGATCTGCTCCCTGCAGAGAGCTGTTGCCAAGTACTCCTCTGGTAGCTATTCCTAACTTCCATCCTTTGTAGGCTTCTTGTTTTAATTGCAGGAGGTCCATGACTTCCCTGTTGAGCCTAGGGGGTCTGCCCCTCTGAAATTAAGTTTAATCATTGTGTGTTTGTAGAATTACTGCCTCTTCTTATTACTAGCTCTTTTGAGCTATGGGTCTGGATTTGTAACTGGATGGGTTTATTGCAGGAAGGAAGGAGTCAAATAGTCCCTACCCTCATGGGACTCCTGAGACCTTGCCAAAGCAAGACCTCTACTACCTTTGCAGACAGACAAGTTGTCAGGTAGGGTGGGAGATGAATGGAGAGAGGAGGAGTGATCTTTTTCTGCTGCCCTTTGGGCTGTTGTAGAGAGCAAAGGGGGAGTAGAGCAGAGATTGTGTTGTTTTCAATTGTGCCCTTGCACAAGGCTGGCCAGTGGAGTGGTAATTTCTTGTGCTGCGAGAGTAGGGAAGGAGAGGCCTGGCTGGCAAAAATCTGACTGTTAAATTCTCTCTCGGAAAATGGCGTAGATACACCGAACAACCCTCTGTTTAACAAATTGTCCAAACTCCTGCACCCGTATCTATACAAAACTTCTCTACATACTTGCTCCAAAAATATCTTGTATTGCAGAATGCAACATGTCAGGCAATTCAAGGGCTGTTGTTAATTTAGAAAGTATATCCTTCTAATGCCAAAAGAGGAAAAGCATTGTTTGAGCTGCACTTAAGCATTTAAACTCCAATGCTTTGAGGCCAGGGGCCTGCATATAGAATCCCTGCCATGGATTTGAGGAGTATCCAAAGTCCCAGACTGTTGGGTCTGGAAGAGAGGAGACTTGCCCAGTGGTAAAGCCACACAGACTTGAGCAATTTGGCTCCGTTCAGTTGATCTGGAATTCAGAACTAATTCAGTCTTAAGCCAACCTCCTCCTGGCCCCCCTATCCCTTTCACCCCCAAAAAAACCCAACAGAAAATCCCAAATCCCTCACATATTTGTGTTAGTCTGGCTTTTTGTATGTGGTGATGAATCATGGTCAAATGGCAAGTGCTTTGTTGTCTTCAGAATTTCATCTGCATTTTACCCAGCTGTATCTTAAGTATGCCTGGGTCTGCAGGTAAAGTACAGGTGAAATGGGGAGGAAACTCAGAATTTGAGGCATTAGAAGTAAGCAAATCAAAGAGCTGCTTTCTTGGAAGAACAGTACTGTGGCCCCAAAACTGTCCTGTTCTGAAACGTAAAGCAGGCAGGAACTGATGTTGTGGGGTAGGGGCAGGTTTGATATCTTGTGAAACATGAGGGTTAGATGCTGGAGGGTTGAAAGTCTCTCCTTTCCAATTGTGTAAAATTTATGCTTCCTTGATGTAGTAGATTGTAATATCAGCTTTTCGTAGCACAGGGTATTATGTAGATAACTCTGTAATCAAAGATACTTGATATATTAGCTAAATATTTCTCCTTTCCTCAATATAGTTGATTTGCTCTAGCACCTCCTATAAATTTACGGGTCTTCCTGTAAATTATGGCATTAAATAAATGCTGTGATATATACGTATAATGTATAAATAAGAATAAAAATCACAGTACATCACTAATTTAATACTGTAATATACAGTTATATACATATAATATTGAAAGTTGTTAGTAGAATTGGCTGCATCCCAGTTGTGCCGCATAGGGATGAAAAATCCTGCAAACAACCTAAATCTGGATATGTAAGGTAGTGTTGTTCCTATATACAGCAGGGAAATAGTGTGCAGTAGGGAAATGGTGTGCTTTTTCTCAAGACTCAGATAATCAGTTTCTGAATATATAAATAAGAGGTGTAATTTTTAGTTCTGAGCAGGTGAAGGGGATGAGACGCATGGAGGACGCTCACTCTTCTTGTGGGGTTAGACATACTTATGTGTCCTGCTTTTCGTTTAAGATCTCCTGCCTGTGTGCATGGACTGACGGCAGTGAGGGGGTTAATGAGGACTCCTGTTAAGGGATCTCTGGGCAGTGAAGGAATGTCATTTTAAAAAGAAGCTTCTCCTATTGCCATAAGCAGTGGCGTAACCTGCTCTCGGTGAAGCAGTTAGTGGCAAAAGTAGCCCCTTCTGAAGTCACTCCCTTGAGGCACCGTGTGTATTAACATTAAAAGTATTCTCTAATGTCTTCATACTTTTAAAAAAAAATAAAATTGTGGCCTTTTTTAAACAGGGAAAGGAATTGTCTGTCTCCAGCTGTCCCATGCTGTAAAGGAACTTTAAACAGTAGCTTGATATGTCATCTCATAGGAAACCCAAGCTGTGTCTGTTTAATGAATCCTGCTTACCTGAGCTTTTCCTGAGTGGGAGCGGCCTAGAAACTGGTTGGGAGCTGAGTACAACTACCAGTTCAACAGGCGGACCAGCCCACTTGTGACCGGCTCTGATACTGCCAAGCAGGAAGTCAGAGAAGCAGGTTTAGAGAAGCAGTTTTGAAACGGCAGGAGAGCTCGTCCTCAACCTGACAGTTTAGTTCAGTAACCAACAAACCAAGCTGCCTGTTTTAACCCCAGGAATTTTGCTACTACGTAATGGACTTTCCATGGTGAGGACTTGAGGGGCTTTTGGTCTTGGTTAGAGCCAAAGTGGACTACTTGGGAATCACTCTTCTGATTGGAATAGGCTGTCAACTCAGCCTGTGGCTCTCATGGCTCTCTGAAAAGACGATAAATCCCCTTAAGGTGAAATGATGTGCTTCTGACAGGATGGCTTCTGCAGCCCTGGAAGTCCACAGTGCTGTCTCTCTTCCCTGAGGATGTGGGCAGATTCCTGAGCATCAGTGTGAAGTTGGCTGAGTAGAAGAGGAGTTCTCATTACTTTCACCAAACAGGGTTGGAGATGACTAAGACAGAGTGAATGTGATCAAAGGCCATTCTTCCATAGTAAGAAACCTGCTAATAGCTTTAAGTAGTTGGAGCTCAAAATACGTTCTGCATTGGCTGAAATCATGTGGCATGAGAAATCTATTCGAGAAAAGCCAAAATGCATGCATGTGTGTGGTGTATATATCCACTTATATCTGCTTGTGTTACCTCCTTATGTGTTTAAGTTGCTGTTAGTATAATGCAGTTCTACCATTTGCATAAGTAAGACAGCAGGGTTTTTAAAAATGTCTTTAAATAATGCATGATTATTTAATGGGATCAGTTTGCGTAAACAGTAAGTTGGTCTTATGTTACTATTTCATTAGGAAAGTTCAGTTCCCTCCATCTGTATGAATTGTGGCTGATGCGTGTTTTCCAGTGCAGTAAGTTTCTTTAGAAATCATCAGTGTCACTTTCTTTCACATTCATTAAATCCTTAGCTCTTTCTTGTTCTTTGAGCCCTTTCCAGCAAGGCAAAAGGACTTTGAAATCAATTGTTTACATTGCAGATACTGGTTTACATGTCCTAATCCTTTTACTTTCTTAATGTTCTTGAGTGTCAGAGGGGACTTGAACTGTATGAAGTATTAGGTTGATTAGGGGGTGGTGAGGGGCACTTTTTTTTTTTAAGCAAAAGATAGAAACATGTTGCAGGGTTTTTAAGAGACTTGAGCCTGTTCCCAAAATCTAAAGCCTCTTTTCCCACCCTAACTGTAATATTTTTGTATTTGATTAATTGCATTGCCACCTCCTATCAGTGTCCTGCCATTCCAGCACCTTGCCTCTGGTGATATTGGGGACCAGATACTATTAGGGACACAGATCCATTGCTTTTCAGCTCAAAACACTTACATAAGTGGGGAAACTGAGGTGCTGAACTTAAGTGACCTGTCTGGCAGAGTCCAGGAAAGTCCATGTCCAACTCCTAGTCTAGTGCAGTGTCCAGTGGGACCTCAGGAGGGTTGCTGAGAGGTCCTTCTGCCCTGAGAAAAGCCATGGGAACATCAGTGATGAGTGAAGGGAGATGAATGTGAATGTTAATATGTTAATTGCTTTTTAAACCATTTTAAATTGGCTTTTTTATTTGCAATTAGCTGGGTGTGCTAACAGTGTTTTGATGGAACATGGAGCAGAAATTTTTACAGAACATGGAGTAAAAATTTTGCAAAGTGCCAGTTATAAACTTGAGGGTAGATGCTTGTGTTCCATAGCTGTGTTAAATGCTTCTGAAAATTTTAACTTGAGGTAACTTCCTTGGTCTCAGTGTTTTATTAATATTGCAATAATGGGCAGAGACTTAGAGCTCTATTATGGAGGCCTTGTGCTGTACAAATATATAGCAAGGGGAAAGTCCCTGCCTGGAAGAACTCATCATCCAGTACAAGGGTATTTGCCACCAACAACTTATGCAGGCATTGCGTCGTTAGTACACAGTGGCCAGCATTGGTCAGGGCTGTGGATCGTTTGACTTGGTACCCAGTGCACTGTGAAAGCTACCAGAAACAAATACAGCTACTTAGAAATAGTAGAGACTGAGGGGATGCAAAGTAAGTGTTTGTGGGAGGAGGTGTTTGAAATGTGAGGGAATTGTTTTGTTTCCCTGGGATAGAGGAGGCATGGGCACTGTAGGCAACTCTCATTAAGGTGCTGTGGTGTATGAAAGGGATCAGAAGAGAGCCTCGGGTGGATTAATGAAACGATTTTTTACCATTCTCGCATTAACCTTGATCACACCTCTACCCAAGGCCAGCCTAAGAATTGAGGGAGTTATCAGATAACTCCCCAGAACATGTCATTTTGCTGAGCATGCTTCCAGCACTGCGCGTTGTGGGTTTTTTTAGCAGTCTCCACAATAGAGAGGGGTCAGATCCATTTTATTTTTTTTTTTTTTTAACTAGTGGTATTAATACTGTATAAAGAACTGTGTGCTTTTGTTGTTACTGATAGTCTGCATTTGATTAGATTGGAAACTTTTGGATGCCGGCAGTCTCTTAATTTGTTCTTGTACCATGCTTGAAACAATAGGGGCTACGTAGGGCCTGTGATACAAACATCAGTTCCTAGAATCGGGGGAAGCCATTTGTCATGCTCCATTTAGTACAGCATGAGCACACAAGTTAACAGCATGAATGCAACTTTAAATGCATGTGCTTGTATGTATAATATAAACAAACGTTCACATGTAAAAGGGGTAGTTGTCCAAATAAACTGGGTTTGTGTGTATGATAGAAGGAAGTCTAGCTCCTACAGTGCTTCCATAGTTAGTCATTGCTTACTACTTGCATCTCCCCTTGTGAAGTAGGTTAAGTGTGAGCATCTTCATTTTCTAGATGGGGGAACTGAGGCACAAAAAAAAAAATGGCGTGGTTGTGGCTCATAGGTGGTCTGTATTGACCTGTCATTTTGAATGCAGTGGTCCCTTGTTCTTTGTCTTAGAAGTTGCTAACTGGACCACTCTCTCATGCTGCTGAATTGTCTAAACTTGTGACTGTAGCATCTGATGAAGTAGGCTGTAGCCTATGAAAACTCATGCCTCTCTGAACGAGATAGCAAGGTGGGGTGATACCTTATAGACTGTCTTCTGCTTATAGTTCACCCTGGCTAGTCAAGCAAGGTTTGCTGCACACAGATGGCTAGGAAGGAGCTTTTGGTACCCTGCTGTCCACAGTGACCGCCTGAATGATTCAACTCTTACTAAAAAGCTGCAGAGAAAAGTCAAGAGTCCTACGTCTGTACAGTTTTCATGGGCCACCAGAGATCAAGCTCTGAGTCATAGGTGAGGCAAGGAGAAGGAAGCAAATCCATTTTGTGATCTTGAAGGAAAAATGAGTGACAGTTTTTCTTCCCTAGGTCTCCTTGACATAAGCTTACACTGACCTTGGCTAGAAGGTTACACCTATTCTCACTCCCAAGCAAATATTTATTTATTTTTTTTAATTTTCCCAGGGGGCTAGCAACTTCAGAAGTGAGGGCCAAATGCTGTCTCACTTTGTCTTAGCAAATAGTGTTGCTTCCAGATTTGTTATCATGAAGTGTGCTTGTTGCTGTGTAAAAGAGCTGGCTCATCGCTGCCATTTTTTTGACTGATTTTTAGCAATACTTTATCTTTTTTCAGAGATTGACAAAGCAGGAATTCTGGCAGCTGGTCCACCAGAGCTATGGCTCTGAGCTGGGCCTGAACACTGAGGAGATGGAGAGCTTTCACTCATCATCTGAGGATAATGGGCCATCTCGGTAAGAAAATGCTTTTATGGATGTAATATGCTACTTCCATG
Organism: Gavialis gangeticus; assembly: GCF_001723915.1. Classification (NCBI taxonomy): domain Eukaryota; kingdom Metazoa; phylum Chordata; order Crocodylia; family Gavialidae; genus Gavialis; species Gavialis gangeticus. The sequence goes on from NW_017729034.1 coordinate 4,035,577, forward strand.
AGTTTGCCTTCAGAATCTTCATTCAAACCTGCTACCATAATTGACGAATTTTGTATCCTTTCTAATAGTCTTAGCATAGACGCTGAGTGAGTAGGCAAAGACTTGATTTGCCCTCGCACAGTATTGTAGATGGATCACAGCTGAGGCCCCTTCATGAGGAGAGAGATGAGCAAATATTGCATTTCCACTGCTCTTCCTAGATTGGTTCAGGTAAAATATAGGAATTGCATATTTAAAACTGAGAACTCCCCCTTCCCCTTCCCCTCCTGTCACCACATCAGTTATTGACACCTAAATCTCAGCCTTGTCCATGAAAGATTTTCACCATTCCCCAGTTCCACTGTGCAGTATGGGGAGAGCAAAATGATAGTGACTCAACATCTCTTTACAATGCCCAAGGTGAGACCCCCAGTTGTTGAGACCTCAAATATTTTAATAGTTAAATTTAACAAAATGTAAATATTAAAACATCATCTGCTTTGTTCTATAGGTGTTCTTAATGCTTGCTTTGTCTTCTAGTAATTTATTCAGCTTAGCCAGCAGACCTGTCAACATCCCTTGCTGGTTCTGATAGTTTCTTGGCTGACGTCATATGCCTTTGAGCTAATTTGTTAATGGTCCACATTGTACTGCAAACAAGTTGTCTTTAAATTTTGCACTTGCACTTACATAAACATATATTCAGTAAGGACCGAACTACTGCTCTAGCACTTAGTGCTGTTACTTTTAATCAAAGCAGTGGGGGAAGTATATATCAAATTATCCTATTTGCTGCCAGTTTTAAGGCATGCTTTCTTTTATATGTCCTTATATAATCTGTAAAATACTCTGACATGGGACACTCATCTCTAAAACAACTTAAATCTTTCCATTATGAGCTTATGCTACATGCCTTGAAACCCCCTACAACTTTAATTTTCTCTTTGGTTTGCCAGAGCTTGGATTGATTGTTTGTTGTTATTTATTGGGTTCTTTATTTATTTGGCTTTTTTTCCCCTAGGCATAGTGAAAGGCTAGTGAAGAGGTGGTTTGACCTAATGAATGGAAAGATTAAGCTGGAATTTGTATATGGCAATTCAGCTCATGGTTGGAATGTATTTTGTGGATGATGTGTTTGATTAATACATTTTTTAAATTCAGCAATCTAAACTAAGTAAGGCTGAGAAACTGAAATAAATTAATTCCTCCTATATTATCTTTTTGGCTTGGACAGATCCAGTGTGTGTGATGATTCTGGGGAAAAGGATGAAAAATTACCCAAAGCAGTCAGCCCCACTCGAGAACCTGTCGTGCAGACGGTAGAGGTTGAGCCACAAAATGGAAATGTGTTGCCGGGGGTAATTATGTACACAGCTTTTCCTTGTATGTACTAAATGTGTATATGGATTGTATGTGTCTGGGGATTGCTTCTCAAGAGGACGCGAAGGGAAAGACTGTCTAGAAAGCTAAGTGAACAGTTCAAGGATTGCTTTTAACTGTTAAACATTTTAGGAGTTTTGCCCTTCTGCGCATTACTGCTTTTGAGAAATGAATTGCTTGCAGGTCTGCAAAACCTTTTATTTATTATTGGCATAGACCATAGGGGATCAATGCCTGTTTTTTCCATTAGTTCATTGCCTGACCTTGGGCATGTTGCATCTCAAGTTCCCCCAGCTCTAAAATGATCATAATTGCATTTGTCCACCTTTGTAAAGCATATTGAGCTACAAGTATAAAGCTTATTCTATGTTTCATACCTTACATTCCTACCTGCTCTCCTATGATATTTTTTCCAATTATAGTTTATGCTCATGCTATCCTTTTGCAGTTGTCCTAGGTTGTTAAAAGGAGCTTCGTTCTGAATCTCACATTTAATGAGGTTAGTCCAGGCCATTGTAGCAGGGGAAAAAAACCCCTTTTATTTTCAATTTTAGAAATTCAGACAGAGGAAACAAATTGAGGAAAGCATACTGAGCAGGTAATCAAGATGGATTCTTTTCTAGTTCATCAAGAGAAGCGAAAATGAATAAAGTGGTCATGTTACTCATTAGGATGAGTGAATTTAATGAGTTGATGGGAAAGGGAAATAAAGTAGTAGCAACATTTGTTGTATTTATACAATGCCTAGCACAAGAACCAGAACTCTTAGGTGCTACTGTAATACAAAAAAAAAAAAAAAGCATTCCTTTGATTGGTCCTGGCTTGAAAGCCTGTCCCATATAACAGATGCCAGAAAGCAGATTTTCAAAGCAAAAACAGCAGTTAATACAAAACTCTAGAACTCTTGGTTCAGAGGTGATACCTTTTATTAGACCAACTAAACTAGAAAATAGCTTTTTTTTTATTGCTGTTTTCTAGCTGGTCTAATACAAGGTATCATCTCTGAACCAAGAGTTTTAGTTTTGTATTCCTTCTGGTCTCGAACCAACATGGCTATAAAAACAGATCCCTGAAATAGTAGTTATGCATCTCTCACTAAAAGTCACTGAAGCTTGGCACCTTGTTTCTTGTTGCCAGTAAAGGACATCAGGGTTATTTGTGACATTCTTCAGGACTATTTATTATGTGACCCTCAGTTTACTCTGGTGTTTGCTAATGGATAATGAGGCCTTGCAGGAATGGAAAGTCAATGCCTTAAGATAGCTAATCTCTGGTACTTAACAATGTAGGTGTCAGTTCCTTTTAACTTTACATGCACATGCTCTCACCAGATGGTTGGTGGGGAGGGGAGCAAAGGGAGGGATTCCAAATGTGGGTAATAAATAAGAATTTTGGAAGGGTTTAAAAACCTTTGCACTAGTGGGTGGGATGACAGGGAGGGGAGAACCTGCCCATCCACAACTACAGTTGTGGGGTATCTGTGTTTACTCTATCAAAGCTTTAGGAATGTGTGGAGGTTTCTTTGTTGGTTTAACCGTTTCTCTGATTCCTGTCTTACTATGGATAAATATGTAGAAGAGGCTGTTCTATGTTGCGGGGGTCACAGCTCCCAAAGGGAAGTCTCTTGCTGGTGACAAATCCAATTCTACCCTGATTGAGTGCCCCCTTTCCAAAGAACTTAGAGGGGTAAAAGGTACAGCTTTGACCATGGCAGTGCCCTTTGAAAATTTGACCTGAGAGTGTCATTGTAGTTATTGTGTCATCACCATTTGCATCCCCAGTTGCATGTTTGTTGAAGTATTTCATAACATCAGAGCTCACTGATGTTTGACTATGAACCTGAGGGGTTTCTTTTTCTTTTATCTCTGAAAGCTGCATTCAGAAATATACATGTAACATTTATAAATAACTAAATGATAGAACTTCTGTATCCTGGGGCTACAGAAGGAATAGAAAAATTACAGTAGGTGTTAAGAGTATTGCTAACACAAGATGTATGAGTAAAGTCCTAAAACCTGATTAGGTGGTTTCAAGTTGATATACAGAAGACAGGTGAGGGCAGGGAGGAGGAGAAAGGTCTTATTCCATTTGTTGATTGTATAAAGTGTAGCTTAAATCTTTTTAAAACAATAGTGTTGGAGGATTCTGCTTGGGTTTGTTCCTAGAAATTCAAGTCATATCCGTTTTGGCAGAACCTATGGATGAAGGGGGAACTTGGTTGGCTTTTATCATCACTGCCACTGAAGTAGCGAAACTTTGATTAATCTAGATGGGAAGCAGTTTTCATTTAGTTCCCAATGCACAATTTGGGTCATCCAAGAAAACTGCAAAAACAGGCAGACAAGAGGTTTGATAATCCTGAGGTTAAATAGATTTTTATTTTCAGGCCAGAAAACACCATTAAATTATTTACTCTATTTAATACAGGATATAGAATTTCATACAGTTACCCTTGTAACTTGAGGGAAGAAGGGAAAAGGGAGACTTCATGCCTCCTTTATTCCCCCTAGAGAAGAAAAACAAAGGGTATCACCCCAATTTCTCTCTTCCTTTTTGTAGGTCATATTTGCCAAGAATGTAACTGTCGCCTTTGTACCAAGACAGAGATGGTTAGCTGTGTTAGTCTGAAGTGAGGCAGAAGGCAGGGGAGGGTGGCACCTCTTATAAACTAACTTGTTCAGAGGCATGAGTTTTCATAGGTGACAGCCGACTTGTAGCCAACGAAAGCTCAAGCCTCTCTGGATGAGTTAGTCTATAAAGTGCCACTTTGCCTTGTCTTCTGTCTTTTGTACCAAGTTGATACCCTGGACTAGAATGATTTTTGCTCCTGTCATTCCAAGTGGCATTTCCAGCTTGATGTAAGTGTATCCAGTGTATGTCTTTTTTTTAAATCCTAAATGCATCCTTCAAGTATGTTATCGTAACAGTTTATTCAGTAATCAATAATTCAATAGTCCTACAGAATCAGGATACTGCCACTCAGCACTGCTGAGGGTGAAGATGGGGAGATGGTTGAGAGAGTGTAACTTGCTTCTATTAAGGCATTTGACAAAAGATTCCAGAAAGAAATAATCATCATATAAACTGCTATGACCTTGTAAGACTAACCCAAATGAGCTTTCTTTTTTGCCAACGTTAGAATACAGCAAATGGTACTTGTCAGGCTCCTGAATAACCATCCGTTTCAATTTCTTTGTCAAAAGTATTTCTAGGACTTTTGTTTCCCCTAGTAATATTTTACAATGGCTGCTTGGAAAAACTAGGAATTCATTTTCATTATGTTGTTCTTAAAGGAAGTGCATATCTCATGAAATATACGCTTCCTTTAAAATATATAAAAACACCAGTGTACTTTTTAAAGCACCAAACTGCTTAAAATTTCCCCGTCTCCAGAAATTGGTGCAAAATGACCTTTATTTTGTTTGCTTGTTTATTTTAAGCACTCACACAAATTCCCTAAATAGATTCCCACTCCTGGACTTTATTAAGTACAAATAAAATGAGGAAAGGTTGTAGAGCAGAGCTTGCCAAAATCAGTGCCCACTTTGCTGTTAAGGGTGTATGATGACTTGGGGAACTACTTGTATGTTCCTCTTACTTCTTAAAATTATTATTTTTAGCAAAAGAGGACATTTCTCCCTTTGGAGTGTGTGTGTAAAACATGTCTGCTAAGGCTGAAAGGAAGAAACAACCTTTAGTTTAAAAGGTTCATGTCATACATGCATAAATACTATCTCTGATGGTCCAATACATCTTTAAAGATCTTTCTTCTAGGCAGCGTGATGCTTGTTGATCAAGGGCCTTTGTACACAGCAAAATCGGCCTTTAAAGCAGCTTAATTGCCCTTTTGCACTGCTTTAATGGTGTTGCTGTTTACACACTTGGTGGCGTATTCCACTTTAAATGACTGTTACATAGCAAGGTAAAACCTATCTGAGGTGTGTTAGTTTGCTACATAGTGAAGTGCAACAGTGCAAGGGCTCTGGAAGCTAATGTGCTTGGGGAAGCTTGGGCTTGGTGGGTTTCCAGCACCTTGTGCACTGTTCCCATCACCACCTCCCGCCTCCCAGCACACCCAGCCACCCTCCTACCACCTTGCGGCTCTGCCCCAAGGGCAAGCCAGCTGTTCCCGGGTGGTCTCAAGTGGTGGGGACGGTGCACAAGGTGCTGGAGCTTACCTGCCTCTCTCATGGGAGGGAGGGCTTCTCTCCATGGTGGCAGCACTTGCCCACTGGCTTCCAGTCTGGGAGGTCCCGGGGTACACTGCCACTGTGGAAGGAAGCACGGGGCTTTGTGCAGCTCAGGGGCTGTGTGACCCAGGAGGAGCCTGTGCAGGCAGGCTTGACTGAAGGAAAAAAAAAAGTGGTGAGAATCTCCCCACCCCACCTCCTCCCTCCGTCCTCCCAAAGTCTTATCAAGCTAGCCCACAGAAAAGACGTGAATTAGCTTTAGCTCCTTCCTATTCTTCAAATCTATAGCCTTTCTCCAAAAGGCATAAGAGATCCTGGCAACTCGCACATTTGAAAGGTGCTGGGTCCTATGTTGCCTTTGTAAGTGTGTACTGCAGACAGCTATGAGGTCTAGTCATAGTTTCTGTGTAGCACTGGGCTCATTGGTTGTCTCAGATTCGCTACTAGAGTATAATAGTCTCCTCCAAAGAAGTCCTTCCATTTGCTTTGGCCTTGGAAAAACCTTGCCTCTTCTTGTTGAGGGTCAGAAATTCAGTGATAGCTCCTAGACTCCTCAGTCATCCACCTTTTTATATTTCAAGCATCTCAAACAAGGCTCAGGCCTTCATTCTGATAGAAGACCTTCAAGGAATAAATGGCCTAGTGCTGCAGGAAAGCAGGGATGATCATTCAGATGAATTCCTTGTGAATCATCTCCCAGTTCATTGGCAGGGGAGATGAGCAAAAATCTTTTAGTGGAGAGATTTTGATCTCATTAAGTGTAGCATTTAGGGCTACATTATGACTCTAGATCCACAGCTGTTTCATAGATTTCATAGGCATAGGGCTTGAAGGGACCTTGCAAGATCATCAGGTCCTGCACAAAGGGCGGGAAGCCAGCTGGGGTCAAATGATCCCAGCAAGATAAGCATCCAGTTTACTCTTGAAGGTGTTCAGTGTAGGTGCTTGAACCGCCTCTGGTGGGAGTCTATTCCAGGCCCTGGGGACTCGGACAGAAAATAAGTTTTTTTTTTCCGTATGTCCAGCCTAAAACAGTCCTCCCGGCAGCGTAAAATGGTCTTCCCGGCCCGCACTGTTGCCCCATTGGAAGATGTGTCGTTTGCAAGGAGACCAACTGTTGAATCTGGTTCTTATCTAGCATGACTGAACTTTAGAACCCCCATTATCCTTACTGTTTGTGCGTTTTGGTCAACTTGCATAGAGTTGGCAGGTTTGTGTGCACAACATCAAGAAATGTGCAATTGTGTGCCTAGGTTATGGCACTTGTGGGCCCAGATTTTTATATGTAAGGCACCTATCTTTTGAGGCTTCTGGCTGTATCCAATAATGATACATTATTTCATTTTTGAAAGGTTACTTTCATAAGAATAGCAATTAGGCACTGATTTTTAGGTAAAGCTTCCTTCCGTTCAGCAAAATATCTCCTGGGAGCGCCATAACTTTACATCAGAATGACTGACTGGCTAGAAGCAATGGGATTTTAAATCCAGTGTTAAGAACAAACAGAATTTGAACAGCTAGCTTGTTTGCTTTACTTGATGTGTGTGACTGTATGTATATACATATACAAATATACATTTAAAAGTTATTAAGGTCAGTTATACCATATGCTCATTAATGTTTCCTTTGGGGACTGAATAGGAGGAATCCCAAAATGAGAAGCCAGACAAGAGGAGCCCTTTTCTGGCTTCAGAAAGAAAACTTCTTAATCTAATCAGAAGCCAGTCCTCAGAAAAGTCCCTGGATCTGAACGAGAATGAAAACCTCCAAGAGAAGAGCAGTGCTTCAGATAGCAATGACGAAGGTAAGTCTATAAATCCAACTGGGAATTCGTAATATGAACTGTACTCTCACTCTCTGAGTACTCTCTGTTCTTACCACCCCACCAGTGAGGAAAACAGGGTGAGTGGAAAACTTCTTGGGAGATTGTTTTCATTGAAGAATAAGGCTTTGTAAATCACTCTAATTGTTTTCTTCTACAAAAAAAAGGCTTTTTTATTTTTCAGTTTAACTGTGAAAATATTTTGGAAATTACTTTAATTACTTTTTAGGAGTTTTTTTTTGCAAATTTTAAAATATGTGGTTTTGAAATGGCTCGGTTTCCACATATTTATTCCCCATTATGCCCTCCCATCCAGTTTTCTGAGTTGGGAATCAGTAACAGTGTCAAAAGTGGCTTTCTGAACAGTGGCACTTTTTAAGTTTTAAAAGTAAAATGTGTTTTCTTCCACTTTGGGAGTGTTTGGTTATATCTGTGTTGGTTGAAGGACATAGGCAGAAGGTTCTTTGGGTAAATATGATATCTTTTATTAGACCAACTAAATAGTTGGAAAAAGGAAGCTGCGAAGAAGCTTCCAATGATTTTCCAACTATTTAGTTGGTTTAATAAAAGATATCACAATTACCCAAAGAACCTTGTCTCTCTCTTCTTCCACTTCCCACTCCATTCTATATTCTTAACTGTTTCCATTGGAGGTCAGAGTGAGTGGAAAAAGCACTTTTCCATACTTTAAAAAAATTTCCCAATGATAATTTTGAATAGGCATTTTTATGTCAAGTATTCATGCAAAAATACATGTTTTCCAGCTTATTAGTAGTAAATATTCCAGTCTTACTGGGTGGAGAAACTGCAACAAAGGGCAAGCAATTAATTTGTGAAGCATCAAGACTCTGTAACTGTCAGATACACAAAACATTTGAGACTTAGTTTAGTTTCTTTCCTCAGATTTCCTACCATTTTTTCCTTCTCTTTGAAGATGGGAAAGATTCAAAGGGAAACATGGAATAGTAGTAAAAGTGCTGCACTTTTAGGATTTAGGAGATCTAGTTTATTACCTAGTAGCAAGCTAGTGTTGCTCTCTACAGGTTCTGGTAATGTGCTCATTTTCATGGTATGTGAGCACCTTCTAGCACTGCACTGCACTGGGCAGTGTAGCTAACATCTGTTCCATGTTTGCGCTAGTCTTCATCCAGGAAAAAAAGCATATAGTTGATTTGTCTTGCTTTGGTAGAGCTTTTTTTAATATGTCTGTTGCTAAGTATTTATATCAGTGACAATGAGGTCAAAGAAGTGAACTTAGGTCACTGTCTTCTCAAGATGGGGTGGAGTCTCTTGGCCAATAAGAGATAGTGATAAAGTATTGCTTAACACCAGATAGCAGCAGCCTTGAGTATCCAGTTAAGGATTCAAGAGGCATTTCTGAATTATAGGTTGAACTGTTCAACTTGGGGATGTGTACTTTCAACCAGAGCTGACTCCATCGTATCTGCAAAGTTGTCAAAATGCTTTCTCTTGCCCACCAACTTCATCTCTCCCTAGCCTTGGTTTTCAGCTTATGCTCCCCAAAAAGGTGTATACAGTATAGTGGATATATGCTCATATTATGAATGTACAGGCTCGCACAGATTGTTACATTAGTGCTTAACCCTGTACACTTAGTGCATTCCCTAAGTCACCTGCCTCCCTCACCTAGAGTTGTAAAGAGTTACAGCCTCTAACATGTTTGAGTCATTTGGCAGTTTCTTATAGATCCTGAGCTTTTTACAACCTCTGGCATTTTCCAGTGCAAAGATCTTTCCAGTGTAATCAGTTTCCATTTGTTCTGTTAACTCCAGATGAGCAGAAGACATTTAAAGACATTTTTCTCCTGAAGAAAAGAGGCACTTTTTTAGCAGTGGCATCATGGGACTAGTTGTGACCTTCATTTTCAGTATTAAGCAAACAAACTTTGCGAAAGCAAACTTAATTAGAGCCGAGACTATCTTCTGTTTTAAAATGAGTGAGCTTCCTATTCATGCTACCTTCCATGCTACTTTTTGTAGCCTGTCTTCTTTGAGAGAGCAAATTTTTGGCCTCACTACCTGGGCTGGAAAGATAACTAAGAATTACACTAGTCATTCTTGGAATTCCTCCCCCTCTATTTCCCAACCTGGTCTATTCCTGTGCAGTGTTGCACAAGCTCTTGAAAGCTGAGTCTCCTTCAGGAAAATTGAAATTGATTGTACCAACCTTCAATCCTACCACATGACAGTACAAGCCTTACCTGTCTTGCTTAAGACATCTTTTGTGTCTTGGCTAATCTTGTTGACTCATCTGCACTATGGGAGGGAGGCCTGCTTCATGCTGTTGTAGCAGGTGAAGTGAGAAGTGGGCCCATGGCTGTTTCCACCAGCTTCTGGGTTTTTGTTTGTTTGGTTTTTTTTTTTTTTTTTTTTTTTTTTTTTTTTTTTTTT
>NW_017729034.1:4045401-4085879 GCF_001723915.1 Gavialis gangeticus
TTTTTTTTTTTTTTTTTTTTTTTTTTTTTTTTTTTTCTTTTAAAGCTGTATCTATGAAACCTGAGGGTTCCAGAGCCTTGCCTACACTAGGACTCCCCTTTGTTGCTATAACTTGCTTGCTCTTATTGGTAGTAGCAGCAATGGAATTTTCTTAAAGATTGCCTAGTGCATGTTTGGTAACTTTAGTGCGTGCTTTTACTTGGTGTCAGAAGCCCTGAGCCCAAATCCTGAGAGAGCCCAACATATTGCCCACAGCTGTATAGCTTTCAAAGATTCCAACCTCAAGCACAGTGTTTTGGTTTGTTTTTGTTTTTTTTACCTCCTCACCAAGGGAGGAATGTGCCATAGACTCCACGAATTTCAATCGGGCCGTTACTTTTTGCTGTTGATTTTACATGGAAGGCATGCACGTACTACCACGATTTCATATATTTCATAGACATTAGGGCTGGAAGGGACCTCAGAAGATCATTGAGTCCAGCCCCCTGCCCCAGGGGCAGGAAGTCAGCTGGGGTCATAGGATTCCAGCAAGATAAACAAACATTCAAATTTCTCTTGAAGACGTTCAAAGTAGGTGCTTGAACCACCTTTGGTGGCAGGCTATTCCAGACCTTGGGGGCTTGGACAGTAAAGAAGTTCTTCCTTTTGTCCAGCTTGAAACGGTCTTGGAGGAGTTTGTGACTGTTTGACCTTGTCATCCCTTGGGGCGCTCTGGTGAACAAACATTCCCCCAGGTACTGGTGAGCACCCCTATAAACTTACAGGCAGGCATCAGATCACCCCTGAGCCTATGCTTTTCCAGGCTGAAGAGTCCCATAGCTCTCAGCCTCTCATCATAAGGTCCGTTTTCCTGACCTCTGATCATGCGCGTGCCTCTTCTAGACTCTCTCAAGCTTCTCCACATCCTTTTTGAATTGAGGATCCCAAAATGGGATGCAGTACTCCATCTGCAGCCTCACCAAGGCTAAGTACAACGGGAGAAATGACATCCTGGGGTTTGCCTGAGAAGCGTCTAGGGATGCAAGCCAGCATTTTGCTTGCTTTACTAGCCACAGTATCACATTGGCTCATGTTCATCTTGTGGTCAGTCATGACCCCCAAGTCTCTTTCGTCCGTAGTGCTAGCCAGCGTAGCACTGCTGAGCCTATAAGCATGCTGCGGGTTTTTCCTCCCAGGGTAGAGAACCTTGCATTTTTCGGTGTTTAAACACCATCAGGTTCTCATCTGCCCATTTACTGAGTCTGTCCAGGTCAGCCTGGATTGCCCTCCTGTCCTCAAGTGTGAATGCTTTACCCCAAAGTTTGGTGTCATCAGCAAACTTGGGCAGTCCACTTCTGACTCCAATGTCCACATCATTAATGAAGATGTTGAATAGTCTAGGTCCCAGGACAGAGTCTTGGGGGACCCCACTGGTCGCAGGGCACCATGATGATTGACTTCCATCAACCACCACCCTCTGGGTCCAACTGCAGAGCCAATTCCCCAGCCAGCAGATCATAGTGGACCCGAGGCTGCAGTTGGCCAGTTTTGCTAAGAGGTGATCATGGGATACCAGATGGAAGGCTTTTTTAAAGTCAAGATGTATGATACCCATCTCTTCTCCCTTGTCCAGGTGATAAGTCACCTGGTTGTAAAAGAAAATAAGATTGGTCAAGCAAGACCTACCTGCAACAAACCCATGCTGGCTATCCCTCAGGATGTTGCTTGTCAGCCAGTCTGTTAAGAATGGTCTCTCTGATAATCTTTTCTAATCCCTACCCTGGGATAGAGGTCAGGCTGATGGGCCTGTAATTTGGCAAATCCACTTTTCTCCCTTTCTTGAAGATAGGTACCACATTGGCCTCCTTCCAATCTTTGGGCACTTCACCAGAGCGTCAGGATTTCTTGAAAATCCATGCTAGGGGCTAAGCTATGATGCCTGCCAGCTCCTAGAGTACTCTGGGGTGTAAGCTGTCAGGGCCGGCTGACTTGAAGGTATCCAGCCTCTCAAAGTGTTCCTTCACAAGGTCAGCTCCTCCGGCTCCCCACATATCTATAAAAGGACTTCTTATTGTCCTTGATACTTATAGCCCGTTGGAGTTCTGTCGCAGCCTTGGCTTTCCTGGCTCACTCCCTGCAGCTCTGGAAGTATTCTTCCTTGGAGGTGGATCCTGTGATGGGTTGATTTTTAAAACCTGAAGATCAATAGTACACAGAAAATACTCCTCTCTCTCTTTCTCTCTCTGTTAATGGCTTCATACAACATGGGGATAACTGAATTTTTTGCTTAAAAATTGTGATGCGTGTAGTACAGTTTGATTTTAATATTCATATCTAAAATTGCTGGTGACTAGCATAACCCCTAGCTTTTCCAATTGTGCTTATTTTGTACAGAATATTCACTGAAAAATAGCCCTAAGGGATTTTAATACATGGTTAAGTCTAGAAAAATTTCCTCTGTGGGCTAATTCACATGGTTGAAATACAGGGACTTAGAAATGAGTGCCCACCTTAACAACAATTAATGTTGCTGATGTGACCTGAATCTACGGTTTGCTTGGGGTATCTATTTGTATGACCAAATGCTTGAGTGTTCCTGTATATGAAGTAGTTCCCATTTGTTTTCATGACAGAATCCAAGTTGTATCTGGTTGTTGAGTTCTCTGTTCAATGTATACAGCATGGGTGACACTGCTGCTCCATTAAGGTGAAAATCTGTTCCTCATCTTTTCCTTAGCCATTTCTGGTTGTCAGGGTCCCTCTGTGTATAGAGTGCAGCTGATATTTTTCCAGCCAAATGAAAATCAATTTCTTACTCAGTTGATTTGATATACCCTATTTTTCTTACTTCAGCTTCTTTTGAAGCTCATTTGGGTGGTTTGTATTGGGTCTCTTGGGTAGCTTTTAGTAGTTAATGGGATTTGAGTTAAGACTTGGTTTGAAAGAGAACAATTAAATTGTTTTTTTGTTTTTTTTTTTTTTTCACTGCTTGAGTTGGTTCTCAAATGTCTAGCTTTTACATGAGTGTTCTCCTCCCCTCTTCTCTCTTCTGCTTGACTTCATGCAGCAAATCTTTTAAACAAGCGGGAATAACAGCATAATGGTTCTGAGTCTCTATTGCCCTGTGCTGTATGTTTCCTTTCATGTCAGTGTAGGTGGTGACTTTGCACTGTTGTAAATGCCTCCACAAGGCATGAGACGATTGAAAAGTTGGGTCATTTAGTGGCTGACTGCACCAGGATGTTGGTGGTGATGGGTTGCTTCAGGCTTTTGTCACAGGAATCTGGTATCTAAAGGCCCAAAATTAGTGAGGTTCTCTTCTGTTATGTCTGCATGGTATGTGTACTCTTCCTGGCAGTGGTGTCCTCATGTGTAGTGACAGGAGTAGTTAGCTTTTCTGCAGAGCTAAGCAGACACAATGCGCAGCTTCTGGTTTAGAAGTTGTCTTTGGAAGAGTAGTGTGGCCTCCATGCTAGTGCTGCTGTTGGATTTTTATAAGGGAGGTGCACGAGCAGCGATCAAAGCTGTAGGGGTTGCTGCCCCCTTCCAGTCTCTTCTTCACCCCTCTCCCCCAAAACTGGTAGGCAGACCATACTGTGGGAGTAGCAGTTTGAGACTTGAAGTCCCCAAAGCAGGTAAGAATCCCGCCCCCCCACTTGGAGACGTGTCCCCATCCTTCTCTCCCATTTGTGTATGTGGGGCTGGGCTCAGCTTGGGACAGCAGCAGTGGCAATGGGGGGGGCTGGTTTCCCCTCCCTGTGCCCACTTCCAAACTGGTAGGAAACACCCGGGGGGGTGCGACCAGGCTGTGGGGGGGAGGAACCTGCTTGCCCACAGCTACTGGTGGTGTGGGCTGAGCCCAACCCCTGGGCAGCCCAGCTGGAGTGGGACAGGAGCTCCCCTCACCCTTGGGACAGTGAGGACGCAGCAGCAGGTTGGAGAGTGGACACTGAGAGGGAAGGGAACATGCCTCTGAGCATGGAGGGGGAGGGAAGGGGGCAAGTTCTTATTTTCTTTGGGAACTTCAAGTTCTTGGCTTCTGCTCCTGCCAAGTGATCAGGAAGGGGTGTGTGGTCATGCCACCTCCTTGGATTTGCCCCTGGACAGGTGCACTATCATAAAGTAACTCTTCCATGTAAATCTGTCTGGACCAAAAGAACTGAATAACTGAACATGGTCATAGTACTGAAGTGGTGACGTAGGTATGATGGTCCAGGAAATGAGGCAAAACTTTTTGTGGATGATTTCATAGATTCATAGATGTTAGGGTTAGAAGGGACCTCCAATAGATCATTGAGTCCGACCCCCTGCATAGACAAGAAAGAGTGCTGGGTTCAGATGACCCCAGCCAGATGCCCATCCAACCTCCTCTTGAAGACCCCTAGGGTAGGGGAGAGCACCAGCTCCCTTGGGAGCCCATTCCAGACCTTGGCCACTGTGAAGTTCTTCCTAATGTCCAGTCTAAATCTGCTCTCTGCTAGCTTATGGCCATTATTTCTTGTGACCCCCAGGGGCGCCTTGGTGAGTAGAGCCTCACCAATTCCCTTCTGCGCCCCCATGATGAATTTATAGGCAGCCACAAGGTCGCCTCAACCTTCTCTTGTGGAGGCTGAAGAGGTCCAGGTGCCTTAGTCTCTCCTCATAGGGCTTGGCCGCAAGCCCTTAACAACACGAGTGGCCCTTCTCTGGACCCTCTCCAGGCTATCCACATCCCTCTTGAAGTGTGGCGCCCAAAACTGGACGTAGTATTCCAACTATGGTCTGACCAGCACCCGATAGAGGGGAAGTATCACCTCCTTGGTTCTGTTTGTCATGCATATGCTGATGCATGATAAAGTGCAGTTAGCTTTGGTGATGATTTCGTCACACACCTTTCTTTTTATTGAATCCCAGCCATGCAGTTGGTCAAGTTAGATAAGCTTTTGGGTATGACAGGACCATTCTTCATGTCTCCCTATTCTCACTTTTTAAGCTAAACCTTGGGACTGGAGTCATTGCTGAAGTTGTAAATTCACCTATTGCTTCTAGAATATATATTTTTGCAAAGCTCAGTTTGGGCTGTGAGTACGGTGGTTTGCCAGTGCTGTCCTAGCAGACATATATCTATGCTACAATCGCCACATGGATTTGCACAGGAGAAACCAGGGAGTAGAAGAGCAAGGATTTCTACAAACGAGTATTGAGGAATGTAAGCAGACCTGAATGGACAAAGGCTGCCCAGCATTCTGACTACCCCACACCAGTTCTAAGATTGCCTCATGGGCATCAAATTTACAGAATCCCTTTTCCCCTCCCCCGACAACCCTTTCACCCCAACACATGCCATGGTAAAGAAAAAGGCCTCTGACCTCCCCAAGAAGAAAAATTGCTTGAATCCTAATGCAGACAGTGGCTGATGCTTCATATCGCATCAAATTAAAAATTGCACTTTCTGAAAATGTTTTTAATTAATTGGTGTTATAATAACACCAAAAGTACAGAGAGCTGAGATGTGTTTTAAAAAACATTTTTACTCCTACTTTTTTTTTTCTTTTGAGTTGTTTCCCTTTGTGTAGTTGATTACCTTTTTGTGTTTTAGGTCATGTCTATATGGGAAAGCACAGGAAGGTTGAGGCAAACTTAATGTACATGCTTGGTCTTCACACCTTTTATTAACGTGAACCAAGCCCTTATCAAGCATGTGCTCACATTCAGGAGTAAAATGTTTTTCATTTGCTGTAATTGAAGCCCCACAGTGTTGTGTGTGGATTTTTCTCAGCAGTGGAGGGGAGGGCTATTTTTTACATCCTGCTGCAAAAACCACATATGGCCAAGGTTTTGAGGCAGGGGCAGGACCTGAAACCACTACTTGCTTTAATTTAATAAAGTAGATTTTTTCAAGAGAGAGTTTCCCTTGAAATATTTGGAGGTGATTACTCAAGGATGTTCTAGTCCACTTGAGTATCAGGAACTCTTATCTCAGTTAACCAGAGTTTATACCAGGGCTGTGCGAAATGGCACTGTTCCATTTCAACTTTGAGTTTTGAGGTTTGGACAGAAGAGCATGTTGTTTTGAATTTCATTTAGAGTTGAAACAGCTGTTCCATTGTGCTTTGTCAAAACTGAGACTGTTTCGACGTTTCACCCATTGGTATAATGGGGATGCTCGAAACAGCCTCTGTCATCTGGCAGGCAGATCGAGGCCCAACCCTAGGAGGGCTGCCAGGGCTGTGCCACTCCTCCTGGGGCTGAGGGCCCCCGATCTGCTTGCCAGATGAGGGAGGGAAGCCAGTCCTGTCTTCTGGGACCGGGGAAGGGAACTGAGCCCGATTTTTGCTCTGTTCCCCTCCCCAGCACAGTGATTGCCAGCTGAAGTTGGGAACTCAGCTCAGCTGGGCTGAGTCTGTTTCCCTAGCGCACTGGTCTGGGGAACAAAACTGAGCAATCCAGCTCAGTTCCCTTTTCCAGCCCGATTTTTGCAGGGCTCAATTCCCTTCCCCTGCACTGTGATTGGCTTCCCTTGCGGGAGGTGGGGAGAGCCAGGGCTACGCTTCCTGCCTAGCTGAGCCTGGAACCGTTGGGAGCGCAGCCCTGGTTCTCCCCTGTCTCTCACCACCTGGTGGCTGGCTTCTTCGAAACTCAAAACGTTTTGACTACCCTTGTTTTGTTTCAAGGCTGTTTCAAAGCCTTTCGTTTCATGTAGATTTTGCTGTTTCAAGCTCGAAATGAGTCATAAGTGTCAAAATGAAACGGCTGGTGAAATTTCATGCAGCCCTAGTCTGTACCCAAAGATTACAGGTCTTATCTGCTGTACTGTTGTTAATGCCTCCACTGAAAAAGCTGACTCCATGTAGATGGCACTGGCACCCTGTGGTTAAAAGGAATTGTTATACAAGAGTGGTAAAATATTCAGACCTGGGATAGGCTTAGATGTTAAAGATGTTTGGTCTCATGTCATGTACTTGACTTTAGTAAAGTCTTAGCCCTCGTGAAACCTAGGTTGAATGCTGCACCTGAAGCTTGCACTGAATACTGTTGCACAGGCTAAAACTGCACCCAGAATTCCTGGTTCCTTGCCATGTGTTTCACCACAGCAACTCTATCACAGAGAACAGTCATCCTAGCAAATTGGTTAGTTACACAGACATCTTGTTAAATACAGCCTGCACTTTCTGGTTCACCCTGTAATCATGAATGAGAGAGCATCTCTCATAATCAGAACATAACATGGTACAAGGAGTCCTGGTGTTATGTAAACCTTTGTTTTCATCCAGGTTATAAATAGGGCGTTTGTTTGTTTGTTTGTTTGTTTGTTTGTTTGTTTGTTTGTTTGTTTGTTTGTTTGTTTGTTTGTTTGTTTGTTTGTTTGTTTGTTTGTTTGTTTGTTTGTTTGTTTGTTTGTTTGTTTGTTTGTTTGTTTGTTTGTTTGTTTGTTTGTTTGTTTGTTTGTTTGTTTGTTTGTTTGTTTGTTTGTTTGTTTGTTTGTTTGTTTGTTTGTTTGTTTGTTTGTTTGTTTGTTTGTTTGTTTGTTTGTTTGTTTGTTTGTTTGTTTGTTTGTTGGAGCAGGGCCAGGACTGGACTGGTGGTTTACTGGAGAGCTTACACAGTATCAGTTTGCACCAAAGAACAATGGACAGGTGTTGACCAACATTACCATGCAACAGTCCTTCAGAGTATTGCAATATGTGTATGCAGGCAGACTGAAATATATCTTGGCATCAGGGATTCTTTTTTTTATGTGGCAGTTACTGGTGGGTGTTGATATTTTAGTGGTGCCAACTGTGTGACCTTTTCTAATCATCAGCCTTACAACTTTGCAGAATTAGATTCATATGACAAATTGTATGTTCTGTGGGTATTTGCATGTCCAGCTGAAGCTACTCTTCCCCTTGCACCAAGAGACTGAACCTCCAAAATTCCCCCATAATTGTAATCAAAGAGGCAGAAAAAGGTAGTCTCATAATAGAGTAAAGCTGTGCAGCAGCTTGGGAGGAGAACTGGGACCTGTGAAGGTGGTACCTGGAAAGTTGTGCTTTAATGGGGAGAAGTAAATATGGGCAAGTACCAGTGTCCTTCCCAAAAGCACAGATTTGGGAGGTGAGTGGTTGTCTTAATGGCAAAGAGAGAATTGGATCTAAGAATAGGAAACAAAACTACATATTGAAAAAATCCAATAGGAATATCTTAATTGTCTGCAGTGTTGCATACCGCAAGCACTGCAGCATCCTGTTTAGCATTGCAAGCTAAAAAGGTTGCTAGAAAGCTTCACATTATAAACAAGTGAAAGTGAGTCTGATTATTTTATTTTTTTTTGTTGCTGTCTGAACTGCTGTGCACATGTATGCCCACTATTTGAGCAACATTATTCAACTGCTGTATTTATTAGTAATTTAAAAAAAAATCTGGATTTTTCTCATATGGCTGGTGAAGAAGGTATGCTAGATATTTTAACATAACAGGAACTGCAGTTGAAGGGCAAGTGGGCTATTTGAAAGGCCCAATTGTTCTTAGCTGATAGTGGACACTAGGTGAAAATAATGGTAAAATGAGAAACAGGTTAGATTAGCTGGGAAGTTTGGGAAAGCATGGTTGAGGTTTAGCCAGGGAGTTTTACTCTTAGGGGTGATGCACAGAGGAGCAGGAGTTCTGGGGGAGGGGGAACTTGCTCAAGTTTTGGGGTGTTTAGGGAGTCTATATTGTTGTTTCTTACCTAGTGGGTTTTGTCATCTATT
Organism: Gavialis gangeticus; assembly: GCF_001723915.1. Taxonomy (NCBI): domain Eukaryota; kingdom Metazoa; phylum Chordata; order Crocodylia; family Gavialidae; genus Gavialis; species Gavialis gangeticus. The sequence goes on from NW_017729034.1 coordinate 4,054,092, forward strand.
GTAAGTTGCCCTCAGCCTTTCTAGATAAGGTTGGATATGTGGATAGTGATATTAATAAGCTCTGGGCTGTAATTTTAAGGGCATGCTTATCAAATATTGTACATTATCTACTGTTAGAGACATGGAAAACCTGTATTGTTGTTTTTGTTGTTGTTGTTGTTGGTTGTTTTTTTGGTTACTGGTGGAATCTTAAAGGTTCCAGCATTAAAATGTCTCTTTACAGGGTGCAGCCCAGGGGACTGCCTGTTTCCTTAACATGTTCTTTCTGCATTACCTTAACAGCCAAGGACACTCCTGAGAATGACCTCCAAGGTAGACTTGTTATAAACAGAGTTTTCCATATCAGTGCAGACAAGATGTTTGAAATCCTTTTCACCAATTCCCACTTCATGCAGAGATTTTTCAGTTCCAGGAACATAGTAGGTAATGTATTTTTTTTTTTTCTTCGTTTCAGTTCAGGTCAATATTTTCACTCTTTTTAAAGAAAATAAGGATCAATATGCTAAAAAAGTGAAGAACCCAAGATCAACAAACTGTCTCAAAAGGACTTGTAAAAAGGAACTAACTCTGCTTTGAAAGAGAAACTGGTCTTATCCTTCTTAAGAAACCAGTCACTTTTCAGAACAGAACCTCACTTCATGGTGTACTATAATGTTACAACAGTGAAGTCAATCACACTAAATTATTTAAATGCTCTGTTTTACTGGTTAGAGAATTGGTTCAATAGCTTAGGTAAATCAGCCTGGTATTTGAGTATTAGCAAAATATGTGCAATTTATGCATAGAATAAACAGTTGCATTCTCGTAGATGATGCTTGCTGGGTTCTAATTTTCCAGGCGAGATATGTTTTAGTCACTGAAGGCGCGTTTACACATTCATTAATGCACATTAGTTACCGCACATTTTAATTGAGTGCTTGTATAATCAAGTACTCAAATGTTCAGTACCATATTAGCACAATTTATGCTGTGATGCGCTACTGCACAGTGTTGCAAGGTACTGTGCATTAAGCATCTCCTATGGATGTACCCTGAGATCACAGGAACAGAAAATAAAATCCAAGAGAAAGTAATACTTGTTCAGTGACGAACTTAGTCAAAGCAGCAAGAACTTCCAATAATGTCAATTAACTTTGTAGTCATTTTAGGCAGATGGGGACAGTGTTTCAGTTTATTTACTGGCTATTTTCCACTGGTCTGGTCTGCTCTGCTCTGCTTTTCCAGCAGACATGGAGGCACTGGCTATGATCCCTTTGCTCCTAGGTTCAATAGACTATAGTTTCCCTTTTCTTTTTATAAACTGCCTGAGATATATCTGAAATGGTTTCATGCAGGTCTTTCTATGGGAAAACACCCATAGCACATCTCAAGGCAGTACTGGGGATAGTCTTATCCTGCTTCTTTGTAAAGGTATTCCCTCCTGCCCCCCCTGCATGGTCTCACAGACACGCTTCTGAACTCTGACCCTTGAAAGCCTCTGCTCCCTTGCCCTCATGCCCTTGCTCACCTCTCTGTGATCAGAATGACAGCACTCTGCTGTCACTGAAACAATGACACAAGGTGCAATATGAGAGAGAGTTGGGCTTCCTCATGGATCCCTCATTGAGTAATATCTGATCCTGCATTCCTACATGGCAAGTAGTAAAGATGGAAACTTGATGGTGGGTGGACCTGTACAGTGTTCTTCATGCTAACATTGATGTTCCCCAGTTTGAGGGCTGAAACAGCTCTCAGCAAGCACACTAGTAATTGTGCATTTTGTGACTTAGATGCAGTATCCACTCCTTGGAACAGAGATGGCAGTGGAAATCAATTGAGGACTATGACCTACACTGTTACAATTAATAATCCACTCTGTGGCAAGTTCACAACAGCAACAGAAAAGCAGGTAGTGTGTGTGCGAGTATGTCTCTATGACGCTATTGTCTTCACACACTAAGGGGAAGCGTCACTTACACAATTCTGCTAACTGGACTGCAGAATTTAGGAGTTTGAATGTTGTTCATGAGTTACATTTGGTATTTATGAAGCAGAAATGTCATCCTTTCTCATCTTAAGTAATCAGCTGTTTAGTAATGCCTTCCATCTTCACAGAAGATTATGCCCCCTCCATTCTACCTCTGTCCTATGGGAATAGGCAGTAATATTATTTATGGGTGAAGAAGCTATGGCTACAGGGAGGTGACTTGATGAATTGCTTTAACAGTGAGTTAGAGGCAGTCAGGGATAGAATTTAGGAAAGAGTGGCACCCAACCCTGTGTTCAGGGATCCAAATAAGCAGTGCTCATCCTTCTTCGGTCTAGCAATGTGGAAAAAAATGGATGTTTCGCATGGGAGGGTGATGGTCAGTTTTTGCAAACACTTTGGGTTCTTCAGACTCCGAGACTGACTTGTTTTGTTTTCTTCAACTTGCCCAGAGTCTCTCCCCACGTCCAGGAATTTTTAGACTGGCTGGTCTACTGGAATGAAGAATCCAAAGCCCACAGGAGGAAGAAATAAGCATGTGTATTTAAAATATCTTTTTCTCGTTTGATGGGTAGATCCTGCATAAACAGAGCCATAAAGGACAGTCTTACCTGGTAGATGCTGAGGTGTTGACGCACGATGTTCCTTATCATGATTACTTCTACACTGTGAAAAGATACTGCATCACCCGCACAGCCAATCAGAAATGCAGATTACGGTGAGCCAGAGGAATGAATATATGGAAGGAAAGACTATACTGTAGGAACTAAAATTTTTACTGAAAGACTTGCCATGCAGCATGGCAAAACTTAATTCCTTTGCACAAGTGTCTTCTTTTGAACTGTAATTCCACTTGGGTGAAAAGTTTTATACAGTAATGGTTCTTTTTTTACCATATTTGCTTACTGTGACTAGGAGAATCAGAGGAAATGAGGGTTAGAAGGGACCTCAGGAGGCCAACTAGTCCAACCGCGTGCTCAAAGCGAGGCCATCCTCAACTAGATCATCCCAGCCAAGGCTTTGTCTAGCCAGGTCTCAAAAATCTCCAAGGTCCACCACCTCTGTTTCAGTACTTTACTACCCTCCTGGTGAAAGTGCTTTTCCTAATATCTAACCTAAACCTCCTTTGCTGCAACATGAGACCATTGCTGCTTGTTCTGTTATCTGCCATCAATGAGAATAGTTTAGCTCCATCTGCTTTGTAACCCCACTTCAGGTAGTTGAAGGCTGCTATTAAATTCCCCAAGTCTTCTCTTTTTCTAGACTAAATCAGCCCAGTTCCCTCAGCTTCTCCTCATCAGTCATGTGCCCCAGCCCCCTTACCATTTTTGTTGCCCTCTGGTGGACTGTCTCCAATGTGTCCATGTCCTTTCTGTAGTGGGGAGCCCAAAACTGGCCTCAGTACTTCAGTTGTGGCCTCATCCGCGCAGAATAGAAAGGAATAATCACTTCCCTCAATCTGCTGGCAGTGCTTCTACTAATGCAGCCCAGGATGCCATTAGCTTTCTTGGCAACAAGGGCACACTGCTGGCTTATATTCAGCTTATTGTCCACTGTAACCCCCAGGTCCTTTTCTGCAAAGCTGCTGCTTAGCCATTTGGTCCCCAGCCTGTAGCGATGCATGGGATTTTTTCCATCCTAAGTGCAGGACTTGTTCTTATTGAACCTCATGAAATTTCTTCTGGTTCAATCTTCCAGTTTGTCTAGGTATCACTCAATCCTAGCCCTACTCTCCAGCTTATCTACTACTTTCCTCAGCTTGGTATCATCTGCAAGTTAGAGCTGGTTATTTTAGTAACAAACACACAAGCTTTGCCCTTCTGTCTTGCAGGTCCAACTTAGCTATAAGGGTGAGCCTGGGTTTTAATCCTCCTTGAGCATTTTAAATAAACTGTTCACCAAGGTTCGGTCAGTAGACCTGTGCAGGTGCTCAGAAGCAGAGGGTTGCATAGAAATCTGTCTGCAGAATGTTTTTATCATGGGTATTGCTGGTAGAGTTTCATAGATGAAACTAAGAGTGGAATGTATTCCCCAATGACGTACATTCCTGAAGATGGTGCCCAAGAGAGAAATGAGCTTGCATGACACAGATTCTAGGCTGATTTTTGGAGTCTGGGAGGTCTCTGCCTTTTTTTGGAGAAAAGAGTGTATGTGTGCGCACATGTGGTATGAAAAAATATTGAAATAAAGGAACATGAAGCTTGAAGATGCCATCTTTATTCACTTCTCAGAGTTGAGCTAGATTCCATAAGATTAAGTCTAGTATCAGTTAAACTGAGCACTGCTATGCAGAAAAGCTTGGTTGGATTTCAGTCTGTGATCCGTGGCCCTAGCAGGTCTTAAAGGGTGAAGGCTTGGGAAATGGAATGCTTTGAGTAAGTCTGCTTTTGCTGAATTGAGAAACAGCATTGACTGACCCAGAAGGAGGATCTTTTGATCATGACCTCTTAAAGGGAGGGGGATATTTGGTTTGAAAGCAACTTGGGCAGGGTGTATGTGAAAGACAGATAGCAGGTGTTATAATGCAGGATTATTTGTCGAGGTAGTAGAAAGATTGTTTTTGCATTGGAAAATGCTTTTTTTTGTCAAACTGATGCTTTTCATGCCAAAACTGGGAATGTTATCAATAAAAGGATATGCTTTGAGGTTGAAACACTCTGTTATGACCTATTCAGAACAGAATTCTGACTTGTTTTATAATTAATTGTACATTAAGAAAAGCTTCAAAAGTTTTGCAGAAAATATGACCATTCTTTGCTTTCACTTTGAAGCAGAAATGAAAATTAAGTTCAAAATGAGGCAATTTCCCATGAAAAATGGTACAGGGACCAGAATTTCCATTCATGGCTTTTCTGGAACCATGTTTCTTTCCTAACATTCCAGTGTGAGTGGTGTGGATGGCAGCGCCTTGACTCCTTATGCTCATTGTTGTTTTGGATTGTGGATACAGGCTAAAAGTGTGTTCCTGGTAAGCGACAAGAACCCTTGCTACTGGTGTTTTTATAAGTGATGCATTTTAGGTTGCTTTACCATTCTGTTTTGTTATATTGCAGGGTATCTGCAGATGTGAAATACAAGAAACAGCCATGGGGCCTCATCAAGTCTGTAATTGAGAAGAACACTTGGGGAGGGATACAGGAGAATTTCAAACAACTTGGTGAGGGTTTGTCTTTTTGGTAAGAAAGGGTGATAGCAGCAACTATGTGAATCAGTCATGTAACTGTACATTTACTTCTAAGAGGGTGTGAGTACAGGATTTTGTGTCTCGTACACGTGGAAAGGTTTTTCTCCTGACTTGGGGGGTGTAATCAAATTGGATTGCAAGGGCTCCCAGAAAAACATTCTGAGCAATAGTGTTGTGTTATGGGGTTATATACACCTAGGAAGGTGTGCAGAACAGAAAAATTCATTAACTGGGTATTGAATTTTAATTAAAGAATTTTAATTGGTGCTGTGGTTGAGAGGAGATGGCCATACTTGGTACTCCTTAGCATGTTTGTCTTGCTGGAGAAATGTGTTTCTTCACCCCCAACCTGTGATCATGTAGAACCTTAAGTGATCTTATGTAAATTTACATGCATTTCCAGAAAATAACACCATCATGCCTCATTGTCTGTTGTATCTTCCATCTCAAACAGATAATTGTGAGCGTTTCCATTTTAAGAAGCGAAGGGGAAAAAAACTAACCTTTTATTTATTTATTTTAAACTGTAGAATCAGATCTGCTAATGGAGGAGTATGCAATAAATCAATCTCTAGAAGATCCCGGCAAACTTGTTGCCATCAGACGACGACGACGGACTTTACACCGGACTATGGGAGAGTTGCTTCCCAGGCGTTCATCCCACCATTCCTCAGGAGATGTACTGGAGTCCCAGGGCAATGCAATAGGTGGGTATAACTAGGTGGGACAGGAGGGCTGAGGAGAGGGAGGGAATGTGCCATGGCAGCTCCTTGTCCAAACTGTGCATACTAGAGAGGATGCTTAATCAGTAATGGAAGTTAAATGCAATGCTGATTGAGTTTACTAAAAAGCTAGCTGTATTTATTTTCTGTTACTAATCCTCCAAATCCTATGTGTACAAGCTTTTCTGATCCCTTTGCTGTGATCAGTACAGGGAGAATTCAGGTCTAAGTTATAGTACGTTCTGCTCCAGGAGAATGCTAAACATGGTACAAAGCCTGCATGGGCCAGGGTGAGAAGAGGTTCAACTTGGAGAAAAGTGGGAGAACCCTATTTTAAGCATGCTGTTGGTGGAGGGGGAGGAAAAATAATTTGATGGTTTTGAATCTGCAGACATGTACCTGAGAACAATTACTTTAGTACAGGTGCCTCCTGGTTTCATCACCTATATCTGGTTTTCATTAATCTTGCTCCTTTTTTTCAATCTCTTGTCTGCTTCAGTAATTTCTGGGGCACCGATGCTTTTCTTGCAGTATCTTGCTCCTTGCAAACCAGTAGGCAGAACAGACTGACTTGAAAGTGCACATGTAGTTCAGTAACTACCTCTACAGAGATGAGGAACATCTGTGCTCTGAAGCATGCCAAAGTTGCTCTGAATTGTATGAAGCAACTTTTTAAATCATAAGCACTGAACCAAGAGTGCATGCTTCATCCCAGGCAAAAGCCACTGGGGACCCAGGAGACTTTGGGCTGGCACCATCTGTGAATATTTTGTCAGTGTAGGCCAACTCCTACATTTCCAGTGTGTCCACCAGTGCTCCAGCTGTCCAGGCGAGTGCCTCTGCCTCAGTATACAGGGCAGCCTGAATATATATGTTCCTTTGTCAGGTTAGGAAATCTGAATGTTTAGAAACTATTTTAGAGATTGGCTAACTTACATGATTCTGGGTTGACCCACCTGCAGTGGTGAGTGATACTCATTACATTTGGGATAATGTGCATGACACTCATTGAATTCAAGATGATGTGCAGTGTCCTACCCCCACCCATGTCTAGGTCCCCATGCCTACAGACAGGGAGCTGGTTTTACACTCACTTGAATGAAAGTGATTTCTTCAGGAGGATGGTTACTAAAACCAAATTGACTTGGGGATAGACAGAGGAAAAAACTGGAGTGATGACTGGGTAGGTCAAAGTGAGGCAAGTTTCTGTTGGGTACTGCTTTCTCGACGGTAGGAGCAGTATGTCACAGTGCTGCTTTGCAAGTAGCAGAAGAGATTGCTATGTGAACCTGTCTCCTTCAGCTGATTTCTCCCTTAGGACAGGTACAAAAATAGCTTTTGCTTTGTGTCCAAGTGGGCACATGTAGCATGTCGTATGCTTCAGATATCAACATGTGTACAAAGCTAATCTGTGCATCCATTAGGGACTGCCATCTAATTTATTTTGCATTGTTGATTTATACTCTTAAATCAGATTTAGGCAGGTTTAACATTGAGCATTTTCTAACCTGGTCTCTCTTCCATGCCCTGTAGGAAGGAAAAGAGCTGCCACCAGTAGGACCACAGCCATCATTGTGGCAATGAGTGTCTTGTAAGTACTCCCTGATGCTAAACCATAATTGAACTGATGATACCTGAGAACTGATCTTGGTTATAGCTGTACAGAAGCGTGGAAAGTGGAGATGGGATGGACTATTCATAAAGTCCAGGAGTTGCCAAACTGTTGGCACATGGTCCATCCACTGCAAAGTAAAGCTTTTTGTCATCTTTGATTGCAAGGGACTGTCTTTCATGTGTTATGTAGTGGAATCCTAATACTTCATAGGGTTTCTGCACAGTACTAGAACACACAGTTTAAATACCCGAGCCAAAGCTCTTGGGTTGCTGAAGTGTAGGTTGAGGGGGTAGGGATGGGAAATCCATGGGAGGATTTGCATGTTGTGGTATGTGCAGAATGAGAAGCTGAATCATTAGGGTAGTCCATCCTTCTGCTTCTGTGGCATATTTTCTGCCATTTGGCCACAAGGTTTAAAAATCTCCAGTGATAGGATACCTTAGCCACTGCCTTCAGTGGAGACTGTCCTACAGCTTAATCTTACTATGAATTTCTTGAGTGACTTTGTTTATACATGACTTTCTCATGCATTTCCCTGAGGACTTGTTCAGGTGGCATTCTCTCTTCATTTTAGCAGTTATATGCCATCTGTTACAGAAACAAAATGGTATGGCAAATGCTTAACTGATTTTTCTTTTTATTTCTTTACCCAGCTTGCTGCTCTTAGTTTTGCTGAATGTGACACTGTTCCTCAAACTGTCAAAGATTGAGCATGCAGCTCAGTCACTCTACCATGTCCAGCTTCAGGAAGAGAACTCTTTAAAGCAAGTGAATTTCTGCTGAATTTTCCCACTTTCTAGCCTTAATAAACCAGATAAAACCAGATAAAGAACCAGATAAAAAATGACCTGTGATGCAGGGGGCAAATAGACAAAGGTTTTGACTTGTATTTATTTCTGCAGTCCATGGTGGTGTCCAGCAAATGACTGTATATTGCCTTTCTCCCTCAGCTGTTTTGGAATTAGCTAGCTCCAATCTGCATATTGTACTCTGCCCTACATCTCTTCTCCCTTCCTGGAGACTTTCACAGAATTGCAGTCTCCAATTTCTATTGGTCCCGACAGGGTCATTGTTTAATAAGCCCCCAAAATAGGAGTTGGGGGGTGGGGGAGGGGGAGAAGGAAATGGAGACAGAGAAAAGGGTTGAGAGAACTAAATATGTTTATAGTTCTGGAGAAGAGAAGAGTAAAGGGTGGGTGGATCGGGGGAGGAATGGGGCATGATAGCAATTTTCAAATTCTTGAAAAGCTGCCATAAAGAAGAGCCAGAACAATTGTTCTTCCTTGCTGCAGAAGGCAGGAAATGAAGTCATGGATATAGACTTTTAAAAAGAAGATTCAGATTGAATCTCAGAAAAAAAACTTCCTTACTGTCAGAATGCTACAATAACAGAATAAGCTGGCCATGAAAATCCTGGAATCTCCTTTTATTGGAGGTTTTTAAGATAAGGATTTGTTGGGGATAGTGGAGGAATAGTGTGTCATCCACTTGGGCAGGGGATTAAACTAGGTGGACCTTGAGAGGTCCCTTCCAACCTGATTCCATGAAAGGTCAAGATCCATTTTTTTCTCTTTTTTTTTAAAAGCTTCCAATTTGGAAGCATGAAGTCATTAAACGCTTATCACTTCCATTGTACTTTACAGTTTCAAATCCTGAATATGCAATCTAATTGAAATGCATGCTGCTGTTTGCAAATCCACTTGATATTCTTAGTAATCAGGCTTCTGAATTTGACTGAGTAAATGCTCTGGGAACTGGTGTGCCCTTATAAAACAGGATTTTTAGAGCTGGACAGGGCTGTTATGCTAATGATCTTATGATGCTGTTGGTTGCTCCTCTTTCATTTGTGTAAATGCAGACTTTGACATCTGTCTTGCTTCAGCTGAATTTGATATATTAATGGCAGTTTCCAAATCTACTTTGATTTTGAGAAGGGGAGAGAATGGCTAAGGGGTTCAGGCCAAGAAGGACCTTTGCAACCCAAGACTGGCAGAACTAGATCATTTTCACTTCCCTTCTGATGACAGATGTTACTTCTGTTTCAAAGTCTGAGGGAAAATGTATTGGTGGGCATGCTACTCCTTAGTATGTTTTAGGCAACGGATATTAAAAGCTAAGCCTCTAAGAAAGTGGTCACATGGGGCCAGATCCTGTTCTACTTATTAGGCGTCCAGGTGAACTTACATGCATATGTGCTTTTCTATTTCACCCTGCTTGAGTTCTGAAAATCCATTAATGCATCTACTTTTGTTATATACCTTCATCTTAGCTTTAAGACTTGAGTCACAACAAAGCAGTGAGGAGGAGGTAGAACGCACTTTTTGAATCAACTAGTTTTCAGCAACTCTAGCAGAGTGAAATGAAATCTCATGTAGGTGCCTAAGTCCGCTTCTGTGTCTAAGAGGTGAAATAGAATCCGCCCTGTAGTTTCACATAAGTATAGATAGTTTAATACAGTTCACACTACCAGTTGCCAACAAGAACTGGCACAGAACAGTGATCATTGGATATGGATGAGCTGATGTTCCCTGAAACTGAAGATCTTGTTCTCTTTTCAGCTTGGCCCCTGATGTGGTATCCAGAGAAGAAATCCCTCAGTACGACAAGGAACAAGTTCAGCATGTGAAGGGGGTACTGCAGGACTCTATTGCAATGCTTGAGCAGGTAGAGCTCCATATACTCTCCTGGACCCTCTCCCTGCATCAATGCAATTTTATTGCCGTTTGAGATCTGTGAGAAACAAATGGGTCATTTGAAAAGGGTTTAACATCCACTTGAAAGAGTATCCTGCTCCGTGAAGTAAAGAAAGCAGGCTGCAGTAGCACAATTTCAGGAAGAGTATCATTGCAGCAGTGTGGGCAAAGAAAATGCAGTTGCATCTTTGCACCTTGCTTTTCCTTTGGAAAGTGCTGCTTTCTCTTCCTATGCACAATGTCTCCTTCTCTCAGCACTACATATTTCCAGAGGTGTGGCAGTAGAATAATAAGTCCCTGGAGTCTTACAGTCACTTTACTCCTAAGAATTAGAAATGGAGCAGGCCTATTAAAGAACATATTCCATCCTAATGCCAGGGCAGGAGTGTTCCCTGTACTCCCTTGAAATGAAGCAAGCCATCAGGGTTGGTCATTTTCTTTGGGATGACTGTTCCACAGCTTGGTAATGACAAATGTGGGTGTCTAAATTTACTTTTGCAAAAACATCCAATAATTTTTTATAGTTCTACTCGCTTGGCACAAGGAAAATCCAGGCAGAAATCCAGTCTGCGAGCACAGAGAACGTTAAGAGCTTGATATGGATCTGATTGCAAATGGCTTTAAAGGGAGTTTAAGGAGGGAAGCTTAAATTTGCTTTAGTTGGGCCTAGAAATCAAGTCCTGGCAGAAGGAACCAGAAGCTGGTGGATTTAAATGACTTTAAGAAGATGGTAAGAGACTTGAATAGAGAGTGGAAAGTTTCTTGCTCTAAGGCGTTATCTGCATACTTCAAGATAAATGAATTCAGACTGGATTGGCTGCCTTTCTGATAGCAGTTTGTGCTGGAGTAATGACAAACCTGACTTCCTCTCAGGCCAAAAACCTTACTAGCTTTGCTCAGTGAATTTCTAGGAGGTGTAGGAGGACTCTGAGCAGTAAATTCTAGTGGGAGAACTTATGTTTTTTGCTGATGGGATGGAGTAGAGATTAGAGCATCTCACTAACAATGGTTTAGGCCCATACTTAAGAAACTATTTCTTGATACTGGCAGTGCTTTCCAGTGATACCCTGATTTCTAGCTTTCCTCCCTTGTTTTGAGGAAAGTAATAGTGAAGCAGCCTCCTGTGTGATCTGGAGTCCTAAGACTTCTTTACTACCTTCTGTTTAATTTACAAAAATGGTGGTAGTCTTCCTGGTGGATTATGATGGACAAAGAAAGATCAAGTGTCCATGCTCATTTGGTCTGTCGAGAATTTTTGTTAATTTGTATAAGGTGGCATGGGTATATTTATAAACCCTGGACAAGTTAAGATTAGGTTTCTTTTTTGTATGGCTTCATCCTCTTGTCTGCAAGAGGACTCGAGGGACAGTACTAGACAGTAACTTCTCCCTCAGTGGCTTGGCATTGTTCCTTCCCCTACCCCCCTCGGATTTTCTCTATACAATCAGACCTATCTTATACAACACGTGTTGGTTTTCGTTCCTTCCTGCTCCTACAAGATGAAGGTTGCAGATCTGTTGCTGGGTCGAGAAGCTGTTGTTCACTGAGGGAAGGACTGAATCGATTGACTCTGATTTTGTAATTTGTGAACCCTCTGACTTGAGTTCTATCACCATTTTCTAGGACTTGTACAGAAGTTATGTTTGTGATTGAGGGCACCATGGAGGAGCATGCAACTCCTATTCTCCTCTTAGTGCTTCACTGTTCACTTTTCCCCCACACTCCCGGGGGAGAATGCAGATAAAATAATTTTGGACCTGTGTCTTACTACCTGCCTGTAAACTGCTGCTGCTCTGATATTACCTACTTCTAGTACAGCTGGTAAATAACCTTTATTGAAAGAGGATAGAAGATTCTTACTTATTCTTTCCTTCCCTCTCCCCTTTCTGAATCTCCAGTCTCTGCTTTCCTAACTCTCTGCCACTGGAACAGTAACTAATTCCAAACTGTGAAGATGCTATTTTAAAGAGCAGGCAAAATGAAATATTTAAATGTATGGAGCGTGAATGTTACCTACTTTTCTGATCTGACAAAAATCAGCACTTTTTTTTCAAACTCCCCTCTGAAATCCTGACACACTTTAAATCCATATTATATCTTATCCTGTATAAGTGGCTAGTTCCTCAACATACAGCAGGAGGCACTACTGTAATGCCCACCTTGTGGTGGGCTTACAGTATTTGCCTTGTGCAGGAGCAATATCAAGAATAAGAGTGGTGTCACTTATTTCTTCCAAGTAGCTAGTGCAGCTTCAGTATAGTTTAGCAGGGTACAAGTGCAAAGAGTTTAGTAGCTGTACAGAAATGACAATCTATATTGTGGATTGTGCTTGCTGGGCAGCTAAAATGTGATTTAACTACAGACTACTGTTAATATGAAGGGGTGGCAGGGAATTAATTTGACTGTTAAAAAAATTGATGTTCCAGTTTTCTTACTATTGTAGCCTTGTAACTTAAGTGTTTTGGGTGGCGGGGATTATATCTCCACAGCTGAAGAGCTCCCTTTCTCTGCTACAAAGAAGCTTTGACAACCTGAACAAGACCCAGAATAGCAAGACTGAGAGTTAACCTCACAAAAGCCTACACAAGAATGAAGACGCGAGGGGTGGGGTTGGTGAGGTTGGGGGTGGACATTCTGCTGTCTCAGGACTTTTTTTTTTTTAATTTTTGCTCAGCAGGTGCCTCTAATAAAGGTCTCGGGATAAAACAAGGTGGATTTGGATCTCCCCTAGCTCTGAGAAACCTTCCTCAGTGCTCCCCTAAATATGCCTTTTGTTTTTTCTTGTGAACGGTGCACAGCTTGGAATTCCTTAGTGTGAGTGAGTGAAAACTTTTTGTACTGTACGGTAACTGTGATGTGCAAATTACAAGATGAAAACCAACCTTGGCAGAACAGTGTTTGTATTCGAATGAAATCTAAACTTTGGATTGATATGAAGAATCTTACTCTGACAGAGAGAAATAACGGGGTGGTTTGCACCTGCAGGATATTTGTATGCTTCCTCTGATGCATCCTCTACAAAACAAGACACCATTTTTAGAGGGCTTTTCAGTTTCACTCAGCATTAGCTGAAATATTCCCTGACTCTTTTTTAGGTCTATCTCTGTTCTAGCCCATTTTCCCCTTTCCCGTGCCACACCAATCCCCAAGAAAGGTTTCCTCTCCTCTCCTTTTGTAATTCCTATCAGAGGTGATGTTTTCTTACCTCCTGGCCTGAGCTTTCCCAAATGGCTTGAGTGGGGAAACTGGAGGAGCATTTTGGTCAAGGAAACAGTGTTACCAACTTGGTGGTCTTTTCCTTTCTCTTTTTGGTGCCTTTTTCTTGGTCTCTTTTCTTTCCTCCTTGGTCTCTTTTTTTTTTTTTTTTTTTTTCTTGGTTACATTCTCTTTTCTTTCTTATCACGTGGGTGTTTCTAGAATCATGCCAGATCTACATTACAGAAGCAGCTAAGTGTAATCATCTTAGGCTGGGCTGCAAACAAGTTTTTTGTAACTTATAAGGATGGGCTTTCATGCCAGTATAGACTTTGGTGGGGAAGAGCATGACCAAGATGCATGTGATTTAAAATACAGGTTTCCCTCACTTTATACAGGTTTTGCATTTGCTGTTATGCGATGACCTTTTTATACCAAAAATTTGTTGTATGCAAGGTAGATTTAGTGTGGTGGAAGCCCACAGTCAGCTGCTTTGTGCAGTGCATTGTGGGAGTGACATGCACCAAAATAGTTTCCTGTGTGGATCTGTGCTCTTTGTTCGTTGTCTGTGAAGTGTCTTTGTAGTTGCTATCTCCACTATGGTAACATTCACCACCACCCTGTGCTTGTGTCCTGTCTGCTGTTGGCAAGTACCAAAACTGTCTTGTAAAAGTGGTAGAAATGGGTCTGGGGGTCAGTACAGTCGAGGTCTTGGAACGTATCCCTATTTGTTGCATTGTAAAGTGAGTTCCCTTTATGTGAATTTGAGTTGTATGTGCGTTCCTGGAAAATGGTGCATAGCATAAAGTGAGGGAAACCTGTATGTTGAAGATGGCTATCTTATAACATAGGCAGGGCCACTGTTTTCTTCACTAGTGTATGTTAGGTTTGACTGGAACAAACCTGTTTACTGACCTGGTACGTAGTATAGTACTTGAATTCTTTTAAAGCAATATATCCAGTTGAAACTTAGGCCCTCTTTTAAATAACATATACATTTCTCCCATAGTCAAGGTTTATCACTGTCCTCTCATCAGGTTATAACTCACTTTTAATTCTTTCTAGTGCAGATGAGATTGCTTAAGTGATTTTAAAACTAGAGTATTTTGGCTATAATTTATATCTAAACTAACAGAGCTGTGTTACAACCTTATTGTCCTAGGATTCTTGCCAGGTCTCCTGACAAGGCTATAGTTGTAGTTAATGTGAAGTAGAAGACATGGCACTTTGCGGCAGTGGAAGTGTGAGCTCAATGCTGTGCTCTGTATCCACTCGCCAGAACGGGCCAAGTTGGTGACACTTAAGGTATTATTTCCTGCTGTTGATATATCGGTGTGTCCTTTCGTATGTGGGTGGATATTAGCAGCTATGTTTAGCAGCTAAGAGGCGAGGCTGTGGTTTGTCAACCATTGCTTGAAACATTGTGGCTTGTTTTTTGGCCATACGTTATACATGCATGCCAATATGTTGTCACTATGAAGAGCAAAACAATCTGCTAGCAATTTTTATTGATCAGGAAAGATTTTTTTTCTTTTTAGTTGCTCTCCTTCCCCTGCGCCCCCCTCCCCCCCTTTTTTACAGACTTTGCAATGTGAGCCTGCTTTTTTTTTTTTTTTTATAGAAGGTCGTTTTAATAGATTTTTTTTTTTCTCCCTATTATAAGTTCTTCCCAGAACGGTAGTGTTTATTTGGGATGTTCTTGTTGAGGAGCTGCTGCTGCTGTTCAGGTCAGTTTCCTGGGAGCCATTGCGTGGCCTAGTTTACACTCAGCTGAATCTTTTATTTTTGGGTTTTGTTGTGTTGTCTCTTTTAACAAAAGTGGGTAATGTTACAAGAATTGTAACTGGAAGAGTTTTGTGCATGGCTGTTGATCCACTTGTTTTGACGCCAGAGGCAGCATCCATACAAAAGCAATCATCTCGGTTTAACCGGATCCATGAAACAGCACACCTCGTATGAAGAGGCGGGGGGTCAGCCGTGGCAGGCTGAAGTTGGGGCAGAGCAGCACCATGGAGATGAGCTGGTTGGGAGACGCATGAGCTTTCGTCATTGTAGCCACCAAAGTAGGTCGTTGCTTACGAAAGGCTTGAAAGTGCTGCCCTGACATCTACCTTTTAGACAGACCCAGACTCTGGAAGGAGGACAAGGGTCATTTGGGGGTGGCCATGAAGAAGGCGGCTCTAGGTAAGGGGAGGGTGAAGCCCTGAGCAGACTACCTCCTGGAGGTGGGCCAGCATGGGCTCCATGCACACAGGCCTGGGCTAGACTGGGATTGACCCCAGTGTTGCCAGCTCTCATGATTTTTGGCATTAAAGTCCACGCTTTAGGAATGTGAGTTAGCTCTTTCTTTTATATGTCCTGCTGGACTCGGTGTGACCTCCGGAGGAAGCCCCAGGGGCAGAGGCCTTGAATTCTGGCCAGGCGTGGGGGGGGGGTGCCCTTGTGACGTAGCTCTGGCTAGAATATGCGCCTATGACGTAGCTGTGCCTGGAACGTGCCGGCCGGGATACCTGTGTGACGTCGTTGCGCAACAAACTGGCACCCTCTGGGTTCCCCCCGCGGTATAGCTCCTGCGGCCAGACGCTCTGCCCCGAGCAGCCAACTGTTGCGTTCGCCCTTCAAGCCGGTTTGTGTGACGTCACAGACGGCCCAGTCCCGCCTCTGCAGCGCTAGCATTGGCCGGGGCGGCGCTCGGCGTTCGGATGGGCGGGGGGGGCGGGGCCCGAGCCAATCGGCGCTTCCCCTGCGCTCCGAGGGGCGTGGCCTGGGTGGGGTGGCCGGGCAGAGCGGGGCTATGGCCGGCGGCGCGGGACGGGCTGGTCCCGGCCCGGAGGAGTCGCTGTGCTGCTGCGAGTACGTGGCCCGCGGCGGGGAGCGCGCGCACCTGGCAGCGGCGCTGTGCGACTGCCAAGACCTGGACGAGGGCTGCGACAGGTAGGGGAAGGGGAACGAAGGGCAGCACCAGGGCAGGCAGGGAGAGCAGAAGATCAGGCAGGCTGTGTGGGGCGGGGAGGAGGAAGCGGAGCAGGAGGTCAGGCAAGGCTGCGTGGGGCACAGAGCAGAAGGCAGTGTAGGAGATCAGGCAGGGGTGTGAGGCAGGGAGCAGCAGAAAGAGGAGGAGATAAGGGAAGAAGTAGGAAGGAGAGCAGGAACTCGGGGAGCACAGGGCACAGTAGAAAGCAGAGCAAGAGATCAGGTGGAGAACTGAAAGCAGAGCAGAAGATCAGGCAGGGAACATGGGACAGGGAGTAGAAAGTAGCAGCAGCAGGATGTATGGGGCAGGGAGTGTAAAGCAGGGAGCAGAAGGCAGAGCAGGAGATCAGGTAGGGAGCATGGGGCAGGGAACAAAGCAGCAGCAGGTCAAGCAGGGGCATGAGACTGAACAGACAGCAAGAGATCAGGCAGGGAGCAGAAAGCAGAGCAGGTGTTTGGGCAGAGAGCACAAGGAAGCGTATCAGGCTGGGGAGGGGGATCAGAGGGAGGGTGCAGGGCTAATTTGTGGTACGCCTGCGCAGAAGGTTGGCTGCTGCTGCTCTAAGCAAAGCCCCATGCCCCACTGGCGTGGAGGCTTGGCAATGGGTGCTGGAAGGCAAAGCTGGCCTAGCTCCAGCCCCCCCAGTTCTGCTTCAGGAGGCTTAGGGTGGTAATGTGAGGCTGCTGGCATTGGCCTGGAGTCTCTCTGCATCTGGAGGCCAGAAGCCTGCTCCCTTGGGCTACTGAGGCGGCCCCGGGGAGTGGGAGGAAAGGGCTGTGCTGGTCCTCTCCTCCGAGACACCCACCAGTTGCTCTGAACAGGCACTGCAAGGTGATGAATTGGCTGTGAAAACACTGTTGGGTTGGAACTGGTTTCTGGATCCAGGTTGGGTTTGTTAAAGTTCGCAGTTGGAATCGGACATGATGGAGACTAGGGGAAAAATGGGGATCTGGTTTTAATAGAGCAATAACCTTGCAGTAATCTTTTTAGAGAGGGTTTTTTTTTTTCTTCCCCAGAGGCACAGTCTGTGTCCCAGAAAGATTAAATCTACAGCAGAGAGACTCAGGCTGTGGAAGTGGGGAGGGATCTGTGGTATGAGAGTTAATGCGAACCATTTACGAAGCACTGGAGCCTCATGGTTTCTGCCAGGTTTTGAGGAGAGGCTGAGCTCTGGGAGGAGCAATCAGCACAGAAGTGTTCTCTTGGCTCCGGAGTGGGATGTGAACAGATGCCTGTGCTTTCCTCTAACAGGTTGCTGACGTGCAGATCTCTGCCCCCGGGAATGCTGGAACGAATCGCAGACACTGTCTCAGACCGCTTCCGCATCCCCTGGTTTACAGGGGCTGTAAAGGTCAATGTCAGCC
Organism: Gavialis gangeticus; assembly: GCF_001723915.1. NCBI lineage: Eukaryota > Metazoa > Chordata > Crocodylia > Gavialidae > Gavialis > Gavialis gangeticus. Next base: position 4,071,805 of record NW_017729034.1, read on the forward strand.
TCATCCCCCCTCTGGTCTTGCTGCCCATCTTCCTCCATGTTGCAGCTTTGCACTTCCTGTTGGCTTTTGTCATCCTGGCATCCCTTCCTATCGTGGTGCTGTGGTACTACTACCTCACCCACAGGCGGAAGGAGCAGACTCTCTTCTTCTTAAGCCTGGGCCTGTTCTCCCTGGGCTACATGTACTACGTGTTCCTCCGGGAAGTGGTGCCCCAAGGCCACGTGCACCATGCTCAGGTGGCTCTCCTCACCTGTGGGCTGGTTCTCATGCTGGTGGCCTTGTCTCGAGCCAAGAGAGACCCTGGCTACCTTCCCAGCTGTACAAGCAGTGACAAATCACCGTGTCAAGGCAGCACCGAGTTGCCAAGCAGGAAAGTCCTGGGCATTGCCAGTGGGCTCCAGGGAGCAGCTGGGCCTGGTGTCCCCAGCAGCCGTGTTGTGAATGGGGACACCAAGGGCTATTCCCGAACACCTGCTGAGGGATCCGCCGAGGCAAAGGAGGACTGGTGCCCCAAGTGCCAGGTGGTTCAGCCAGCCCGAGCTGGGCACTGCCGGCTGTGTGGCAGGTGTGTACGGAGACTGGACCATCACTGTGTCTGGTAGGTTCTGTGAGCTGCTGAGATGGCTTTTTGTGGTCTCTGGTCTGCATGACAGATCAGGCTGCTTCTAGCGAGGGACTCGCAGGCTTTCCCTTCTATATTCAGAGCTGTTCTTTGCCCCATATGAGGTGACCAGGAGCCACTGATGTAGCAGACTAGCGTTTGGTCTCTACACCCTTCTTTGCAGGAAACCCTTCAGCTGTCGTTCTAGAGCTGTGCTAAACCCCTGCAGTGGGATTGGACAAAAGGGACATGGGCTTCTTGCTGCCTTTCCAATGTGCTCTGAACAGGAGCAGATGTGACCTGCTCAAGTGCCTGCAATTTGTATTGCCCTGGGAGCTGCCTTGGTGCTACTGCAGTAGAGGGGAGAGCGTAAAGCCCAGGCACCTCTGACAAGGTTGCCACCTCCCTCTCTTAGGGCCCCCTCTGTCAGGCAGTCTGCAGTGTGTGGGCGACTCCCATAGGAGTCCTTTGTATCTAGATACCATCTAGATGAGTGGTTCCCAACCTTTTTAGACCGTGGACTGGAAGTGACCATGGAAGCTGCAGTCCAGAAGTGACCGGCATACTGCGAAGCAGCAGCCAACCTTTTTTTATACTCGGTATAAAAAATTGGGCTACCGGTCCGCAGTATGCTGGTCACTTCCGGACTTGTAGATGAGCAGCCAACCCTTTACGGCCCAGTACAGGGCTGCGGCTCAGGGGCTGGGAACCTCTGACCTAGATCACTGCCCGAGGCCCATAAGCGATTTTCTTTGCCTGCTGGCTGTTATATAGATGCACCTTAGAGCCAGATTTCCTGACAGAAGAGAATGAGGGAGATGCAAAGTATTTAACCCCTTCCTTTCTTTGCTCATTGGAGGATTAACAACTGTGTCGGGGAGCAGAACCACCAAGCATTCATCCTCGTACTCTCCTTCTTCCTGCTCACGGCTGTGTACGGGATCGTGCTGACCCTGAACACCATCTGCAGAGGCCAGGCCACATTCTTGGCGCTGTTCTACTGCCCAGGGGTCTATTCAGACTACAGGTGAGAAATCTGCTCTGGGCCAGGATGAGGGGTGGGGACTTTAGGCCTTTCCTGAGAGGTCGTACTGTGGAGCTCTGCTCCCTTTTCTCCTGCAGCTGCTGACAGGTTGCCCCTCCATCCCCTGTGGTCAGCATCATGCCAAACATCCCATGTATTTACCTCGCCACAGCTCTGAGCAAGCACTCTGCTCATTTTACAGATAGGGAAGCTGAGGCACAGTAAACTTGCCAGTGTCATATAAACAAGTCTTTGGCAGGATTTGAAAGTAGGTCCCCTGTGCCTTTAAACAACTTGGTCCTTTCTTCCTGCTCTGTCCTTTCTCCCATCCTCAGTGTGTGAGGCTTCCAACCCAATGTTCTCTCACTTAATTCCTTTATAGTCCCTGCTATTAGAGTCCCAAGCCTTTCCACCCTCCCCGCTCACAGCCTTGGTGTGTTCACCTTGGCTGGCTGCATCTTATCCCTTCCCCTTCTTTCTTAGTTTGTCATCCCTTAGTGCCAGTATGTGTGTTCCAGTATCTCCTAAAACCTTAGAACCAGATCAGGTTTTCAGTATGCTAAGCACCTAGGAAGAGTTGACCCTAAACTTCTGTGAACTTGGCTTCAAAGGGCTTATGGTCTGAATAAGAGGGTGTTGGGGGCAGGAGGATTGGGTTGGAAGAATGCAAGGAAGTGGTCAGGGTGACAGTTAGCAAAGGAAGTGCCAGGCCCATGTTTTGGTGGGATTTTTAGATGTGTGGTATAGCTGGGCAATGCCCAGGAAGTAGGGAAGAGAAAGGTTGATTGGAATGAGGAAGAAGTTGTAGGGAAGGGTGTTGCCATGACTAGATCAGAGTCCAACGCAGATTGAGGTGACAGTGGCTGGTGCTGGCTGCTGCCAGGTGGGGTGGGACCTTTCTGTTTAGGATGCCAGTCAGGTAAGTCAGGCATCCTGGTTCTTCTCCCTGCTTCCCCCCATGACTTGCTGTACAACCCATGGCATATAACTTCACTCCTGTGGGCATCTGTGTGTCCACCAAGAAGGAGGTGGAGTTAATACCCCTCTCTGTGGGAGGTGGCAAAAGGGCTGGCCTAGTAAGAGAGCACTGGGCTGCACCACAATGGCACTTAGGTTCTACTTCTGGCTGGGCCACTGGCTCCGAGTGCCTGTGGGCAAGTTGCTTCACCTGCCTGTGCCTCAGTTTCCCCATCTGTATAATATGGGTAAGAGTTTTCCTGCAAAGAGCACTGTGCGAGACCAAGGCATTGTTTCACCATTGCCCTGTGTCAGTTTAACTTGTGGTGCAAATGTCATTGCATCGTTATGGAGGGTTGCTGTGAGGTTTTAATGTTTGGAAAGGCCTGGGCTCATCTGAGGCAAGGGGCTGCAGAAGAACAACACTTGGCTGTTGTAAGTCGTGAGGAAAGTGGTTGAAGGGTTGTGTTACAAAGGGAAAGCAGCTGTGCCAAAACCTAAAAGGCTGCCATCTCCCATCTCTCTCTCTCTCTCTTTTATCCTTGCTGCCAGTTCTGCTCTGTCATTTACCTGTGTGTGGTACTGCACCATTGTGACGTCTGGCATGGGCTACATCCTCCTCATCCAGCTGCTGAACATCAGCTACAATGTGACCGAGAGGGAAGCTCGGATGGCTCTCCGGGACAACACTGGGCGTCGACTTTTGGGCGGGTTGGTGGTAGATACGGGTCAGTATAACCGAGGTTTCCTATGCAACTGGGGCCAGTTCTTGAGTCTGGGGTCACCTGCCCCACTGCGTTGTGCTGAAGACATAGTGTGAATGCGGCCTTCTTGCTGATCACATTGACTTGCAGTGGAAGTGAATGCTGCCTTCCTTCCACTGGGCTCCCAACACTATTTCATTCTGGGTTGACTTGCGGGCTGCTCATATCAGCATCTAAAGAGGCACTGAAAGGCAGATGCTTCTCACAGGCTGGCAGCCAGCAGCAGGTAGCATAACCAGTTAAGCCATACACACAGACTGTGGGGTTGGGGAGAAGACACCATCCTTCTTTCCTGCTCATCTCCATCATAAAGTGATTTGTGCACAGGGTTCACCAGGCTGGCACAGGACTTAGAGCCTGGGCTCTGGCAGGTCTGCACTCATGCATCAAGATCGATGCCATCCAGTGCCGTACTTCAAGGCCTCATTGTAGGGGTCAGGATGAAGTCCCTTGCTGTTCCTTCCACCCCTTTTTCACCCACATGCAATATTTTGCAGCTGAGTGGATGCCTGGAGCCAAGAGCAAACCTGCCCACTGCCTGGGGCAGGGTTTCAGATGGCTTGGAGGATATTTAAAAAGGGCACCATCTAGTGGTTGCTTTTTTTTCCTGTTGGACCCCTCCCTTCTCTCTTGTGCATCATTCTCCATCTTTCCTTCCATCCATCAGTGTTAGTGCTTCTATTAAGTGCCTTTGTGAGCAACACAACTCTAGGGTTGTCTGAAACCATCTCGGCTCTTAGCCTGCCAAAAGGTGTTATTCCATCCCTGTCTGTGACAGAGTGAGAAGGGAAGACTGGTCCCATTTCATGCAATAGTCCTCTCTCATCTCTGGCGCCCTGGGGAGACTGAGTTAATCCCAGGACTTGACTTGATTTCCTTGAAATATTTTTAGCTCTGTTGGCAACTTCAGTCATCAGAGAGCTGGTAAATATTTTCCAAGGAGGAAAGCTGTCAGTTCCTAAGTAACTTAGTAAGTAGTATGTTGTAGTTGTAATGGACCAGGGAGATGACAGAAGCAAGATTTGTGACATGAGATCATATATCTTTTCTTGGCCCACCTTGTAGAGATGGGAAGATGACATTTTAGGCTAGAAGTGTTGTGTCAGGACTGGCAGAGCAAGTCACATTCCAAGCTAAGGACAAGCAATTAAAATAATTGCTTTAGTTTAACCAAATTTGGTTAATGAATTTGACCATGTGAAAAGGAGGGGGGTGTTAGTCAACTGTGGGCCACTTCCCTCAGGTGGTAAAGTTCATGAACAAAATTCTAACATGCTTTCTGTTCTTAGTTCCCTCTTGGAGCGTGACTGCCTCTTCCCCAGACATGATGAAGTTTGCATCCTATCTCCCTATAAGTAGGTCTAATAAGTAGCTCTGGAGAGGAGCTGGTCTTTGAGGGTGGGCAAATAGTCCCTTGTCTGATGATGCTACTGCCTTTATAATGACCTCTGTCCTCATCAGGAGGAAGGGTGTGTGGGGGGGTGGTGGTGGTGGGGTTGTCTTCTCCTGGTAGCATCATTTCAATCCTTCTATTCTATGATTTGTGATAGATGGCTCCCCACAGAAATTCTGCATTTTGGCTCCTTCTCTTCCATTCATTGAGAATTTGTATGGGTCCTGATAATCAACCTGTTTTTCAAAGGAGCCACAAAGGTGAGAACAGAATGATCCTAGAAGCAGGGGCTGAAGGAAGGACCCCAGAGGAGGCACCTGAATGAAAACACCAGCTTGGTGTGGTGCTAGATGATCTGATGTCTTGCTTCACCTGCACTTCCCTGGGCTTCTATTTCAGGCAAAATGTGTGAGCTGGTGTGTTTTCAATCAGTATGGTTATGAAACACCTTCATAATTTGGCATATGTGGCTAGAAAAGCCCAGGACTTTGAGAGCAAAGCAGTACTAATGAGCTGAGCAGAGCTGAGATGCAAGAGTAGAGATGGGAGGAATTTTGCTCTAATTACTGATAAATGTTCACTCCATTACTTAGTTACCTGTGCTGGAAGACAGCATGGGGCTGCTTGGAGACTGGAATTTGGCACAAGAAGCTGTCCCTTCCAAACAGCTGGTAGAGGCCTTTGGTAAAGAATGTGGAGGGCCAAGTTTGTCTTACTACTGTAACTTTGGCCCCCAGAACTGTCAGCTCAACACCTTTCACAACCATTGTACGTACTTGCAACACACTGCCTAAATTAAGTTGAAATAATGACACTTTGCACTGTTCTGTTCTTTGTAGCAGCGTGTGTGCTTTCCATAACGCAGAGGTAATTGGTGAGTCTTAGCGGGCTGTTGCGCTTGGAGCCCAGAGATGTGGAAAGAACTTTTATTTGATTTCTTTTTTGTGAATAGTTCTTTCTCACTTCCTTCCTCTGACTGGGGATGACCCAAGGAAAGTGGAGACTCCAGCCCCCTGCTGATCCCTGATGCAAAATGAAGATCAGTTGCACATCTTGTGTTAATCCCTCCAGCAGCTAGGAGAGACTCAGATTTCATCTGGGACTGGAAGTCTGAGCCCAGGGTCATGCTTGCATCAAAAGCTTTACGTCCATGCTAATTAGCTGCAAGTGTTTCCATAGCAAGAATGTGTATAGAGGGGGCCTGCTGGGATATGCTGAAATCAAGGGGGAGCCTGTAGGGAGGGGAATCTTTATGGCACTGCACTGATCTCTCTACCTTGGCTCGACAGCAGGAAAGTAGTTTGGCACACCTCTTTCCTGTTGGGACTTTGGAAAGGCTTGAGAGAGATGCCTTCTGAGCCAAAAATTTAAAAAGGCACTTTGAAGGTGCATAGTTTAGAGCACAGAATGGGGTGGGGAGGGTGGCTTCCCTTCCCTTCCTTGCTCCAGGCTTCCCTCAATCAAATGAGGGAACCGGCGTGCTGGTTTGTGTGTACAGCATCCTTTTGTAGTGGGAATCAGAACTGCCTGGACACAGCCTGGATTTTTGCAGCAGCAGATCTGTGGACTCTCCGTATGGAGCAACAAGGCCATAAATTGCACCCTGTTTTTTTTTTTTAATGGCCACCACCTTGTTTACAATCCAAGCCTTTCCCTTGGAAGATTACCTCATGAATGCCTTCTTGGAGCTGGAAAGCACAGTCAGAGCAGGAATAGGCAGAAGAATGTGGCCATGCACTGCAAACTTTGCATTTCTGATTGTTGGACCTTCCTTTGAATACCCACAGCTATTAGCAGCAAGTCAATGAAGGGTAACTACCCCACAACGTTGGTAGGGATGGTGGACTGTCTCGTGCGAAGAATGTTCTGTTTTACTCGTCTTGTCTTGTTTAACCCCATGTGGCCTCACTGGTAGTAGAAAGCTAATATCTGGTATGTTGTGGTGGGATTATAAAGGATTGGCTTTGGGGTCTGGGAGGAAAGGGCAGCAGCATGAAACTAACAGCCTGTTGGAGCACTGTGGTGTAGTAAGCTGGGTCACGGGGGGAGGTTGGCTGGAGAGGTGGGCTCCAGGTTGGGCACCCTGCTGAGATCAACTGATGCTCAAGTGGAAGCTCCTCAAGGCAAGGTCATGCTTTTGTGTGTGAAGTATCATGCATACATGTATAGCAATGAAGAAATATAGTCCAGGCCCTTCAGAGTTCTTGCTGTGCAGTGGCAGAGTTTAAAGCTGTTCCAAAAAAACCCCCCAAACAAACCAGGGAAGGACTTCAGCCATTTTTTTTTTCCCTTTTAACTTGCTTTTCTCCCATCAAAATGTTGGAATGGATGTTTTATCCTCCCCCCTTTGTGTTCTCCTTTTGAGGCTTGTACTGTTACTCTGTGGTGGGCATTGTGCAGGCCAGGGTGAACCTGAAAGAGCCAAGACTCTCATAACACTTGCCTACTGTTGTGGTATCCAACCCATGCACAAATACTAGTGCCCTATTGTTTGGTGAGTTCAGTGCTGCTGATGCACTAGTTGCATGTTGCGAGCGATAACTTGGCATTCTGCCTTAACTGTGTCTTCTCAGCCATGTGTTTGTTCTGTGGTAGACACTCTTGTAGACCAGTCTTAGGACTATGTAACCCATCCCCACCACTTAACCTTTAGGGTTGGTTGTGTTTTTTTGTTTTTTTTTTTTGTTTTTTGTTTTTTTTTTTTTCAAATGACAGTACTCACTGCTGACCAAGAATTGCCACTGCCAGTGATTCTAAACACATTTCTGCCTCCATGCTGTAATGGTGCTTTTATTTTTTTTCAATGTAGATTGTTTCAAGTGTCTTAACCTTTTACAGCAAATTTTATTTTTTTTCTAGAGTGGATACTGCCTGACTACCTAGTATCTTAAAGTCATTGAGTATATGATTGTCTGTGAATGTATATTGCCTTATTAGGGCAGGAAGCGTACATGCGTTTGTGTATGTGTGTGTTTGCGTGCAGTCATGAATGTGTGTTCCTTCTACAGTTTTCAGTGAAGCTGTTAGCTCTCTAAGACTTTCTTCCAGCCCCAGGTTGTTTGTAAAGGGATGATCCTGCAAGAAGCAGATGAGGTTCTTCCTGAAATTGCAAATTGGACTTCTCAAGAGCTTGTGTCTTTATAGAACTGTTTTTAATGATACAGTGAAAGATACAAGATCTAAAAAAATTGTTTCTACTTAAGTGCGTGTTGGGTAGGTTTTTTTTGTCCCTAGGTTTTGGGAGGAATCCTAACATGAAATGCTGTACTTGTGAGCTTTATTGAAAGAAGTATGTTATGTGTCCACTTTGTAACATGGCCAGCATATTGAGATGGATGCAGTTCTGATTTTCAAATAAATAGTTATCTATTATCTATGGCATGGTCTTGGTTAATATATCCTCTATTACAGGGGTCAGCAACCTACAGCTCATGGGCCAGATCCAGCTGGTTTGAGCAGCGAGGGACTCTGCTCATGCTGCAGCCAGGCTCCTGGGCCTTGATAGAAGGGGAGTTCTTCCTGTGGTAAAACGTAGGGAGAAGGTAGCAGTGGTGGCCAGGTCCAAGTGCTTGCCCGTCTCGGACCCAAGGTGGGTCATTCTGGTCCCCTGCTGGAAAAGGCTGCTAACCCCTGCCCTATTACAAGGCAACTGTGTGCTTCAGGGCAATTTTGCTGTATTCCAAAAACCTACATTTCCATTTAGATTCAGTAAAGCCTGTAGTGACTGAAAGTTACTTACTGGTCTATGGTATTTTCAACTCAAAAGGTAATTTTTAGAGAGCGAGAGATATTGGCTGATATATTTAGAAAATAGGAAGTCTCCTTGAAGGAAAAAAATAAGTTTTAGTTTTTGGTTTTGTTTTACATTAGGATAAAACTGGGATGTTTGGGTTTTTTTGCACAGATTTTTTCCAAAATATAGAGTCTGTTACCATGGTGTAACCAGGTGACTAGAGTACTTGCTTGGGATGTGGATTTTCTGAATGACAGCATGGCCCTGAACCTAGGTCTCCTATATCTTGGGTGAGTTAGTTTTCCTTTTGAAGGTTAAAGTTACTAACAAAGGGAAGATAAATGGGGACTTGCTTGTGCTCATGGCTAGGCACAGGTTGTGCAGTCTTTATAGCTGTATCATGGAGGAACCTTTAATGTACACTGAATACTCCATATGTATGATCTTGAAGATAGTATGGCATTTCTTTCTCATGAAAGAAATATGGAGAGGCCTAAAAGCCAAGGCCAGGGGTAGGGCACTCGCCTGGGAGATAAAGGGGATAGGCTCAGCTCTGGTTGTTATGCCTTCAGCTTGGCTACCCAATCTATAAGACTTCTTTTGAAGTCCCCTCAAGACAATTTCCTTCGTGGGCATATAACTTGAGAATTGTTGCATCTGAGTAGATCCCTCCGATGGTTCAATTTTTGTAATGAATTTTTCAGACAGGCATTTTTAGCTTGGCTTTTTACCAGGTGTCCAATGGACAACTGGCAACCCTGCAACCTAGGGGAACACTTGCAGAAGCAGGGGGATCAGCTGACTCCTTCCCTGCCAGTATCAGCCCTTGTGACCCACCCATAGCACCTCCACAGCCCAGCATTGCGAACCACTGCTCTAGAAGACTGGATCTTCACTCCGTTTTAACTCCTGTGTTTATAGGCTTATTTTGACTAGGTGGTTACATGCAATAGTAAATCACGTGAAACAGCTCCTAGTCAAAAGCCTTAATCAACAAAAGGCCAGCTGTGTTCAGGGCAAAAATGCTCAAATATAGCCTCAGTGGGGAGCCTAAGCTTTAGCATGAGCTGTGCTGGGGGAATTAAAGTGCAATTTGCCCTGTCCTAGGCTAGAGGTCTAAGTGTTAAACTTTCATAGCTCAATCCTCCTCCATATGCATCTTTAAGTCCAGGCTAATTTGAACAAGCTGCCTGAGGAACCAGAAGTCTTACCTACGTTAGCACAACACTCCACCCAGGATATATACTAGCCCTTGTATAGACGGCACTGCTCTGACATGGCAAAATTACTTCTGGGACTGAAGCAGCTTGTTCAGAGCTAGCTCAGGTACCTCTACATAGCACTGCACTGGGCTATAGGGTCAACCCTCAGTTAATTACCATAATTTCTATACAAGTGCTGGCTGGCATGTATACAGTTATGTTAGCTGTCATAAAGGGTACCATTTTCCTCACCCCAGACCCTGTGTCTACAAGTTTTTAGCAGCTGTCCCTCATGGGCTGGGTTCTGTGCACTATTCCACAGCACAAGGGCTGTTCAATGACACTGCTGTCTTGGATTGTCAAAGGACTCAGTTTATTTATCTTTGCATAAAGCCACAGCGTGTCACCTCATAGAGGATATGGGCTACAGAAAGGTACCTAGGACTCTGCTCCAGGATATAAAAGCACGTTTTGGTTCTGGGCTGGCTTTGCCTTAGGGCAGATGTTTGAGTCTCACTTCTACAGCCAGAGTCTAACTACAGCAAAAACAATCCCCCTGTGGACTGCATTTCAGCTGGAATTTATCCTGCGCAATATCTCACAACCTACCAAGCAAGGTGTTGCTGTTCCATTGTGGGGCTCAGAAGGTAGAAAGCAAAGCCAACAGCCTGGTTGCCAGTGTTACATTCAGTCCGGAAACAGAAGAACCAGAAAGAGGTTCTGGTTGCTTATCCATCAGCCTACCACCCCTCCTGCCCCACATGGGGAAGAGCTTGGGTCCCTCGGATGTATGAGCTTGGCCCCCTACAGACACAGCCTTCCTCTTGCATTTGTTCTGCTCATCATAGAAGCCGCTCTTCTGTCTCCGTTCTGCCCTAGTTTGTCATGTGCAGAAGTCGGGGAGAATTTCAGCAACTCTCCGCCGCAGCTGCTCCCTCCTTGCCTCTTTCTCTTTTTCCTCCTTCATCAGGGTTGGGTATTGTCTCCAGGCATGGAACATGGTCAGAGTCATTCTCCTGTGAGAGACATAAAGATAGAAAGAATGGAAATGAAATGGGGGGAGTGGAATGGATGATCTTGCGCCCACAGGCATCAAAAGCCTCTGCTCTATCACAGTTTATCTATAGTTCCTCCCATAAAACGCACAGAAAGGATTAATCTCTATTGCTACAGCTAGGGCAGTGAGAGGTTACAATGATCTAGTGCAGGTGTCTTAATTGTACCTGTCAGTCATTCCAGAATAATAATGTACTACTCTTCTCGGTCACCTGTCCTCAGAGGACCCAGCTCACCTTTTCTGGTTGGATTCATTGGACAGTGTTTACTCAGTTCTCTGAAGAGAGAGGATGCTACAGAAAGGCTAAAACAGGTCCTATAAAGTGTAGGGGGCAAGAAGGACAACTTTCCATAATGTAAACTGCTGGCTAACAAGCCCACTTACTTTCCCTTGGCCTGGGTCCTTCTCCACGCCTCCAGTTTACTATGCCTGTTACGCTGATCCGAGCACCTTCTTAACTCTACTTATTAGCCATGTAAATCCACCCTGATGTTGAACTGAGAGAATGCTCTTCATTGACAACACCATTTTTGGGTTTGGTTTCCCTGGATTGTCCCAGGACCCAGCAGTGATGGAGCTTGTCTAGGCTGATCCTATGTTTACTATTGTATTTAGAGGGTGTAGACAGATACGTTACATTGTTTTGTTTTTTTACACCAATAGTAAGTTACAGTGATGTCCACAGCCAAGAGGTGACCAGCTCTTCCCAGGTAGTTCCCCACAGCAGGCAGTAATACAGTACCTTGCTACCAGGGACAGGTAGCTGATTCCACCCTGTTTTGCATCAAGCAAATGACTACCGTGGAACAAAACTGATGAGAGCTGGAACTATGCCAGTGTAACTTAGGTTGCTGTATCATTATTCCAAACTCTGAGTAACTCCCCCAGTGTAGATTGATTTACACAGGTATAGGACTGTACACTATGTCTACTCCATATTTACACTGGCCTAAAGGAAGATTACACTAGTGTAATTGTGTTGTGTATCTGCACATAGAAAAGTGAGTGTGATTCTACATCTCTGCTCTGTATGGTCTTTGGCACTGGACAGGTAAAATATTTAAATCAACATTATCAGCATTACACCAGTGGAGGAGAAAAAAAAAAAGTGAGCAAAAGATGCAAGCCTCTAAACTTGGGTAAGTTTCCCCTGAAATAAGCGGGATAAATCTTTACTACTATAAGTTACACCACTTTGGATGCTGTCAGTCCACATCCATCCTGGAGTAGCTCTTGGCTCGTCTGCCCCCTAGTGGCAAAGCACATTAACAGCCACCTATTGTGTGTATTACCCTGGGATCGATGCACATCTGTTGGTTCCTAATCCAAGTGTAATTCAGATGTATATAAAAACAATCTAACCTACAAAGAGGTATGTGTTAGTCTCCCATGGCTGTTGACATTTTGTTACAGCCAGTAAAGCAAACAGCTCAGGGCATAGACCGACTAAGCTGTGTCCGTTCAGCTTTATCATTAACAAAGTCATCATTTCAGACCTTTGCAGAATCGGGTATGAGCAGAAAAGGCAGAACCAGCTGGATTCTCAGACTGCAAGTGGAGGTTACAGCTAAGTGTGTTTGCATTTGTAAACTGGGCCTACTTCAGCCTAGAACATTGCTGAGTAAGACCAGTGCTGGAGATCACATAATATTATTCCTTGACACATTCTAATGCCACTTCAAGGATTCTCTAAAATACCTTTTTAAACAGAAGCCATGCAGCCAAATCCATTAGTGGGCTTTAAAAGCTTTAACCATTCACTTCCTGCTGCCTTTTTCAGCAACTTCAGAACTGTTGGAAAGGGTAGGGGCCACTCCCTCCACTCATCTGCAGGTAAAGTCTCACCTGAGGCAAACACTGCTACTGACAATTCAAGGCAAGTCATGAGTAGGGCCCTGAGAAAATTGTGGATTTCTCGTAGAAAATTCATGGCATGTGTGTGGCTAAAGTATAATTTTTTTTATGGAATATTCATGAAACTACATTGATCTTGGCAAATGGGTCCCGGTAGTTCTGTGAAAAATGATACTTTAGCCATGCACGTGCGGCAGGCATGCACACCATAGGCACCAGGTCAGGGCTAACGGGGCTTAGCCTTCCCCAAATGCAGGGCAGTGGTGGCATAGGCTCTGGGCAGCTGCAAGGGGGGGGTGGGGGGAGGCATGCACTGACATAAAGCCGGGATCACACCCCAGCAGCGTGCAGAGCAGCATCCACAGCAGGCAAGTCTGTGAAGGGGAAGGGGTGTGGTGGGGGAGGGGCAGCTCGAGGGCCCCACAGTGAGGGGGAGTGTGGGGCAGGTGTAAATGAGGCCCTGGATGGGTTGTGGGAAGTTTGGAGCCTGGGCAGCTTGTCCAGACGCGTGGGGGGGAGGGCTCCCACCACTGCACATGGCACAGGAGGCACATACCCACAGGGTTTGTGTGGGGTGAGGATGGACTGCTGCTGTGAGCTGGGCTTTGCGCCCCGCTGCCACTGCCTTGGAAGCTTTATGAGCACTTGTGGTGCTCTGGCGAGGTGCCAGAGGACTGGAAGATGGCCAATGTGGTTCCCATTTTCAAAAAAGGGAGGAAGGAGGACCCAGAAAATTATAGGCCTATTAGTCTTACCTCAGTCCTGGGGAAGCTCTTCAAGAAAATTATCCAGGAACACGTCGGTGAGGGACCAGCATGGGAGTATATGCTTAGGGGCAACCAAGCTGGTGGCCTTCTATGATCAGGTCACTAAATCCTTGGATGCAGGCATCACTGGATGTAATCTTTCTGGACTTTAGAAAAGCCTTTGACACTGTCTCTCACCCCATTCTCATTAAAAAATTAGGTGATGGTGGTGTCGATCCCTACACGGTCAGATGGATCACCAATTGGCTGCAGGGCCACACCCAGGGAGTGGTGGTGGATGGGTCATTTTCAACCTGGAGGGATGTGGGCAGTGGGGTCCCCCAGGGCTCAGTCCTCGGGCTCCCACTGTTCAACATCTTCATCAGTGACTTGGATGAGGGGGTGAATAGCACCTTGTTCAAATTTGCAGATGACACTAAGATGTGGGGGAATGTGGGCATGCTAGAGGGCAGGGACAAGCTGCAATCAGATCTGGACAAGTTACGGGGGTGGGCAGGTGAGAATATGATGGGTTTCAATACTGACAAGTGCAAGGTGCTGCACCTGGGGAGGAAGAACCAGCAGTGTACCTACAGGCTGGGAACTCCCCTCTTGCCAGCACAGAGGCAGAAAAGGATCTCGGAGTCAATAATGACTCAAAGATGAACGTGGGCCATCAATGTGGGGATGCAGTCAGAAAGGCTAACTGCACCTTTGTCATGCATCCACAGATGCATCACGAGC
>NW_017729034.1:4090879-4093074 GCF_001723915.1 Gavialis gangeticus
GGGGGAGGCATGCACTGACATAAAGCCGGGATCACACCCCAGCAGCGTGCAGAGCAGCATCCACAGCAGGCAAGTCTGTGAAGGGGAAGGGGTGTGGTGGGGGAGGGGCAGCTCGAGGGCCCCACAGTGAGGGGGAGTGTGGGGCAGGTGTAAATGAGGCCCTGGATGGGTTGTGGGAAGTTTGGAGCCTGGGCAGCTTGTCCAGACGCGTGGGGGGGAGGGCTCCCACCACTGCACATGGCACAGGAGGCACATACCCACAGGGTTTGTGTGGGGTGAGGATGGACTGCTGCTGTGAGCTGGGCTTTGCGCCCCGCTGCCACTGCCTTGGAAGCTTTATGAGCACTTGTGGTGCTCTGGCGAGGTGCCAGAGGACTGGAAGATGGCCAATGTGGTTCCCATTTTCAAAAAAGGGAGGAAGGAGGACCCAGAAAATTATAGGCCTATTAGTCTTACCTCAGTCCTGGGGAAGCTCTTCAAGAAAATTATCCAGGAACACGTCGGTGAGGGACCAGCATGGGAGTATATGCTTAGGGGCAACCAAGCTGGTGGCCTTCTATGATCAGGTCACTAAATCCTTGGATGCAGGCATCACTGGATGTAATCTTTCTGGACTTTAGAAAAGCCTTTGACACTGTCTCTCACCCCATTCTCATTAAAAAATTAGGTGATGGTGGTGTCGATCCCTACACGGTCAGATGGATCACCAATTGGCTGCAGGGCCACACCCAGGGAGTGGTGGTGGATGGGTCATTTTCAACCTGGAGGGATGTGGGCAGTGGGGTCCCCCAGGGCTCAGTCCTCGGGCTCCCACTGTTCAACATCTTCATCAGTGACTTGGATGAGGGGGTGAATAGCACCTTGTTCAAATTTGCAGATGACACTAAGATGTGGGGGAATGTGGGCATGCTAGAGGGCAGGGACAAGCTGCAATCAGATCTGGACAAGTTACGGGGGTGGGCAGGTGAGAATATGATGGGTTTCAATACTGACAAGTGCAAGGTGCTGCACCTGGGGAGGAAGAACCAGCAGTGTACCTACAGGCTGGGAACTCCCCTCTTGCCAGCACAGAGGCAGAAAAGGATCTCGGAGTCAATAATGACTCAAAGATGAACGTGGGCCATCAATGTGGGGATGCAGTCAGAAAGGCTAACTGCACCTTTGTCATGCATCCACAGATGCATCACGAGCAGGTCCAAGGAGGTGATCCTCCCCCTCTATGCAACCTTGGTCAAGCCCCAGTTGGAGTACTGTGTCCAGTTCTGGGCACTGCACTTCAGGAGGGATGTGGACAACATGGAGAGGGTCCAGAGGAGGGCCACCCACATGATCGGGGGGCAGCAGGGCAGGTCTTATGAGGACAGGCTACGGGATCTGAACCTGCTCAGCCTCCACAAGAGGAGGCTAAGAGGGGATCTGGTGGCCATCTATAAACTGGCCAAGGGAGACCAGCAGCCAGTGGGAGAGTCCCTGTTCCCTTGAGCACTACCAGGAGTAACAAGGAACAATGGCCATAAGATGACAGAGAGCAGATTCAGGCTGGATATCAGGAGGCACTACTTCACAGTCAGGGCGGCTAGGATATGGAACCAACTTCCAAGGGAAGTAATCCTGGCTCCTACCCTGGGGGTCTTTAAGAGGAGGCTACATGTACACCTTGCTGGGGTTGTCTGACCCCAGCACTCTTTCCTGCCTGTGGCAGGGGGTCAGACTGGATGATCTGCTCAGGTCCCTTCCAGCCCTACCAGCTATGAAACTATAAGGCATGTGTGATGCCCTATGCCTGCCACTGCTGTACCTCTCCTGGGGTGTGTGCAGCAGTGGGAGACCCACCCCGCTCCTGGATGAGCTACCCAGGTTCCAACCATCCCATGACACACCCAGGGCCCCACTCCCTCCCTCACTGTGGGGGCTTTAATCTGCCTCCCCTCCCCTGATCCCTATACACTTGCCTTCATTCGGCTGCCTGGCTGTGTTCTGGCTGCACCTCCAGCAGCTGTCTGCAGGCTGCAAAAGCGCAGGTTTCCCCTTGCAGGCTGGAATGTTGCTAGCCTGCAAATGGAAACCTGTGCTTTTGCATGTTTTTCTGGCACAGGCTTGCAACCCTTAAAAGTCACAGTGTGGGGCTAATTTCACAGTATTTGCACAGTCCATGAAATCTCGATTTCCCCCCCCCCCCCCCCCCCCCCCCCCCC
>NW_017729034.1:4098074-4098865 GCF_001723915.1 Gavialis gangeticus
GGGGGTGAATAGCACCTTGTTCAAATTTGCAGATGACACTAAGATGTGGGGGAATGTGGGCATGCTAGAGGGCAGGGACAAGCTGCAATCAGATCTGGACAAGTTACGGGGGTGGGCAGGTGAGAATATGATGGGTTTCAATACTGACAAGTGCAAGGTGCTGCACCTGGGGAGGAAGAACCAGCAGTGTACCTACAGGCTGGGAACTCCCCTCTTGCCAGCACAGAGGCAGAAAAGGATCTCGGAGTCAATAATGACTCAAAGATGAACGTGGGCCATCAATGTGGGGATGCAGTCAGAAAGGCTAACTGCACCTTTGTCATGCATCCACAGATGCATCACGAGCAGGTCCAAGGAGGTGATCCTCCCCCTCTATGCAACCTTGGTCAAGCCCCAGTTGGAGTACTGTGTCCAGTTCTGGGCACTGCACTTCAGGAGGGATGTGGACAACATGGAGAGGGTCCAGAGGAGGGCCACCCACATGATCGGGGGGCAGCAGGGCAGGTCTTATGAGGACAGGCTACGGGATCTGAACCTGCTCAGCCTCCACAAGAGGAGGCTAAGAGGGGATCTGGTGGCCATCTATAAACTGGCCAAGGGAGACCAGCAGCCAGTGGGAGAGTCCCTGTTCCCTTGAGCACTACCAGGAGTAACAAGGAACAATGGCCATAAGATGACAGAGAGCAGATTCAGGCTGGATATCAGGAGGCACTACTTCACAGTCAGGGCGGCTAGGATATGGAACCAACTTCCAAGGGAAGTAATCCTGGCTCCTACCCTGGGGGTCTTTA
>NW_017729034.1:4099546-4103384 GCF_001723915.1 Gavialis gangeticus
CGCTGTCTAGAAAAGGGAGTGAAAGGGAGGAAAACTTGATTGGAAGCTGAGGCCTCATTAAACTAAGAAAAAGCAGGGCTCAAGGAAGAGGGGAGCCTGCTAGAACCTGAG
Organism: Gavialis gangeticus; assembly: GCF_001723915.1. Classification (NCBI taxonomy): domain Eukaryota; kingdom Metazoa; phylum Chordata; order Crocodylia; family Gavialidae; genus Gavialis; species Gavialis gangeticus. Next base: position 4,099,658 of record NW_017729034.1, read on the forward strand.
GCCCTGTTGAACTAAGGTTTTGCTGAAGCCTTAGCACAGGGTGGCCAACCTGCAGCTCTTCAAAAGTTCTCTCTGCCTAAACCCCCCCAGGGCCCTGTTCATGAGAGCAGAATATCAGAAGCAAAACAGCAGGCCTTTCTCATGTTACTGAGGGCAAAGTACTAGTCTCAGGACAGCAGGATGAATATCACAACTGAAATAAGACTTGAAAAGCCCAGACACTCAAAAATGCCTACAAGGTGTATTAAACCCAAGTGAAACCATCTCTCAAGAAGGAAACCCATTCACCTGTTGTTGTGCTCAGCTGCAATCTTCTGCTTTTCCCAGAATGCAGTCTTTTCCTCATTGACTAGATCAAACCATGCCCAGAAAAACAACTTCTTCAAGGAGGCTGCATGAAACTTGCTTGCTTTCTCCTCCAGGATAGAGAGGGAAGCCTTGTACTGGGAAATGGATGCAGAAAAATAGGTGAGAATGTTCTCCTGAGCCCAGGGTTGAGAAGAAAAGGGAGGGAAGGGCTAGGATCAAGTGGGAGAGACAGCAAAGAGAATGCAGAGATTGAAAGAGTGAGGAAAGGAGCATTAGGAAGGATAGTGATGAGTGGGGAAAAGGGCTGACAAGTGAAGCCGGAAGTGTTGGGAAGCAGAGTAAGTGGATGACGAGGGGAGTGATGGGGCTGAAAGGGAGGTCAATGAGGCAGCAGATACATTGCATGTCCATGTGAGGAAGAGTTTACCCGGAGCCTGCAGGTGCTTATGGTTAACCTTGCAGCTGGGCTCTGGAATACAAGAGCAGGTGCTTAAACAAATAACATCCCCACCCTTGTGGCCTGAACTTACCTTTAACCAGCTCCTGAAGCCCCTTCTGAGTAGCATGCAGGAACAGAACTCCTCAGCTCGAGCCATCTTCCCAGCAAGGATCTCCTGTGTGTGTTGGAGCCAGGCCAGCAGGCATTTCCTTTGGAGCCCTAAGCAGTGGTGCCTTTGTGCCACCTGGGCAGAGTGAGAAGAATGGCCTGTTATCCAAAAAAACATGTCCTGGGGCTGCAGCTAGCTCTGGAACCTCTACCATAAAACTACCCTGGCTTGAATGTAAAGATCCCAGCAGGGCCCAGCTTACGTGGGGTTTTACCCCAACTGGAAAGCTTCATATATCTTCTGAAGCATCTCTCTCCCCATTGTACCTCAGACAAAGCCCCGTCATTAACAACGACCATTTCTGGGCATAATCTCTGAGACAGAAAGGTGAGCAGCTTCCTGTGAGGAAGCAGGCTACAAGCAAGGTCTACTAGACTAAAGAATAGTGCCATGAGGCAATAAGAAGCCTATCACTGAAGATGTTAAAACTAAACTGGACAGGATGCTAGTGAGCATATTGAAGGGAGGTTGTCTGTTACCATGTGCAAGGACTGACTGGCTGAAGTTTTGTAGGGTAGGGTTAGGCGTAGTAAGTAATGGTTGAGCTCTGAAAGTGTCACTTAGGTCTTGGACCATGTCTGGGGAATAGGTCTGCTCCAGTTCTGAAAGGCCATGTAACCTAGGCCACAACTCTAGCAGGAAAGAGAGTCAGTCCTGCTAGGACAGTCTGGTTTGGTCTCACAGCTGCTCCAACCCTGAAAAACTCTGTATCCTCAAAGCTCATCCTGGCAACAGCTTGCTCTAACTCGGTCTTACTTTAGCTGGGAACGATACTGTAATGAAGTTGCTGTGGGATTCTTTATAAGGAAAATACCTTAGCTACTGTGGGACCTAACATTCCAGAAAGTTGATTTTTTTTTCTTGTATTTTTATGTTCCTTTTTTTTCTGCTGCTTTCCTCTTCAGTCTCTTAACAGTCCACAGCGTGGACATATCAGACTGCTGTTTGACAATGTTTGCTAGGGTACCAGCTTTCACTGCCAAGGGAATGGACTGGACCTGGGACCTTATCAATCTGTTGCATCACTGGCTTCTTTGATACTGGTCACCAAGATGGATTTACAGAGCAGGTGCTTGTCATTCCCTCTCCAATCTCACCAGATGCTCACACGTGTGTAGCCAAATTCAGCCCTGTTGTAAGTTGGTGCAACTTGATGAATTTAAACAGAAGCTGTCTGCTTCCAGCAGAAATTAATCTGGCCAGTGTCCTTCATGATACACTTGAGTTTTCCCATTCCAAGAAGCACTTCACAGTATGCCATGGCTTGGCATACCACCATTCAGACACTGGTTTCCTTAGTGCAGTGTGTGTGGAGGACTTGGAAGCTGCTTCATACTGTTTTCTGGAATTCTCCCTGCCTGCCTACAGGAGTGGAGGGATGATCGTATTGGAACAGGCCAAAAGTCGGTCTGGCCCAGTCCAGATTTGATGTTTTAGAGAAGAATAGAGGTCCCATAACACAGAGTTTCTCAACCTGTGGGTCTTGACCCAAAAATGGATCACAAGAATATATGAAAGGGTCGCGAGCAAACTTTCAAAATGTATCATATTTTGCATACATTTTGAAATGCATGCTTGTGCTTCACCATATGATAATGCTGGCATACTAATAAACAGGGATCCAGGTTTTCTGTTTGCCATGGAAAAATGTGGATTTTCTCCTTTAAAGGAAAAAAAACGTTGAAAACTGGGTTTCCCCTTTCAGGCTGGCAGAATTCCAGCCTGCAAGGGACTGCTTAGGGCTGGGAGGAGGGCAGTCAGGCAGGGGGAGCCATGTGCGTGTGCATGCGCACACATATATGTGGCAGCCAGGCAGCATGGGGAGCAGTTCACATAGCTCCCCGCAGGTTAGTCTATGGGGTGCAGGGGTGGGGGGACATAGATGACGCACTGAAGGGACTGGTGGGGTGGGGGCACAGGCAAAATGCATCGGGGAAGCATGTTCCCCCCGCCCAGATGTATGTGCCCATAGCAGAAGCAGGGCTGCAGCCTAGCCAGACTGATACAGCCAGGAGGCGCTTCCACAGCCCAGTGGGTTGGACCTGGCATGGGAGGATAGAGCACGGCAGTGAGATTCATTGCTGCTGCTGCTGCAACCAGGACTCCTGCACCAGCTATGCTGCCAGCAGCACAAGGAGTAAGGGATGGGGGGAGGGGAGGCATACTACCCTTGCTGCCTCCTGCTACCATGTGCTCATGTGCTGGGCCTCAGCTGCACCGTGCCATCGTGCCCTGGCCACTCCTGCGACCACCACTGCTCTCCTTAGGCCATCTGGCTGCCAGACACCCCATCTCCCCTCTGGGGTAGAGCTGCACCCTGAAGGAACTGGTGGTGGCAACAGCCAAGCGATGGCAGCAGGGTAGAGCTGTGGCTCGGTGTGCAAGCAGCTGGTGGCAGAAGGAGGTGAGGGCAGAGTTCCTCCCCAACCCCATCCATTACTCCTTGTGCTGCTGGTGGCATAGCTGGTGCAGGGGTCCCAGTGATGGCAGCAACAAGTCTTGCTGTCCTGCTCTGCCTTCCCATGCTGGGTCCCGCCCATTGGGCCATGGATGGCTCCTGCCTGTGCTGGTCTGGCCAGGCTACAGCCCCATGCCTGTTGTGGGCACACATCGGGGGAGGCATGTACCCCCCCACCCCTGTCCCACACACCCCCTGCCCCATACACTGTGGGGCTGGGGCCCAGGGGTGGGGAACTGTGGGTTGGAAGTGAGGGGCACCAGCAGGGCCAGGGGGCTGTTTTCTACTTCAGCTATTTGCTGGGTCAGAACTGGTCATTGATGTTTACAAATGGGTCCTGGAACAAAAAAGG
>NW_017729034.1:4108384-4115284 GCF_001723915.1 Gavialis gangeticus
CATGCCTGTTGTGGGCACACATCGGGGGAGGCATGTACCCCCCCACCCCTGTCCCACACACCCCCTGCCCCATACACTGTGGGGCTGGGGCCCAGGGGTGGGGAACTGTGGGTTGGAAGTGAGGGGCACCAGCAGGGCCAGGGGGCTGTTTTCTATTTAAACTATTTACTGGGTTGGGATTGGCCATCAATGGTTACAAATGGGCCCTGGTACAAAAAAAGTACCACTGCCATAACATACCAGACCCAATCATACTAGATCTGCATCAGCCTGACAATATCTTCTTGCACAAGTGGCTGACTTGCTTTGCCCTAAGTTTTAAGGACTGGCATGTTTATGGTGGTATCATTGTAGAGGTTCTCTTGCCACATACGTTATGCCAGACTGATTATTTAGTATAAGCTTGACCTCTGATCACATGGCAGTGAGTCCCAGGGTGAACAGCAGGACAACCCAAAATTACTTCTTTTGATCAGTTATTAAATGAGCTGTTTTGGGTTGTGGACAGACAGTTTTCAACTGCTTTGAAAGGGGGGAGGGACTTGCCCATTGGGAGCAGGCATCAGTGGTTAGGATGCAACTATAATTTCTGTTCCTAAAGCCATGTACGTGAGCTAAACAACTATAGCTTTAACACTGAATGAAACAGGGTTAAAATTACAATGGCTTTGCACTTATGTAGGAGCACGCAGATTGAACAGTTAGAACAGCTTATAGCAGTATCATTCCATACTCATGAAACTCTTATGTCTGTATATACTCCTTCTTTCATGGCCTGCTTGTAAGTGGGGAAACCCTTTGTTATGTCTACACTTCATTATCTCTCTCACCTCTGCTGTTTCCTCTTGCTCTTCCTTTCAAATTAAATAAGTGGAAGTCAGATTTTCAAAAGGACTACATGTCACCGATTTTTCAAGAGGACTTACAGGGCTAGGATATTTATGATGTTTGTGAAATTGGACTTAAACTCCTGAGTAACCTAGGCACCTTTGAAAATGTTCACTGTCCCCTACCCCCCATAGCCTCTCTCACACCCACATGCTTCTTATCTCTCTCTCTCTGCCCTTTCTTTGACCGACTGTGGCTTATTTTATCAGGAGAAGGTGGCTAAATTGGAAGGCCATATTCAGAGATCCAAAAAAATCAAAGTCAAAGGCTGGCCCAAGCCTAACAGCCCACTGAACTAGCAGAGTTAAGGCACACCAGTTTCTATATCCAGAGGATATAGAGCACTAGAGGAATGATAGGGTTAGCAAGGCATCCAGCTGTCTTGGATTCACCAGCCCCACAATGATCAAGCACCTACTTAGAGCTAGGTTGATTAAGGGGGCAGATTTCAACACAAGTCCAGGGTACAGCTTCAAGCTCACCCCTCTGGAGCTCTAGCAGGATGCACCATGCTACTCTGCCATGCTACAGTCAAAGATACCACAGGTAAAACCTACTGCTGCTTGAGTGTACAATCAGAAATGCACTCTAAGGGGTGAGAAGGCAGGACAAAGCTCCTGCGTGGGGATGGACTTAAAGCAGATTTTCTCCTGGCCTTGCAGTTCATTACTTTTTCCCCGTCCCCACTAGGCTGCTGCTCCCTTCCCTTCTCTTCCCCACTCAAGAGCCTGGTTCCTCCACTTCGTTCTCAGCTGGCACTTTACCACCATGTTTTCCTGGGCTTGTTTTCTCAGCCTCTTCCAGGGATCTATTCCCAGCTTTCTCAGCAGGACCTTCTCATAATATGTTCTGGCTTGTGTATGAAGCTGCTGCTCTCTCTCCAGCCTTCTCTGCTTCTCCAGTTCTTTCTGCAATTCAAAGAGCTGAGGTTTAACTCATCCTGGTAACCTACATAACCATAGTCTGTATATGGGGAGTCTAAGCTGGCAGGAAATGGGACTCTGTGGCTCATTTTAATAGTAGCATGAGAGTGATCAAATAGCTCTGCAAACACACACATCAGCTGCTTCTGAAATGAGTCAGCCAGCCAGGGCCATGTGTTGCAAAGGCATCAATCTCTCTTCCTCAAATGATTGGGAAGGATGGTCATGTCTACAGAGAGAGTCACTCCAAACATTTAAGTCAAAGAAACAGAGAACCCAGGGAATGGGCTATGGACCCTGGTTGCTGCTGCTGTAGTATCACTTGTTTGTTCAGGTGCTACCAGGGCTCACATCATCATGACAGAGTGCCCATGACATACAAGCTTACTACAACTTGCTCATATAATAAGACCCTATTTCTGTTGCTTGTATGGACACTGCATCCCCACTTGCGCGTCTGTAAGCTGGTACAGAATTCTGCATCACCTAAGTGCCATGGATCAACTGTGAACCTTTATGAGGAAAGTTCCTCAGTCTGAACATTGGTTCTGAAATCTAAGCCTAGCTGCTTGGGGGATGGTAGACATTTTTTAAATGTACAGTGGTCTGATGTACAGGAAGAGAGGCCAGCATGCCTCATTTTTGCTCTATGTAGAACAGTGCATCTAGGTCAGATTCCTTTGAGATTTAAAGCATCATGTTATTTCAGTTTTTGGCACAGCCCATTTCCTCAGCAATAACCTTGAGGTGGCAGCACGTGGGCATAGCAGAGGAGGTGCTCCCACTCACTGAAAACTTTGTAAGTCTTATTTAGCTTGGTCTACACATTTAGGAGTGATACAGCTGTGTGAGAGCTGGGGACATGAGCAGAAGAAAACAACCCAAGTGAGATGGAGTTGCTGCACAGCCCACCACAATGCAAGCTTCCCCCACACAACCTGGTTTACTGGTGTACCTCACTAGAGAGAACACCTGGGGACAAGAAAAGGCCCCTCAATGACCCATTCAATCCTCAGTACCTCTACCGAGACTGCCAGGAACAAGCTGACAACTGTAACACCTGGCTTTGTTCTGCAAACACCAGTCTCTCCACTAAGATCTTCAACCCATTTCAATCGGGCCCCTGAACAGCCATGAAAGAGTTACAGCACTTGCTCTCTAGTGTTGTGACTGTGGGCCAAATGCATGCCATGTTCTGTTCACCAGTTTCTGCTGCCTCTTCTCTTCTCGCCTTTTCTCCAGCTGGGCCTCTTTTTCTGCAGCCTCCTTTTTCTGACGTTCTTCTTCTTCAGCCTTCAGTTGGGCCTTAAAAATAAGGAAGTGGGTAGGTTTGAATTGGAGTTGCCATATTTGATTTTTTTTATTATTGTTTTAGAGGGAGGTGGTACTTTCAGAGTACAAGTCTACCAAGGTAAGCACTTTGTCTCTAATAGGGACCAGTAACGAGCTTCAGGGGAAGGCAGAAAACCCCTCCGAATGAACATGGCCTTTTGCGCAGTGATCTATAACAAGGTAGGGAAGGACACAGCATCAAACACCCTGGAGTAGAATATTTGACCACATGTCTCTAGGACTGGTTAACTTTACATGTTAGTGATAGTTACTCAGCTCTAGCCTCCCAACCAGCAATGAATTCCACAGGCCATTTCTGCAACCTGTGAAGTTCCACTTTTACTCCCACACAGAAAGCTACCAAAGTTATGGTTTCTTAACTGTCTTTTCCACAGTGCACCACAACCACTAAATCAAAGATGTTTAACTGAGGCAGCATTCATGAGATGCCCTTCATAATACTGCTTATTCCTATCAAGAATCTCTTCTGTCTGCATCATGGATTGCTTTCTGTTCAACAGTAGTGTTACCTTTGGTTCACACATCAAATAGCTGAAAACCACACTACAGCTCCCATCTCTACCACTGCACTGCCTGTTCTCTTTAAGCATGTTAATTGTAGATTGGCAAGCTGATCTGGGTCCTTGCCCGCCTCCAAGTTAAAGCCACTTCTAAGGGTTGGGTTATCTTCCTGCATCTGTCTCTCTCTTAGAAGGTACAAAACACCTCAGTTGCTGGTGGATCCTTATTTTGGGTGTCCTGATGCTTGTGCAGCTAATGTCACCACTTTCAGAAGGTCATGCTGTTGAAGGAAAAATTCAAGCATGCTGCATAACCTAAGGAGAGCCCCTGGGACAGAAAAACTGACATGGCCTCCTTCTAATGCACCTGACTCAGATCCTTGGATGTTCCCCTCCTGGGAGGTAGCAGGGCCAAGGATTTCGAACAGATTACCTGCTTTCATGGTTTTCAGCACTTATTTCCCTTACAATATGGTATTTCACAACTGAAAAAGTCCCTTTCCACTCCAACATTGCTGTAATTTGTTCAAAACTGATACCTTGTGTGTCTCTTAGATCTAAGATGCTTAGGGTAGAGTGGGGCTGACCTTATTAATTGCAAACATCCACAGAGTGTTGCTAAATCATCTTTTCACTTTGGGAGAGGTTTAACAATAAATAAAAAGGTAGGGTTTGCTGTGCTGGATCAGATCAAAAGTCAATCCAATGCTGTGTTCCCCTGATGCTACAAAGGAAGGTATGAATGTGTACAATGCACGTGGCCTGATGTGCAATGCAGCATTTAAGTGGGTAGAGGAGAGAGAGGATTCCTACTCAACACCTGCTTATGACACCAAAACCCAGAAACCTAATGATACTGTAGGGGAGATGAATAGAAAGAGGAAGAGATTATACCATCCTGGATAAGTGCAGATCTTTACTAACTTCCCCAGAACCATTATACTATTTCTTAGGTGGGTTGAAAATGAAACAAGTCCACCCTTGGACTGTGGAAGGCAGAGACTAGTGTTTCTCTTCACTCAACCGTGAGCCCTGACGACCATTCAGGAATGGCACTGATGGGCTCTGAAGAGATCCCATGCAAGCCTCCTTGGATGAAGGTATAGTGGCACAACATGGGGCTTTAAGTAGAAGTTGGGAAAGAATGGGTTTCCAGTGCTACAGAAGGGAGAACACCAACTCAACAGGTTGCATTTGTGTATGTCCTGTTGTAGTCTAGCAGGGTTAGAGACATGAGGGAATGCTCCTGCAGAAACTTTTGTGGGGATTCTTAGCGCGCATAGCAGCCACTGATCATTTCATGGTGAAAGCCCTTCAAGCTCAAGTTTGCAATTTGGATGAAGGGCCTTTTCCAGCCCTTGACTATGAGAGGCTTTCTTTCACAGTAGCTCTCAGCTCTGCTTTACTTACCAGTTTTTCCTCCTCTCGCTTTCTCTTTGCCTCTTCCAGTTTCCTCCTCCGTTCAGCTCGCTGAATTGCTCTCTCTTCCATGGCTAGACAGTGAGGAACAATGGTATATAGAGTAAATAAATGTCAGGGCAGAAGTTTGGGCCAAAATGAAAATGGAGCTCCTGTCTCGCACCTCCCACTTGTGCCTGGCCTGGCAGTGTTGGTGTGGAGAAGCTCAGGCCCCACCAACTTTTTAGTGGAGGAAGAATGCTCAGTCCTTTGTGAGAAGAGTTGGGGTGCCTCACTCTGATTAAAACTGACCCTCACTCACAGCAACAGTGGTAGGCTGTGGAAGGAATCATTGCTACCACAGCTGGCTTTTAAGGGGAAGAGGTAAATGCAGACAATCCCTGCTCCTTTCTTTCTCCTATCCCCCTGAGACACACAAGAGCATTAGGAAAAAGACATATGGGGCCAGGATATGATAAAAATCTGGAGCAGAAAATGTAAGATTGGAGGTTCTATATTAGCAATAAAGACAGTTCTGCCAGCAGCATCTCTGGGAATGGCTACTTCAGGAGCAGCCTGGAATTCCCACTGATTTCCCTTGAGAAGAGAACCAGTGCTTTTGTGCAGCACTTGAGGGAGTCATTCAATCAGGTTACAAATCTTTCCAACATTAAAAACAGTCCAACATATCTAGTCAACAAAAATTATTTGCTTTCAGGGTAATTAATACAAAATAAGCTTTCCAATCCCCACAATGTCTTTTGTCTTTACAATATTGTTTTTACTAAAAGGTCCATTCATGAGAACAGACTCTTCATGCCATGGTCAGATTGGTATGGACCGTGGGGATTTTTGCCTTCCTCAGTAGCAGGGGACACGGCCCTTTACCTGGGATCTCCTGAGCACATATAAAAGGTTGTTAATAGAAGCAGGAGGTTAGATGTTATGGTCCCTCTGTTCTACCTGCAGCAGGGTAGGGTGTTATGTCTTGTGTTATGTTAGGGCTGATGGTAGTTTCATGAATAGTTTAGATTATGGATCATATAGGGTGGTTTGGATAGGGATGATCCTGCCTCAGGCAGGAGGATGGACTAAATGACCTCTGGAGGTCCCCTACAGCTCTGCTTCTCTGTGATTTCTATGTTTTCTATGCAGGAAAAACTATGCCTAAATGGTCAGCCAAAATTCAAATCCTGGAAAGCCCTTAGGGTATTAGCTATATGACTGAAGAACTGCTACTAGATCAGAATTTATTCCATGGCAGAGTATGAGAGCTGGGTTTTGCTCTGAGTCATGTAGCAGTAGAGTCAGCAGAAAGCCTGAAAAAGCCAAGACGACCTCTCAGGAAAGAGCAGTTTGATACAAGCTGTGATAACAAAGCTATAAAGCTCTTCCTCAAGTAGAATGGAGTAGGTTTTAGACATGACTGGCAAAGTCTTTTCTCTATAACAGCATCAAAAAAGTGTCCAGGAATGAAGTGTACATAGATTTGTGTTCCCTTTGTGGCGAATTAAATTATGCACGAAAGGCAGGAAGCACAGAGGGTCAGAATTCCTAGAATTACAATCTAAGGCTAGACATGGAAGCCTGTATGAGCCCCAAGATCTAAAATGTCTTCAAGAGCCAATCCCTCCACCAACAACAGCTGGGGAAGTTCCTCATTTACCAATATTGGTCAGACTTTGAGAACGTTGGGAAAGAATTTTCTGCATGACTAATCTGGATGCTGAGGCATGAGGCAGCTGATTTAATGGCCACTGCAATGAGGTTTCAAAGAAGCCTTGACAGCTAAGCTGGTGAGAAGGGCAAGAGCCATGATTAGTGGAGTGGAGGTCCAA
>NW_017729034.1:4120284-4132963 GCF_001723915.1 Gavialis gangeticus
GTTCCTCCTTTACCAATATTGGTCAGACTTTGAGAACGTTGGGAAAGAATTTTCTGCATGACTAATCTGGATGCTGAGGCATGAGGCAGCTGATTTAATGGCCACTGCAATGAGGTTTCAAAGAAGCCTTGACAGCTAAGCTGGTGAGAAGGGCAAGAGCCATGATTAGTGGAGTGGAGGTCCAATCCTCAAGTAAACTCAGTGGCTTACTCAAAAGAAAACTTCAGGATGGAGTCATTCCTCTTGATGTATCACAGAGGTAACTTGCGCACATCTGCCAAGATTGAGATATTACTGCTCTTTAATGCTTCTTCTGTGAGATCAGTTGAAATGAAGTGATCTCATTGGTCAGCAGAGGGTAAAACCATTAAAAGGATGACACAATGCTGATGACCTCATCCCTTAAGTGAGTTTTGTGAGAACAAGTCCCTGCTCCTTAGTGTTATCATAAGACAGGGACAGGGTTGATCATAACAGGCCAAGAGCAAATTAAATCTTTGCCTCACAGTAAAGAAATTGCCTTCCCAGGTCTGCCAAGGTTTTCCCAGACAGGGGAAAATGGTCTCAGTGACAGTTTACCCACTGGGATCTTTGCAGAGAAATCTTCAGGCAGCCTGGGGAGGGGCTCACTGGCCTAGAGCACCAGAGATTCTCAGCAGATCAATGTGTGGACTATCACAGCAGATGCCTTGTGGAAGTTGAAGACACACTCTGGTGAGAAAAAATAGCAGGCAATGTCTCTTCTCCAAAGCCAAAAAAATCTGGAGATTCCCCAGTCTGTAAAATTATTAGTGTGCCCACATTTAAGGTGACCTTTCAAGTGTAAGTTAATACAGAGCAAAAGGCTTCAGAAACAGCCAAAGGAACCTGATGCTGCTACCCTAAATGGAAAAAACCCAGATATGCCCTGGTGTCTGACATTTATATACCATGCCAGGTCGTCGGTGGGGGTGTGTGATATCAGCTGGGCTGGCAGATGGAAAGGGGAGAGTGGGACTACTTTAACCTGTAGTAAAAAAAATTAAGCAGAGAGAAGAAAATATGCCCTCTCTTGAATTTCTACAGTGGAAAATAATCCAGCACTGTCTTTGGGAACAAAAATTACTGACCCCCAAGCCCAGGAGATTGCAATAAACCATATTCTACAAAGCCCTGACCTGGATATTAAGGGGCCAAGCCAATCTTGCTTAAAACAAACACAAAGTTAGTAGCTTTGATCTTGCTGGGAGAAGTTTTGCTCATTACACAGTGTGGCTTAACACTATGGAGGAGAGGTGTGGATGGGAAGGAGATGCTGTTTTGTGGAACAGGAAAACGAAAGAGGCAGGGGTAGCCTAGCAGTATGATACCTTTCAGTATGGGATGGGCCAAGACCAGCCGGCTCTGGTTCCTCTTGTTCTGAGCTGCTGCTGGCTTTGGGCTCTCTGGTTCCAAAGGGACAGGTGAACTGTGAAGTGAAAGAGAAAAGATACTAGCGACATTGCCTAACATAGGTCTTGGGTCTATGGCACAAGGCTACAGTCAGGATTCAGCATCACTATTCTCAGTCCTGCCACAGTCTCCTCATGTGAGTCTTGGCAAGTCCCCCAGCTCCACCCCTCTGTAGTACTGGGTTAACGATGTGTTCCCACTTCAGAGAATAAATGTATAGTGGCTGGCCTGGGCTTTGAGATTCTTGGATGGAAGGCATTACAGAAGTATGAAGTACTACATGGCTCTGTACTAAATAAATACATTTTACTGCTATTAACAACAATGTAGCATCTTCTGTCCTAAACTACCTCACAAGTTTATCACAGAACCAATGCAAGTCAAAGAAGCTGGAGCAGTGGTTCAAGGTCTGGTCTAACTAACACCATAGGAAGAATGGCACCGAATGGGTCATTAACACCACTTTCAAGAATACCGAGGTGTTCCCTGGAGGGCTCCCATGCAAGCGCTGACCAGCTTCTGAGAAGGAAGAATATGCTATGGAGACTCCAGTTCTCTCACAACCATGGCTCATGAAGGCCACTGTACCTTAAAGGTGCCCTATTCTTGCAGCTTGATTGCTTCAGCTTTTCCTCCCCTGCTTTTGGGACCAGATTACTGAGTGCCCTGGTGACCGCTGTGGCTTGCTCAGCTTCTTCCTTAGCTCTCCTCAGCCTCTGCTCTTCTTGAAGTTCAAGGATCAGCTCCTGCTGTTCTTGCAGCTGCCTCTTCTGCTCCTCAATCAGCTGCTGCTGAACGGCATGGCGGTGCTCAAAGCGACCTCTGACAGCAGAGGCCATTTTGTGCCCAGGTGCTGCAGACCACTGGGTAGGAAGGACTGTTTGACTGCTGGGCTCACCCTGGCCTGGCACATCCAGAGCAGTATGCTGAAAGGCAATCGGTCTGGGGTGCTTGAGTTTCTGGCACGAATGAAGATGAGGTGTCCGGCTAGCCTCCCAACAACAAGGTTCTACACTTGTCATGGGCGCCTCTTGAAATGGTGTTTCAGTCACCTGAAAGGAAGGGCTTTGATACTTATTTGAGTCAAGATCTCTGCTGCCCTTACAGAGTAAGGAGCATCTTTTTAACAAAACAAAACAACAGTGAAGCGAGTCTGAGAATCAAGATAATCCCGCATGTGTACTCTCGACACAGCTGTTAGCAATCGTAGAGATGTCCAGAAATACATGCCAGTGAGTCTGCATCGTCCGAGGATTTCACGAGGCATAAAGGATCCTAAATCAGCCAGCTCTACCTATATGGTAAGTAAATTACCCCAGGGGGACTGGAAAAGGACCCTACTGGGCAGGTGCTTCAATCTGGATTCCTACCCTAACACTGGGTAACTAAAGTCCAAGGTTATGAACACAATCTCTTTTGGATTCATTCACCGAAGACTAAGATAATAAGAAAAGCAGCTGTAAAAATGTGGCCTATGGGACCAATCTATAAGGCTAATTTAGAGAAAATCCTGTTTTAAACAGAGGAAGTCTTAAAGAGCCATTGCTCCAGCTCTGCAGAACTGCATTGATAACAAAACAAATAAAGCATCAGAAAACTGGGCCCCAACCTACTAAGCACTTAGATCTGCTGTGTAATTCCCAAGCCAAAATCCATCCTCAGATATATCCTTTGAATGGATACACCAGTTTCACTGGCGTATCTGAAGGAAGGAACTGATCTATAGGGGCTGTATAGGTGTAATGGAGGAATTCTCCCTTTCCTTACTATCATGCAACCTCATGTGACAGGATCTGTCTTCATCTCGCATGTGACGGTTCAACCTTCAGGAGGATTTTCCCTGCGTGCTGCACCCACATACCCAGGCCCTGAGGGGTTACCTTGTCATTGATGCCCATTGGTCCCTGTCATACAAGAAGCCACTCAGACATTTGAAGGACTCAGAGAAATAGCAGTGTGCCCTCCCTTAAGATAGGCTATGACTGTCTCTTATCTGATACTTGCCCTTCACAATACAGGCTTCATGGAAGCCAAAGTTTGGTCCACAGTGGGTGTCTGTGTACATATTATTCCTCATTTGCATGCTGTTAGTGTGTACAGGCTCCACTCAGGATCAGGGCCTTGTTATACTAGAAGACACACACACATACACACACACGTGTGCCAGTTGGGTTAGGGAAAAACTTATTCTTGTACTTCCTCATGATGTGTCTTGCCTCAAAATTTCCTGAGACAAATTCTGCTCTGCTGTACTCTTTAAAAGTCAATGGGGTGGCACTTGTGTAACTGAAAGCAGATGCTGGCTCCTTTTTTTGTAATGGTATGGTTGTAACTAATGTATTTTTGCTGTTCAGTATATTGAGACATAAAACCTATAACTTTAATTCTCCCTTGAAAAGCAAGCCAGATGCTGCAAGTCTCAGTATGGTAGCTAGTACATAGAGAAATTATATTCTTAGAAATAACCTCCACAGCTGTTAGACTCCTCCACCCTTCTAATTTGCCTGTGGGCTTTAGAGGCTGTCTATTATAGAATTTACCTTTTCTTGCCTCTTTTGTTGATCTTGGGTCATTTTTCTTGCCCCAGGCCTGCTAACATGGGATGATCCATCTGGGCCTATTTTCCCCAGTAATACTGCCTCCAGCAGATGCTCCATCCTCCTTCTGGTCTCCTGTTTTCTCCATTGTAGCTCCCTCTTTTCTGCCTCTGCTCGGCTCCAGCACCGCCACTCTACAAAGCAGCAACGCAAAACCCGTCTCTGATTATACTCAGAGGCAGACTGTTTTTTCCTGGAAAACAGAAGCACTTCCATTAAAATCAGGGAAGGGGTCAATCAGCCAGGTTGGAAAACCTCTCTCCTAGTCTACCAGAGATTACCAGGGAGGGGAAGCAATATAGAGCATGCCATGGATGAGGTTTCACACTTTCCTTAGTTCTGCTTGACATTACTACATTCAGGAGATTTCTGAGCACTATTTCCTGTTCCCATTAAAGATGACAGGAGGCTTGTGGCTGACAGAGACAGTACTGTTTTCTTTAAATACTTTTGTCCCTGCTCACTGTTTTACAGTCCCCACCTTCATCCTTCTGCAATGGGGCAGGAGTTAAGAGGATGCACTCTTGTCTTCTCCAGCCCCACCTACAGGTTCACCTACAACAAACTTCTGCTGTCAGTGGGAAATCCAACTAGTGGGCTCCTCAAACCACTGAGCCAAACTAGTCCCTGATGTAACCCCAAGAAGTCAGTGGATGGCTGGATTTATCAGAGACAAATTTAGCTTGCTGAGACTTGGGGGCCTGGAGGAAGGACTAAGTCAATGAGAGAGGCCCTAGGAAGGACACTTATAGACAGAGGCAAAACAGGGATTTTTGGAGAAAATTCCTCCTTTGAACCATTCTCATTTCAGTGTGCATGATAGTGTCTCCAACAGGTGGTAACTGATGAGCAGGGAACCTGGTTTTCCATTTCCCACGGAAAAACAGAGAAAATCATGGATTTCACCTTTTAGCAGAGAAACCCGTGGATTCTCTGCTTTTGCAAACAGCTCTGCAGGCTGGTTGAGCTCCAGCCTGCAAAAGCTGTTTATAAACAGGGCAGGAAACCCACAGCTCAGCCCAGAGGGGAAGGGCAGGGCCTGAGGCTCTCACTCAGCAACAGCTCCACTCAGCTCAGCTTCACTTTACTTCTGGATCCTGTGAGGTAAGTGGGGCTTTCAGGGGGCTGGGGTCCCCTCTAGCAGGCTAGGAGGTTGCAGGTCATGACTGGGGGCACTGGCAGGGCTTGGGGGAGGGAGCCAGGAGCTGGCCCCAGCCCCACCCAAGCAGGCAGAGCAGTGGGGGAACCGGCTCCATGCTGCTTCTGCTGCAGATGCCTGCTGTTGGGGGCAGCGAGCTGCAGACTTGGGTCCCTAGCCACATAGCCCTGGCAGCTGGGGGCCCCCTCAAGCAGGGCTGGGGGGCAGGGGCTGTGGGGGGGGCAAGAGGTACGAGTAGGGCAGCGGGGCTGTTTTGGAAGCAGTGAGGGGCACCAGCAGGGCTGGGGGAAGCATTGGAGGGGTGTGAGGGGTACCAGAAGGACTGGAGGGTGGGGCGCTGCAGGGAGCTTTCAATTTTAATAATGGTTTTTGGGGGTTTTATCAGTGAATTTGCGATTTTGTCAGAGAAAAATCAGGATCCCTGCTGATGAGTAGATTTACTAAGGACAAAGGTTTTCTCATTCTTGTTAATAGACTATCCCATTTTACAAGCTTCCAGTTACCACAAGACTGCTTCACAGCTGTTAGCTTCTCTGTGAAAAAGAGGCATTACATGGTCCAAGAGTTGCTACCTGTTTTGATCCCTGAGATGAGTCTCCAACTTCCGAGTCTCCTGCTCCAATTTCTGGGCCCAAGTATAGTCTCTCCAGGCTCGTAGGACCTTTAGCTGGCGCTTCCAGTCAGCGAGGGCCCTGGCTTTCCCCATTTTAATCCTGTGTTCCAAAACGAGCTTGAACCATGCAGAGAAATGCTGCTGTAGGCACTGCATTCGGAAGGTTAACAAAACCAGTGAGTGAGTGTACTTTAGCAAATGAATACTCATTGGCTCAAGCCTTCCCTTGGCCTTTCTCTGCAAGAAATCTTATGTTTTTAAACCTGCAGCAAGTGCCCCTGAAGGTTGAGCAGTGATGCGAAGATAAGTCACGCATCATATACAGCTGTGATTATTCAAGTACTAAATTAAATGTGCAGTAACCACTGCACATTAATGAAAGCGTAGATGCACCCAGTGGCTCCATAGCAAAATGTGATTAGTTTGCAAATGTAAAGCAAAGGTGCTTAACCTTTGAGCTTCACAGGCCAGAGGAGCAGCATGGGACCAGTTCATGTGCCAGATCCTTTCTTGGTTCCTTGTGTAGGGTTGGTTCCTATGCCACCCTAATCAGGCCTCATGTGCCCAGATCAAGCCCTGCACTGTCCCAGCCCCATGTGCCCTGTTTTGGCCCTGTGCTACCCCAGCCCAACACATCCAATCTAGCACACTGGGCCATGCTATCCAGCCTGTTTGGCTTTCCCCTGGTCCAGAAATTTGACATCGGGGGGCAACGATTAAGGCTGCCAATGCTCCTCCAACACCAAATTTTCAGACCCATGGGGCGCCCAGCAGGCCAGATGACATGGCTCTGCAGGCCAGATCTGGTCCGTGGGCCAGGGCTAGAGCACTCCTAGTGTAAAGGAACAAAATAAGTGAGAAATAGAACTCCTAGAAGGAAGGTTGTTTCCAAATTGGCAAGAAAATAAGATGCCAAAGATGGGACTACCTTTACATGGAATTTATGCCCCTCCTCCCCATTTGTCAACAAGCTGTCAGCTGCTTTTTAAAGACTAGACAAAAATCTAGCCACTTCCTGGTGCTAAAATTTATGACGTGACCTAGAGTTGCCCTCTTTCCACTAGGAAGTTAAAGCATTTCCCTGTGGTGTAATCAGACTCGTTGCCTCCAGGAGTGATTTACATCGCACAGAACAGCAATTTGCTATCTAATCTACCCAATAATTCTAGGCCTGTCACTGCAGATGCTGTTCATTTTGATCCTCTAAGCAGGTCAGCTTGGAGGGCTCAGCTGCTTCCCTTTTGGGCATAATGGCCTGTATTAATTGCATTTATCTCAGTCATGGCAATCTCCAAACAGAGTATTAGGAAGAGGGCAAAAAGTCAATATATTGGTTACTTATTTCTGTTCCAGAAAAGAGTCAGTGGTGTTATTGCCTATATCAGCTCTGTTACAGTTCCTGCCCTTGAATATGCCCAGCTTATATCATACAAGCCTTGAATCTTTCCACAGTTTCATTTGGACTGTTAATGTTCCATCGCAGCTTGTGGTGTAGTATTGTTGTGCGCTATTAAACAATCTCTTTGCTCTGCTCCTGCAGTGGTGGCATACGAGTTGTACTGCAAGTGATCTTCAGGGATAGTTGGTATAAAAGCTAGGGGGTACTTGTGCATGAATTATTCTACACATACATAAGATGATTAACAATGACAAATGATCTATTAATTTAAAACAGAGTGCCCTGCCATTTATGACACAGGGCCTCTGTTATAAGCCTACAGCTTACACAGTGAGTGCAATACAAAAGCCATTTTTAAAAATTTTTCAGATACTGAATAAACATTTCCATAGTCTCAACAGTGAAGAGATATTTTCCCTACTGTTCTGTAAACTCTGGTCTTTGACACTGAGGAGAAACAGCAAGGGAAATATAGGGGGAAACATAAAATTTCTGTGCCAGGGTTAGTATTTTAGCAAGACACTCTCAGCATAAAACTGTCCTTTTAGTTTAACAACAAGCTGTTTGCCATGACAGATTTAGGCTGTGCTAATCAAATCATATCATCTGAACTATAATTTAGCATTAACAAGCAAGGGGATTGGGTTAAAGGCCATTAAAGAAGACCTACTTCACAGGCATTTGGCACTCTGTTCCTGTAATGTTTGCATTATCCTGGGGGGTAAGAGAATTGCTTCACTGCATAAGTCAAACAGGAAAAAAGTCCCTCTAGATTTCTAGCATGCACCCTTAAAACCTCAATGCTGAGTGCTACAGGGCATCTGCCATACCACTATCTCCTTGGTAGCTTGACACTTTGGGAGCAGAGAGCTGGGTAGTGATAGGTGAAGATGAGACGGTGTTGTACCTCTGACACACAGCATATACCTCACAGCCCAGAGGCAGTGTGTTGAGATTGCTTTAAGCCACCTCCTCTCCTGAGCTACTCAGAGGGCTGGAGAGACCCCTATCTTACACTAAATTATGGCAGTCTCTTGAGGCCCTGCTATAGGAACCAGCAATGCCTAGAATCACCACATATGCTCTAGCCCCACAAAACTGACGTAATCTTTCAACCCAAGCCCTGCCCTCAGAACATACCCTTCTCCTTGCAAGAGTCTTTGAAGAGAAGCTTTACAGATGTCTTTCATGGTACTGGTGTGACAGGGCTCCTCCCCCGGGGCAGAACTAAGAGTTGAAGGCCCCTTTATGCCACTACAACCCTTTTATTTGGAACAAGGGGCCAGAGAGGGTAAAAGAATCTCACCCTGAGTTTTCAGAGGTGCCCTATGCATCTCTTTTTGTTTTACCTGTCAGAATGGGTTGCTTTATGCCCACAACTGCTTCAAAAGCCTAGTAGTACCCACCACTTTCACTGAAGCGCATGGATGGGGAAACTGAGGCACAGAAGTTACAGTACTTGCCTGTGGATCCAGCAGCAGAATCTGTGTCAGGATTCAGGAGTCCCTTGCCCCCACTGCAGTACTCAAATCACTAGATCACCAGCCTCCAAAACTTCTCCTTTCCTCTGCTCTCTCCCCCTATCTTACTTTCCCTTCATGCGACAACCAGGAAGAATAGCCACCAGCCAGGGTTTGTGGCTTCAACAGGAGTTTCATAAGTACTGTGTTTACCCAAATCCAAGACAATGTTTTCTTCCCAGAAAACTAGGGGGAAAAAAAGCCTCATCTTAAATTCAAGAACCAGCCCAGGGCAGGAGGTGACTCAGCTCTAGCTTTAGAGTCAGGAGGCAGGCACAGGCATGGGGTGGGGCAAGGGTAGAAGGCAGTGGGAAGGTAAGGATAGGCAACAGGGGTCAGGCACAGGTATGAAGGAGATAAGGGACATGGGGAGCAGACAATGGTGCGGGGAGGAAGGGCAGACCACAGGCAAGGGGAAGTAGCAGGTAGGCAGTAGGGGGGCAGCTACTGCTTTTCCCATCACAGCAGTAAGGGGGAAGAATTTAGAATGACCTTCTTGTAACAGGGAACCCTAACTCTTACTGTGAGAGAGAAAGAAAAACAAGAGAATGATTGTGTAAGGTGGATTGGACCAGTAGAGGGTGTACAAGATTGTACAGGGTGATTTGGTTAGGGATGATACCATCTCAGGAAGGGGGTTGGACTAGATGGCCTCTGAGAGTCCTTTCCAGGCCTACTTCTCAATAGCTCTACGAAGAAAAACTAGCAAGGTTTAAGACCAGAACTTTTGTAGCCTGCAGAAGGGAGGGGACAAGTAACAGCAGCAGAGAGCAGTCTTGGCTGAGCCACTAAAGCAGAGGAGATCCCAGCTGCCAGGATGAACACCTAGCTGAATAAAAAGGGGCAAGCTTCCTGCTTCAAGTGAGGGCAGCAATTGCCCAGTGAGAGCCAGTTGGCCCTGGGATATGGACTTGGCTCTTGCAGAGCTCAATCTGCAAATGGTTGGCTGCAGAATGGGGGGAAATTACTAGCATCTGGGCCCCATGAACAGGAAGCCTGGTCAGCTAACCAGCAGGTTGGGGCTGACTAGTATACAGATTCTCCTCCAGGACAGAGGAGCTGGCTGGCCCAGTTGGTAGAAAAGGACAAAGCACTCTTGGGAAAAGGAAGGAACTACAAGCCCAGCATAGGAAACTTCTGCTGGTAGAGAGTGAGTGCATTTAAGGGACTAAGGACTTGATTAAGGGCAGTTCTGGTGTGCAGAAAGTGTTGAGTTTTCTGTTGAAAACTATTTGTGTTAACTCAGTAAGGGTCTGTTGTCTTTTTATTTGTTTGCTTGCTAACACCTGGTGGACCTGGGCAGCTATGAGGGGAGGTTTGGAGGCTACAGAGCAGAGTGCCTCCCTTTTTGGGAGGGAGGTAGGCTATAGCTTAGACGGTGCTGAAGCCCAGATGTTCTAGTCTGGGCTCCTGGCCCAAAGCAGGCTGAAGCCTGGGAGGGGCTAAAGTCCAGGCCAGAGTGAGATAGGGCCAGGAGCCCAGGGAGAGTGGGGGGCAGAGAGAAGCAGAGTCTCACTCAGGCTAGTTGGACTAGTAATAGTCTGGGGAGGAGTGGAGTGGAGTGGAATGAGGCACCAACAGCTGAACTCTGGTTCCCTGAAGGCAGCCTCCTAAAAATATTATACTAATTCTAACATCAAGGCATGGCAGGAAGGACAGGAAAGCCAAACTGGGGGGCTGGCATAGGAGGATGAGTATAGTGTGGCCACCCCTGGAGATGCACCCCAGTTATACTTCCACTAATTGGATTCTGTACATGGAAAATTGAAATTTATCAATTTCCATGTATAGAACCCAATCAGTGGGGTGGGAGGTCATCTAAGATTCAAAGTTGTCTTGTATTCAGGTAAATGTGGTACATAACAGATAGAATATTGAATGAAGGAGGAGGATGCTCACTCGCTGGTTCTGTATATGAATCCTGGTCAGCCACTCCTTCACTTTCCTCTGTTTTTCTTTTCCTTGCTCTTCCTCCTGATCCAAGGGGGTTGGTGTCTGTTCTGCCACCATCAGCTTCTGGGTTTTTACTGATTTTTGCCTCTGCCTCTCTCTAAAAACAAAATAAACACCAGGAAGCACAGTCAGATAGATAGCAAGTGAATAAGATACTGCAGTATCTTCAACAACTTTCAGAGAATGACCTCTGCTGTGGGAAGATGATAGCTACCTAAACCCAGCCTCCATAGCAAGCAAAGTTAGCTTTGAGATTTAAAGACCAAGTGAGCACAAACCACACAGATTCAACCTGCTCAGGAAGGGGGTCCAGAACATGGCAATATTAAGAACATAGGTCTGGATGAGGCCTCCTGAGACATCACTTTCATTCTCCTGCCTTCCTATTCAAATGTTAATGCAAAGCATCCTCCTCGGGAGCCAGGAGCAGCGGGGTGAGGAGGGATCCAGGCACACACGTGTCCCGCATCCACATGTGCCCCCTTACCAGACCTGAGGCGGAGGCGGATGCAGCAGCAGCAGCTGATCCCCCTAAGGTGAGTGGGCAGAGGGACTGGACGCAGCTGAGCCGGATCCAGAGGGGAAGCCCCCCGGATCCCTCTTAGCTAAGCCAGTAGGGAGCCGCACTCCCGAGCTGCGCCAGGAGGAGGTTAGCAGGCTGAAGGGAATCAGGGAGGTGGAGGAAGAAATTGATGGCTATTTCCTTTCCCTGCAGGGCCACACACCCAAGGAAGAAGCACCTCAGGAAGTGCCCTCCACTGCAGAGCGGCAGACAGTCGCCTCCAGAACCAGGGCTGCTCATAACACAGCAGTACCACTTCCTCCAGTCCAGCTGGAGAACAGGTACGAGGCCCTGGCAACACTGGAGGAGAAGGAGGGAGAGAAGGCAACTCCACGCTCTGAACAGGCTGAAGGAACTAAGCAGTTCCGAAGAAGAAAGCATCGAGTGATTGTCATAAGCGACTCCATCCTGAGAGGTACGGAGGGCCCCATCTGTTGCCAGGACCCCTCAATATGCGAGGTCTACTGCCTACCCGGAGCAAAGATTCATGATGTGATGGGGATGATCCAGGCCATGATCTAACCCACCGATTACTACCCCATGGTCCTAATCCATGTGGGTACTAATGATGCGGCCAGGAGAAGCCCTGATCACCTGATGGCGGACTACCATGCTCTGGGGGGTGTGCTGAAGGAGATAGGTGCACGGGTGGTTTTCTCTTCTGTCGTACCAGTGAGCGGACATGAAAGATGGCATGTGACGTGCATCACAGAGACCAACTGGTGGCTTTGGGAATGGTATCTTGAGGCAGGCTTTGGCTTCCTTGACAACGACCTGCACATCACGATGAGACATGCTCAGATGGAATGGGCTCCACCTTTCTCCTAAAGGTAAGCGTGTGTTCTCTTCTAGGTTGACAGATCTCCTCTGGCGGGCTTTAAACTAGGCTCGTTGGGGGAAGAGGAAGACAAGGGCGGAAGAAGATTTGGACTGCCAAACCAAGCAACACCCACAAGTACAGCGCAGCCTAGACCGACGAGCGGAACATATACACAGGTAAGCAACAGGGGCCAGGGCAATGCTGTGATTAGGGGGCCAGTGCACAAATCCACAGGAGGCCTCAAATGCCTCTACACAAACGCTCGTAGTATGGGAAACAAACAGGAGGAACTTACCCTCCTGCTAGCTGGCACCAACCCAGACATAGTGGGGCCCACTGAAACATGGTGGGACCCAACGCATGACTGGGCAGTGAATATCAAGGGCTATAGGGTGTACAAGAGGGACAGGACAGGGAGGAAAGGCAGGGGTGTGGCACTCTACATTAAGGAGGAATACACATCCTCACCAGGTAGCAGAGTCAGAGGAGGGGCACTCTGAAGTGCTCTGGGTTAGAATACAAGGCAGTCGAGGGGAAAGAGACTCAACGGTGGGGATCTACTACAGACCTCCCAACAAAGGGAAAGAGCTAGACCAGGAATTCTTAAGTCAGCTCACGGAGGTAG
>NW_017729034.1:4133715-4134473 GCF_001723915.1 Gavialis gangeticus
AGCCTCCACAAGAGAAGGCTGAGGGGGGATCTAGTGGCCTGTTACAAACTAGTCAGAGGGGACCAGCAGGCACTGGGGGGAGTCCCTGTTCCCCCGTGCACTACCAGGAGTGACCAGGAATAACGGTCACAAGCTGGCAGAGGGTAGATTTAGGCTAGATATCAGGAGACGCTACTTCACTGTCAGGGCGGCTAGGATCTGGAACCAACTTCCAAG
Organism: Gavialis gangeticus; assembly: GCF_001723915.1. Lineage (NCBI taxonomy): Eukaryota > Metazoa > Chordata > Crocodylia > Gavialidae > Gavialis > Gavialis gangeticus. The sequence goes on from NW_017729034.1 coordinate 4,133,932, forward strand.
AGAAGTGGTGCAGGCTTCTACCCTGGGGGTCTTTAAGATAAGGCTAGACAATCACCTTGCTGGGGTCATTTGACCCCAGTACTCTTTCCTGCCATGGCAGGGGGTCGGACTTGATGTTCTGCTCAGGTCCTTTCCAACCCTACTAACTATGAAACTATGAAAACTGTCACTTCACATCTTCACTCTAAACTACCCCAGTATGTAAGTTTCAAAAAAGCCCATGTAAAAGAACATAGGTTACATGGCTGCCTTCTGGAGACAGAAGTGGCAGTTCCAGCACCCAACAGCAACTGTGGTTCTGAGGCAAATGTGAGACCCACTGATCTCCTGAGCTCAGTGGAAGCTGGATCCAGGCTCTGCAGAACTTTTGAGGTCTACTAGCCAGTGACATTTCTGTCTCTCTCTGAAGAAAGCAAGTCACTCATTTTTAAATGACATGTACAGTTCTGTAGGTGTTGGCATTTGAGTTGTCATATTTTTATCTGTCGGTTTCTGGGTGATAAATTTCATACATTTCATAGACATTAGGGCTGGAAGGGACC
>NW_017729034.1:4134484-4134764 GCF_001723915.1 Gavialis gangeticus
GCTTTGCCTCTCGTTGGCCCATAGACTTCTTGAGTCAGGGTAGAGGTCATCCACACATGACAGAAAGCTTTGTGACTGCTCGGTTTTTGCTGAATAATCCTCCCATGAGATGTCCGGGTACTTGAAGTCACCCATGACAACCATGGTCCTGGAGCATGTGGCCTCAGCCAGTTCCTGGGTGAACTGCTGGTCAAGCTCAGGACTTGGGGTGGGAGGTCTGTAGTTGACTCCCACCATTGTGTCCCCTGTGCTGTGTTCCCCACGGATTTTAACCCAGAGG
>NW_017729034.1:4135488-4137887 GCF_001723915.1 Gavialis gangeticus
GGGCCTTAGGGCCCTTGACCACCTTGGTCCATGCCCCTGACTGGAGAGAGAGGGAGGTCCCGGAGTCCTCTTTTATCCTGGAGGGAGACTGTGGTCTACCCTCCAGCTCCCGGGGGAGGAGAGCCTGGCAGTAGGAGTCGGAGTCGATCTCCTGCTCACAGTCCCTGATGGCACACAGTCTCTGGACTGTGGCCTGGAGCTTCTCCAGCTGGCGTGCTAGAGACCCAAAAGGGAGCAGACCCCACAAGGGGAGATGGCCATGCTCCTGGGCCCCAGAGCCTGAAAAAGTGACAGGCAGCCCCTGCAGCTGAGAGCCAGGGACTCTGCCTGTGTGGAGCCCAGGACCACGGGCTCCGTCTGGGTGGCCATCTCTGAGGTGCCAGAGGGGGGGGCCGCAGACCCCTCAGAGACCCTCGGGGTGTAGCGCATGCCCATCAGTGCCATGCCTCTGGTAGGCTGGCTACGGCTGGGACTATCTACCCTGGGGGGTTCGCAAGCAAGGTCTCAGGCCCTCCCGCGCACCTTCCTGTGCGAACTCCGCACTAACTCACACGCCAGCAGACAAGCGCGCCTGTTTGCGCAGCCTGTTCACGCGGCTTCGGTCGCATGGCTCCCTGGGGGGCTGGGCGAAGTAGGGGCCTGGGTGAGGCTTGACCCGGCCCGGCTCCACTCAGCCACCTCCTCTCACCACGGGTCCCACTTGCCTCTGGCTGTGCTAGGGGTCAGTAGGGGCTCAGCAGCTGCTGGGGAGTCTTTGGGGGGCTTCGGGGGAGCGGGGGCACAGCAGGCTTTCACCCGCGTGTCTCTCGCCACTCTGGAGCCTAACTGGGGCTTTTTTTCTTTCTGTTAGCAGGCCCTTTTAAACTGTGCGCACGCGCAGTGGGCCTGCCATCGGACAAGCTGCTCTCGGGCAAGGCGGGGCGCTGCTCTCGGGCAAGGGGGGGCCCTGCCCTACTGGAGGGGGACTGGTGAGTACCCCCCCTACCTCTCTCCCTCCTTGGGGGGCTGGGCCAAGTAGGGGCCTGGGTGGGGCTTGACGTGGCCCAGCTCCACTCAGCTGCCTCCTCCCACTCACTCAGGGGTTAATTCCCTCCCACCACAGGCCCCGCTTGCCTCCGGCTGTGCTGGGGGTCGGCGAGGGGCTCCACGGCTGCTGGGGGGTCTTTGGGGGGCTTCAAATGATGAAGGGTAATGCCTCTGTGTCCAGAACTATTTAAAAATATAGATGTTAGGAACATACACGTCTCCAAGACAGCTGACTCTCCTTTATAACCACAATGCTTTATATTTTTTAGGTAGAGTTTACTGGAACCTGGAGTTGGTGACAAGAGAAATGTCCTGTCATTGGGATTCAGAGCCCCTGTGAAAGGCATGATTAGCTGCAGGGGTTGACTTCTATGTTCTCCCTCTTCCCCTCTTACATTCTTTGCGCTTCTCCCATGATGTGCCTCTTCTCTGCCATTTCCTTCCGCAACTTCACCATCTCTCTCTGGATCTCCTCCTCTTCCTTCCTCGCCTTCAGGTCCTTCCTTCTGTTCTCCTCTTGCACTAGCTGTTTAGCCTCAGACAGAGCTAATTTCTTCAGGGCCTTCTCTTGCCTCTGGAGCTCTAGCTCCTTCTGACGCTTTATGCGGTTTTCCTTGACCTGGAAAGAGAAAATACTGCAAAGGGTCAAAGCAGTTCCTCCTCTCTGGAGCCTTGAGGATGGTGTTAGGCTGAGAATGTGGGTCTCGAGCAAGTTCCATTTGAAAAGTATCCAAAACACACAATCTATCATCTCTATAATAAAAAAGAACTTGATAGGATTATGGTCTCTGACAGAGCAGAGGAGGGCTCAGGAGTTCTATTCAACAGAGTGGCATTCCACCAGTGTAAACTCAGTGTCTAGCTGTTGTGTCTTTTTTCCTGTCAGTCCTGATAAAGGAATCAAAATCTTAATGGATCTAGAAAAGATAAGATGGCTTAAGTAGCTATGAAATGACTGTATTTGTTATGCACATTCCTTTTGAGAAATACACTAAATTGCTTGTGCCCGTGATATGACGTAGCATGAGATTCCATGGGTTAATTATAGAACTCCTGCAGCAAATGACATTGTTTCCTTCAGCACTTTTAGGTGTGGGGCCTGTTCCTCACCTGCTTGTGTCTAAGCTCCATAGTAACTCGTGGATCCCTTGGTTTTTGTTTTTCCTTGAGGTCTTCAATCCGGAGGTCTTTCAGTATACCATGGTCCACCATTTCACTTTGTAAAAGATGGTGCAGAAAGTCTTGAACAGTAGTGCTCTCCAACTCCTGTTCCAGATAGCCACACAAGTCTGGAACAACAAATCCAAATCATCTTGACCCCCTTTGAAATGCATAAACCCCACAACCTAGAGCCATCAAGCCTGAAGTAATCA
>NW_017729034.1:4137898-4145077 GCF_001723915.1 Gavialis gangeticus
ATATGGGATGTTTGAAGAAGCAACTAAGCTAAAAGGGAAGATACTGATGCCATTTTTTTTCTAGGAGGTGAAAGTCACCATAGCTCTCAACTGGATCTATGGATTGGACTTAATTCCATGACTACCAACAGAAAGGGGGGACTCGGAAGTGCTCAAGATTTCAAAAGGAAATGACTTAGGGATTCAGTGTAGCTCCAAAAAGTCTAAAACAGTCTCCCATTCACTAATTTAAGAAGAAAGATTTTGCTACCTTTTCTCCCTTGATTGTGAAGATCTCAAACTATTGTACAAACCTGACAGGCCTTGGAACATCTCTGAGAGTCAGGAAAATGTTAGCTCTATTTTATTTGTGGAGAAACTAGGGTGCACAGAGTTGAAAGGGCTTTCTTATGCAGTGACACAGCAAGTTGGTGCACGAGTGAGGAAAAAAGTCTAGGACTCTATTAACCTAGGTTATTCCTACTGCCTGGTAACAAAGAGGATTCCTGCTTTTCAAGCCTATCATCTCAGCAGCAGGCCAGTCTGCCTGTCCAAAACAGCCTCCAAGGTCAGTTAGGAATGGTTTTGTGATGCTCTCACCATCAAACCGCTCATACTTCATAAAGTCAGCCAGGGGCACTTTAGAAGGATTAGAGTCTCCTGCAGACTCTCCAACATCCTCTTCTATGTCACTCGCCAGCTTCAGTCTCAGTTTGGAATTCATCCAATCATTGAGCAGCTCCTGGGCTACAGGGGACAGAAAGATGGATGGGTTTATTAGGATGGGAAGTATTGTTGTAAGCATACAATAGCAAGACTTTGTCCCCTTGGAAGAATTGCATAACAAGCTGTTTTGTGCATTTGAAATGACTGCAGGGTGATATGTAAAGGAAAATGTAATTGGATCACTACTTCCCCTGATCCCTTCTTCTCAATATACAAAAAACCTAGAAGGTGTTTGGTTTTTTTATTCCATCATAACTGAGCCCTGGAATAAAAAGCCGTAAGTCTTTTTTAGGGGAACGGGGCTATAACTTTTAGCTTTTTCATTAAATTCAAAGGCCTAACAAACCCTTGGAAGAAAAGTTCTTTTGTAAAAACTCTTCTTTCTAGTGTGAGACAAGGAAACACCCACACCAAATCTCTGGTACTGCAACTAAGCTATACAACAAAATAAAAGGGTACACAAGCAAATGTAATATCTATAGATATATCTATATATCCTATAGAGATATATAGATATATATCTATATAGATATATATCTATATATAAATACACAAAGAATGGGGAAAAAAGAAGTCGAGAGCAACAAAAATGTAATCTGTTACCCCAATTTGCGATCTATCATTAGGCTGATCCATAAGCAATGCTGTTTATCTAATACCAGATGAAGCCCGCTTATCTTATTGGGACTCTGGCATTCTTTAAGAGAGCAATGTGGACTCATCATAGCTGGAGTAAAGGAGCTTTACACTTCCTTTGTCAGTATTATTGGTAAATAGTTACTGCAGATGATAATCTTGGGTATTATAATTCTGGCTTCTAGCTAAAAGCTTTCAGGTTGTGCTCGACTGCTCAGGAAAGATTATTAGGTGTAAAAGGATGATAAACAAAAACAAAGACAAACAAGAAACAAGAAGTGCTAGGAAAGCACTTTCAAATTTCACACACTTGTCAGAAGGTAGCTCTATTTTTCAGATATAGCACTGGATAACATACACAGAAATTATTGTCTAACAAAATAGATGTTTTTCTCACTGCTTCTACTAGAACCTCAGAGTCTGACAAGTGAAACTGCTGACTCAGACATTAGTAGAATATAAGCTCTTTCAAGGGCCCTGCCTTTCCATCTGTTCTGTATGGCGTCTTGCTGGCTTGAGTGCTGTAAAATAATTAGTCATGTGTAAAGATCCAAGTTGCTTCTAACATTTCATGCTGCCTGTGCAGCGCCTGCATTTCCTTTAGTTAGGACAGCAGAGATAATGGAAATCACTTCCTTTTCGCTTGCAGGCATTTGCCACATTCAGGTTGGTAATACCGCATGGTTTGGGCTGTAGCTGCGATACAAAGAGCTTTTATTAAGGAAACTTTTCACTGGAATTCAAGAGAACGAATAAAATTATTCATAAATATTTTTAGTGCCAGAAGGAACTGCTGGACCATCTTCTGTGACCTACTATAGCACAGGCCACAAAATGCCTTTCAGCTCCTTCTACAGTGAGGCCCATAACTTGTGTTTGATTAAGGCATGGCTTTCAATAAAGGCAGCTGTCCAGTCTTCATCTGAAATGTTGAAGAAATAAATGGAGGATCTACCATTTCCTTTAGTAGTTTGTTTCAGTAGTTGTCTAACTTCAGTTTCAACATGTTGATTTTCATTGTGTCTTTCTCCACTAGGCTGTACAACTGAAATCTAACCCGGTGTATGAACTACTCCTTTTGGTCCTAGATTCAGTAAAAGCCTATTTATAAAAAATAAAAAAAAAATCCACTGGGGGACATGTTGAAGCTGACAGGGTGCCTTTAACAGCTCATGCAGAGGCGAAGGGGGAAGAAGGGGGGGAACTTAAACTTACCTTCTGCATAGGCCTCGTCATGATCCTGTAGCTGCTCTGTTGTTTCCAGATCCAACACAGGACCATGTAGACCTTTACAGTATGCTGACTTGTTAAGGGAAAAAGCTTCAGAAACAGCAAACTCAGAGGCTTGTTCCACTCTCTTTAAAATAGGTAAAGGAGGCAAGAAACATTGTTCATGACTGATACATCCTCCTTTTCAAACATGATACATTCTAGATTCCGATTCTATGCTCCATGTTAGGGTACTCCTGCAGATTCCCAATAACTTCAGCAAGTGTCCACATGAAGAAAGAGTTTATCTATACATTATTATAATCTCATAACATCATGCTACCAAGTAGGTTTATAAAGCACTTAGGCTATCAAGACCTGTCTTTAGGTGCTTGCAACTTAAAAAAAATTTTTTTTTGGTTGTCAATCAAGCTTTTGGGCACACAGTATCAGAGATCTGATGTGCCCGGAAGTTTGTCTAACATATCTCCTAAATATACAGTTGGTCCAATAAAAGATATCTCCGAAAAACCCTTGCTTCTCACCTATTTCCTGCATCATTACAGCTACTATAATGCAACCCTACTACTAGTTAGAGGGAAATTTCTGAACTTTGTGTTCAATCCAGAGGTAACAGTAGGCTTCCTTGTGTGTGATGGGAGATACACTTGGGCACATTCCATTCAGTTGCTTCTAAGATAAAGAATGGAAAAAAATGAGTTTAGATAAGCCATTCATTCAGTGTTTTTTGTGCGCTCAGATTTCTAAAAACGACTATTTTATCTCATAGCAGTGCTGCATCTTCTATTCTGAAAAAGGACAGGGGACTTTACAGATTGTACTAAAGAAATATTTCAACCATCATGCATCAAGCTAAACTGCAGACCCCTCTGTTTGAAAGCCTTAAAAATGTAGCTTAGCATCTGACCTCATTTCTTTTAAACAATAATAAATGTTTAGATCTTGGGAAGATCTAAAATATTAAAATCAATTGTTCAGCTTGAGAGAAACAAGCCCAAGTGCGTTTCACTGTTGCAGGAAAGGCCTCGAGTCTCCTATGCACTCAGAAGTGGGGCAGCCCTACCACAAACTACTGATACTGCTGGGAACCAAGATACATTTACCAAACTGGTATTTGGGTAAGACTGGGTTTAACGTGTATTCCTGCCAAAGGTATCACTGCATTTTTAACACTCACTAGCAGTCAGGACCTTGAAGATACATTTTGCATAAAAGAAGGTGGTTCCAGTAGCACAGAGACCCTAAGCTTCTTGCTAGACTAGGGGACAGTACTGACCCTAAGGGAACAACATGACCTATCTACTCAACAGCATCACATCCTTCATTACCTAGGTGAACCTTAAAGGCCCTCTATCAGAATCATAACTGGTTTAGCCCAGTACTAACAGGATCACAACACAAGACAATATGGCCACCACAAGCAATCATTTTCTTTGGCAGCTTCACTTTTCTTACAGGCTTATTATCTTTAACTGTTTTGAGGATTCTAGTTCATAAATAAGTACTGTATTTACCCAAATCCAAGATAACTTCAAATTTAAGATGAAGTCCCCAATAATTAAATTCTGTACATGGAAAATGATAAATGTGTTATAATTTTCTACGTAAAAAATCTAATTAATGGAAAGTAATCTTAAATTTGTACCCACCCTCCTCCCCCACTGCTGTGGCAGGGAAAACAGTGATGGGGGGCATGGGACCAGATTCCTGCTCCTTGCTCCCCTGCCCCCTGTACCACATGCCTCTGCCAGTCCTTCCCCCATGTCTGCCACCACCTGCCCCTCCATGCCTGTGCCTGTCCCCTGCCCCTATGCCTTTATCTGCTCCCCCACTCTGCCTTCCCACCTCCTGCTCCTCCCTGCGGTCTGCCTTCCCCACCTCCATGCCCATGATTGACCCCGGTTGCCTACCCTCCCACACTTACCTTCTGCTGCAGTTCTGCTCCTCCAGGGCAGTCTGCAGCAGTGTGGCCCTGGCCTGGCCACAGTCCAGCCCAGCCCAACTTGGCCAGGCAGAAGCAGTACCCAGCCAGGTGAGGTCAGGGCTGGAGAGACCAGAGCAAAAAGTAAGGGGGGAGGGAAGCAGCGGGTGAGGGGGAAGGCACAAGCATGGGGGTCAGGCTGCAGGTTCTCTTTTCCCCGCATGCTCCCCTTGGCAGTGGGCCTCTTCCTTCACCCAATGAACCATTCTGACCTGGGGCAGGTGGCAACTCAGCTTCAGCCCTGAGCCACTGCCTGCCCCAGTACAGTACTCAAATTAAAGAAAAGGCTTCCTTCCCCCCACAACTCTGCTGCCACTGATACTGATTGGGCAGGGGGTGGGCCTCATCTTGGATTTGACTAAATACACTAAAATGAATCTTGGTGGTAGATTTTAGACATCTTCACTGGAGATTTGACAAAGAGCCATCCATTTATGTCCCAGAAGCTACTAAGCAATTATCAACAGACACCAACTTTTTATCATAAGCTCAACCAGATGCAAACTTAAGGATGAAAGACTTTTAGTCTCATTTTCAACCTGCTGAGCCATGCTGTTCCCTGACTCCGGCATATCCCTGTTTCATGAAGTCCTTTGTTCATGATTTTACCTTGATCCAGTGCTCCACACTGTCAGAATCGAACTTTGGCTAGAAAGAAGATGCAAAACATGAATGTAAAAATATCTCTGCTTATATATTTTTTAAAACTTGGTTTAATGTGATCAAGCCTAGGACCAGTCACTTGAGTCCCATGAAAGTTTTTGCTCTTTCACCAGTGATATCAACACTCTAAGCTTCCTCTTCATTTCTAACTCAAATGCTTCTGTGGTTCAGACAGGGGCTGGGAACTTAAGAGACATGGAGTCACCTCAAATATTGCAAAGATTTCCTGTGTGACCTTGTGCAAATTAACTGATTCTCCAAAGAGTTGATGTTATGAGTATGACTAGTCCACCTAACTTCAGTGACACCATTCATCAACACAAACTGCAGGATTGAAGTTCACATCTTTCTTTTTCTTAATTCCCTATCTGCAAATAAAGATGGCATTTCTATTCCTGCCATCCTCCCTTCCTCCCACCCCCCACCTTTGTTTGCAGTCTATTTACATTAAAAACTCCTCAGGGCAGGGGATGCCCTTTTCCTAGGTATTCTCTACATGCATGTACATGACTAAGACAATGACTAAAGACTCTCTGTATGCTATAATTCACATGCCAAATAGGCCTTATAAAGGTGCCACTTCTGCTATTTTAGGGGAAAAAATATCAGCTTCTCCCACTTACAACACAATTTCAAAAAGCTAATTTTGGAGGGAAAGTTGCACATGGCATGCAAGCAGATACAGTAACACCAAGAGTCTAGATTTGCCTGCCTGGTTTATAACCCCCCTGCCACCCTCCATTGCCGCAATTCAAGGCTGGAGCTGCTTTACTTATTCTTTCTTGTTTAAATTTCATGTCCCAGGTGAAATCAGCCAATCAGTTCCAAAACCTATCAATTGAGCAGAACTCAGGTGTTCAAATCCACATGGTGCTACCACCAGCAAGTATCCTCCCTCCCAGGCTCATCAACCTGGGGTTTCAGATATGTCCAAAGCCATGGCATGCATCCTACAAGCAGGCTCAAGCCCAGAGGTCTTGGGGTTCAGATGTCCCCCAAGTGTTGCTTGCCTTGAGCCAACCGGCCAAAGCAGCAAGCTAGGGGGAAATCCCCCAGCTCCGTAAAATAGGTGTGTAGCCAAGATTGCTTATGGGGGGGCCTGCCTGCAGCACAAGGACACATCTCCACCCTATTCTACATATAGACGTTCAGGGGTCAGGAAGAAGGGAATCTTTCTTTCCAATCATGGCAGGAAACTACCCAGACTGATTTTTTTTTAAATTAATATATTTTGTGTTCCTGGTCAAATCAGCCAAATCATACTGATTAAGCAGAACTCAGTTGTTCCAAGAACCAGACCAATTCAGCAGGTGGAACTCAATTGTTCAAAACACCATGTATGGCGCGCATCCTCCATCCCAGGCTCTCACCCTTGGACTTCAGATACTCCCAAATCCACTGGCGGGCATCCTATATGCAGATCCAAGTCTAGAGGTCTTGGGATTCAGATGCCCCCACTTGATCATGGTATCTTCCTTGTCAGGCACCTACTCTTGCAACTGGCTCACGCCTCACCTCTTCCTGTGGCTCCAGCTCTTGGAGCTCAGTAATGGCCAACTCACTGAGAGCTTTCCTAGCCTAATGGTAGACAAAGTCTTGCATCCTCATTGCTACAGAACAAAGCTGAAGGCAGCAGGAGCTCTAGTCAGCCTGAGCCATACAGGGACCAAAGCAAAGGAGACACACCCCAGGGCGGGGGGAGTCATTGAAGACAGTGGGTTCCCCTAGGCTCTTGGACGCTGGGCTGAGGCAGGGGCTCAGCTAGGTAAAGCCAAGCCCAGGAGGAGTGGGAGTAGAGATGCTAGTGCCATTGCTCATGCCCACGCAAAGAACCCGCAGAGTTCCTCCACCGAGCGGCATTTCCCACGGGGTGTATACAGGGGGATGAAAGGTGTTTTCTGATTGGCCAACAGTGCCCCCGATGCCCCCTGCATGGACGGAGCCCTCTGATTGGCCGCAACAGG
>NW_017729034.1:4145172-4154183 GCF_001723915.1 Gavialis gangeticus
CCGGGCCGCGGCACCGAGGCGCTGCCAGCGGTACAGCCCCGAGAAAGCCATGGCTGGGGGCGGGTGCGCTCACCGCCGCGAGGTATACCGGGAAGCCGAGTCCCCCGGCGGGCGGCACCGCGGCAGCTCGGGCTGCACGGACTACGCGGCCCACAATGCACTGCACCGCTAGCGTGCGCCGGCTTCACCATGGCAACGGCACCCCTAGGTAGCCACCCCCGGAGGGGAGTCCCCTGCGTCCCTTAGTGATGACATAGCGGGCGCTGATTGGGCCAGGGTCGCGGCCAGCCTGCTGCGACGCAGACACGTGGGGCCCTGGGAGAAGCAGGTAAAGAGGGTCTGCGGCAAGTTCCCCCCGCGCGAGCCCAGAGCCAGTGTCTAATCCCGGGGGGGGGGGGCAGAAGGGGGCCGTGCCAGGCTCAGTGACCAATCCCAGTGGGGCGGGGCCAAAATCCAGGGCCGCGCCCCAATGAGGGGGGCAGGGTATGGGAGGGTGCCGTGCCAGATGCCCTGGTCCAGTCCTCCTGAGGGGCCCGCAGGCTGGTGCTGAGCAGTGCCCAGGGGGTGTGGGACGGGCCTGAGGAAGGAGAGCAAGAACCGCGCCACTTCCTCGGATGCAGCGCCCCGCTCTCCTGAGTCCCAGCAGTCGAAGGCCAGTGGGTGCTGGCCGGTGGGTGGCCCTGGAGTGCCCATTACTAACCTGTGACCCTGTTTTCTCACAGGCTGTCCCATGAACTCAGTGGCTGTGTCACCTAATTCAGCTTCCCTAATTAAGGAAGGCTGAATGCTTCCCTAGTCAGCCTTGTCGCTGCTAAAATGGGGCGGCACTTAGGCTGGAGTCCCTCCAGACTTGGGCTGTGCACATGCATTCAGGTAACCTTGGAGAATTTGCCCAGGTTTGTTCTCCTTGTAGAGAAATTTACCCAGAGCTGTGAATACAGACGCTCACCTACTGAGGCCCTGAAGAGCGGAGGGCTTGCCGTGCTGTCATGGTGCAGCCAGAGGGACCCCTGTGCATGCGTCTCCATATGTTCTGCAGGCTCCCTTAGTTTGCCTGGCAGCAGATGACAGCAATGCGTGGGGCAGACTTGCTTGGCTAACAGATGGCCCATGGTCAGCCTGCGTTGTCAGCAGGCACAAACAGTTGATCCCTCAGGAGACACTCTTCTGGAAGTGGTTTAACCCTGATTGTGTACAGTTTATTTTTTTTCCCTGAAGCAGCCATTTTTACTCTGAGAGAAAAAGCCTGAACATCTGTACATTTGTGGTTTCTCCTGGGAGAAGAGCAACTCTCCCAGGTGAAACTGAATGTCTGTACAAGGTCTAGGATACCTCTGTTGAGAATGACTTCTTATTTGGCAGCTGCATTGCACAGGGAAATTGCTATTAGCCCTAAAAATAAGGGGTTTCATTTTCCATTTCCCTCCATTTCCTAGCTTTTACAGAAACAAATAGAAACCGAGCTTTTTTGGAGGAGAAAGCCTCCCTCACCGATCTCTCTGCTTAAAGAACCTAAACGCAGTTGGCCAGGAGAGTTTAGCAGGATGAAGTTAAATCTTTCCAAGGTGGTCAACAGATGCCGTCTTGGGAAACTGACTAATCTCGGCAAGAAAGGGGCTCAAGTTCTGGAGTTTCCAGGCTGCCTGCTGTATACCAAGACAGGATCCCCACCACATCTCACGCATGACACGCTGCAGGTGATCAAAGGGGTTCCCACTGTTGCACAGATCACACTTTCAACCCTGTAAGTACAAAGCCCAGATGGACACCTGCTTTTGTGCAGTTAGCTTCCCAACTGGGAACAACACTTCATTTGGACAGGGGTGGCCAACCTGTGGCACAAGCAGCACATGCAATCTCTGCATGTGGTAGGTGAGGGAACGAACAGTAAGAGCAGGAGATCAGGTCAGGAGCTGAAAGTGAAACAGGAGACCAGGCAGAGGAAGGGGATTGGAATGGCACTCAGGGAGGGTACATGGCTAATTTGTGGCATGCCTGTCAAATAGGTTGCCCCACCCTCACCCTCTCCCAGTTACAGGTTTATCTTATTAAAATGTGTGAAGCGAGAAGCATCTCATCTGGCTCAGCCCAGTAGCACCTCTAGCCCAGCATCTTGTTCTCCCCAGTAATGGTGAGAGTCAGATGTTCAGGTTAAGGTGCAGGAAACCCTAGAATGAATGATTATACAGCCCTAAGCAGTTCTCAGGAAGAGGGAACCTGCTGCTTTGGAACTATGAAGGAATTGGCCTATAAAGCACCAGCACCTAGCTATGGCAATACTCTTTGTAAAATACAAAATTTGAAAATGCAAACAGAAAGCTTGCAGGATAGCTGCCAGTGGGATTTCTCACTGAGGACTTGTCTGCATTATGGGGCTTTTGCTGCTGTAGCTGTGCCAACAGAACTATGTTTGCAGAGTCCCCTAGTGGAGACAAGGCATATTGCAGTAAAAGCTACAACAGTAATATTTTTGCTGTGCTGAAATATTTCAGGAGAGCCACACAATAGGTGGGCAAGTGGGGTCAAGAGATCTGGGTGTGGCTTAGGGTTGGAGGGTGCCAGAATGGAGCTATGGCATGCCTCCCCTCCTGCCCTCCAAGCTCACACCCTGCACCTCACCTACAGCAGCTCTGACAGTGGGAGGGCAGAGCATCAGCAAGAGACAGCAGTCAGTGTTTAAATGGCTGCTTGACACCCATTAGCAGCAAGGGTGACACTGTGAGCTTCCTTGCTGGTTTTCTGGTTCTGACTGGCTCCAATTCCAGTTTCCAATCCTGGTAAGACCCTTGATATTCCATGATTGCAGTTCTCAGCTCTTGATCCTGATCAAACTTAGACTTTGGCTTTTAGCTCCTGATTCTGGTTTACCCTTGGCTTGCCCTGTCTTTGGCTTCTAATCCTGGCCTGCTTTGACTTTAGCTACAGCCTCTGAATCCAGTTCTGACACCAGACTCCTCCATACCCCCAGCTTCCTGGGGAAACAGTTGGGACCACACTAGTGTTTTACGTGTTTAACCACTAGGCAAAACTGTCCACCTCCTGGTTTTCTAATATATAATATAATATAATAACACTTTGATTTGTACAGAATCCTCTTGTAACTGCTCTGGTCAGGATGCAAAACGGATCTTTCTCATTCTGATCCACAGACTCCATTTCAGTCCCAGCTGGAGATCCTTGATGCCTGTTTAACAGTAATAGTAGCTGATCGTTTTAGGTCTGAGGTCCCAGGTTCTGCACAGTATGCCCACTACAGTGTCAGCCATCACATTCCCCTTGAGGGTTTAGATCAGGGAGTGCCACCAATTAGCCGCACACCCATCCCAAGTGCTCCTTTCCCTCCAGTCACCTCCTTGTACCTGATACGTTGCTTTGCTTTCTGCTCTCTGCTCTGTGCTCCCAGCTTGATCTGCTTTTCTGCTGCTCCTTGCTCAGTGAACCCCATCCTTTCTGCTGCTATGCTTTCTGCTCTCTGCCTCATCTGCTGCTGCTGTGATGCCTGTCCCTTCCCCAGTCTGCTGTGTGCCACTTCACTTGTAGCATGCATGTCACAGTTTGGTCACCTTTGGTTTAGATCCTTGGGGTTGAATAGGTTCTACATGAATTATGTATGCATGAGATCTCAAAGCAACTGCTGTGTTTTTTCAGTTACAGGTCAAACTTTTTTTTTTAACTCTCCAAAAGAACCATAAAAATCACTTGACTTATGTGAGTGTAACAATAGTTATGACTCTGACAATCTTGACTTTTGTTACCTGCAATATTTTTATACATGGAACAAAAATACTAAGAACTATTATTTTTAACATCTTATCTTGTATATAGCCTGCACCCTTCTAACTAAAACTGGCTGGTGAAACTTAGTATGCAGTATATGCGAGAGAGCCAGAAATTTGGTAGTGTTGGCAGAGTTAATTGCCATGGCTAAGGGAGCCATGGCAGTTGATGTTGTCATCACTCCTCTGTTGCCAATTTTCCAGACCTATGGAGATCACCCTGGCCAGATGGCCTCATGTACCAGCGTGGGGCAGTGCACAGGATCATTCTGTGTCTGGGAAGTCATGAGGCCCTGGACCCAGAATGTGGGGTCAGAACCGGCACATGGCCCCAAACTCTGTGCTGGGTCACAGCCAACATATGTATATTGACTGTGTGTGCTAGGTATTGGCTCAGTTTGCTGGATCCATCTGCGGGCCCGATCTGGCACATAGACCTTGGGAGCAGCCAGAGACAACGGTAGGGGAGTGTGGAGCCCAGGGCAAATCAGCCTGTGCAAGGCCCCTTTAACACTGCGAGGGGCGGGACCGCAGCCACTCTGCCCGGCTCTGCGGGGCCCCCCAAAGCGTAGGGCCTGGGGTGGTTGCCCCAATTTGCCTCTCACAAAGGACAGCCCTGGGAGTAGGTTAGTCTCCCTAGCTGCTGCAACTTGGTTTCTCCTAGGAAAATTTTATCTTCTTCACTCTGCCTCTTAAAATCAATGTGCGTATTATGTATGTGGGTGTGTTGTATGCAAAAATTCAGTATTTTAGCATGTTCAGTGCATTTAACCCTTTGGGCCTTTTTCTTAATTGTTCTATCTTCCCTTTGATTTTTTAAGGGCAAGAGCAGCTTAAGGTCTCATTCTATAGTTATCAACTTATATTCAGGGAAGAAGTAGTTTCTCCTAAAATCAAGCCTGAAAATGTGGGGTCCTAGC
This sequence comes from Gavialis gangeticus, assembly GCF_001723915.1. Classification (NCBI taxonomy): domain Eukaryota; kingdom Metazoa; phylum Chordata; order Crocodylia; family Gavialidae; genus Gavialis; species Gavialis gangeticus. Next base: position 4,149,869 of record NW_017729034.1, read on the forward strand.
AGCTTGCTAAGGTTGCTCCTACTTTGGCAAAAACAGGCTCTATAGCTCCTTACCTGCGCAGGTCTTCTACCATGATGTGTGGTAAGTGATGTTGTATGGATTGGCATTGCCACATAGTCTAATCCAGATTTAGATGTTGTGTTGACAAGATGTAGGTTTCTTTACACAGCAGCTCTATCTTGCAGGCCCTGGGGCAGTATGATCTCGTGATAATGGCGTGGTGCCTATGTCATTCCTCCATCTCAGTCTGTTCTGTTCCTGAAAGCTTCTGCTCATCTGGTAAAAACTAAAGTCCTTTCACCAGGATGCTGAGTAATTAACTTGTCCATGCTTCTTTCTGCAGACTTCTTGTCATTGAAGCTGTTGTTTACATATCTAATACTTGTGTCCTTTTATCTTTGGATACAGTGTGGAACTTCATGAGGTCTTGGAGGAGTACAAGGAAGGAATTGGGAAATTTATAGGTAAAAGTGTGTGTGTGTGTGTGTGTGTGGTCTGAGCCCTTAAAACGTATTCTTATGCTTCTGTACATACTGAGGCAGAGGGCTAGGGTACAAGCCTTTCACCGCTTATAGCTTGTGTATCAGTCTTTTTAATGCCATGTAAGCCACATGGGCAGCTTATTTATTATTAAATGTGGACATAGGGTAGATGCAAAGTATTAGACACACCACAGAGCCTGTAGTTCTTTTCATCATGAAAGAGACAGTGCAACAGTTATACTGTAATTTCCCCCAACACTGTCAAGAATGGGCTTCCATACTGACTTGGAGGGGCCCTCTTCTGGATCAAGAAAGGGAGCTGTCCATGGTCTCTTTTTTTTTTTGGCCGTTGTGCTGTGTGTGAGTGTTGACAAGTACCATTTTGGTGACTTTTTTGATGCAGACACTTTCTACAATTCAAACCTGCTGAGAACAGCCTTTCCCATACAGCCTACCAAGGAGTCCCTGGAGGGTTACATCTCTTCAATCACTGCTGATATGGGACAAAGTAGACTGGGTTATTTCCCCCCCCGCTGTCACGAAATGGTGGCACGAATAGGCAGTATGGAACGCCCCAAGTATAGTACACTCTCTTAGAAGAGATTTCCTGGTACATCATCAAGCCTCTCAAGTCACTATTTTGATTTTTTTTTTTCTAGTGAAGGTGGCATTCAGGATGCATAGACCCTTCAGGGGCAGAGAAATTTGTCTTGCCCTCCTCTCAGACCCCTCCCAGTCTTCTCTTTCACCTGAATTGCTCCTCAAACTCTTTCCTTTGCTCTGTGGAAGGTTGTGGGCCACAGATATGTTCGTTTCATTTCAGAAGGAACCACTCTCAGGCACTGAGCTTGATTGAACTTTTTATGCCTCACTTAGCCAGACAGAGAGCCTTTTCTACCAGGGCACTCCTTACCAGACAGGGAGGAAGACCTTCCTCCCTAGATCTGCCTTTCTGTTGACAGCAACCCTGAGGCAGTGTCATCTGTTTTAGTCCTTTATATACCTTCTTTAAGGAGCACTTTGTGCATGAAACCTTCCCCCTGGTTTTTCTTGTGTCTAGAATAATTAACAGCACAACCTTCTTATTCCTCATGCCATAGCTGTTGTGAGGCATGCACACAGATTTATTATGTACCCTCTGTTGATCAGGGACATGTTTAATAGGGATAAGGCCTGCCTCAGCCTTTCTTGTGCTTCCCAGGCTCCAACTGGAGTGGGATCACGTGTATAGAACACACACAGATAAGCTTCTGTGTGGCCCTATTCATTATTGGGCATGTTCAGTTGTGTACCGAATGACCTCAGTTCAGTCAAGAGGATTTAGACACATCTGTCATTAACTGTAATTGGAGGTATGGCTGGGATTTTCAAAGGAGTCCAGAGGAGTTAAGAACCAAGCTTCCAGGGAGCTTAAATGGGATTTGAGCAACTGGCTCCCTTAAGTGCCTTTGAAAATGCCAGACTGTGCATCTCAGTTTCTTCACTGGCTTTGAAAAGTTCAATCTTTGCCTACAGAGTGGGGAAGCCCGTATTGTATTAAATGCTTCCAGCTTGTTCAATAGTGGATGAGACTGTTACTTGAGAGGATGATAAACTTTTCACTGCTGCTGCTTCTCAGTCTGTTACCGTAAAATATGTTGCCCTTCCTTTAAGCCTTGGGCCTGAGATGGTTTATATAGCCCAGACTAAATGGTGTCAAGTGTAGATGTCCCCCATGTACACACTGAGTGGGAAAGTGAGTCAACTGTTGTGTCTGACTTCTTTTAGCAACAATAGGCATTAATCAAGTGAAATAGAGGCCCATAGGCCACATGTAGCTTGTGAAGTCATAAAAAGCAACTTTATCCACTTTCATTTCCCACTCCATTTAGAACCTAGCTGTCCCACTTGATGTTTCATTGCCGTGGAAGTCAAACAAGTGATGTTACTGATGGAAGTAATGTATATTTCTTCATGAGGTTATCTTTTTAAAGAATCACATCTGCCTCTTTAGTGAGGTTCTGGTGCAGCCCTCCTCATGTCTCTTTATGTTGTATCTACAGGTATGCCAGATTCAGTGCTGTACTGCTCAGTTCAAGACCCTGCCACCTCCTGTCCATCTGGCTACAATACCAACAAGGTATGATCCCAAAGCTCCAAATACAAAGGTCCAAATTAAGTCCCTCAAAACCCAGACGTCTCCCGGTGCTAGAGAATCATTGTCTCCCATTTACCAGCCAGTGTTCCCTGTTTAAACAACAGAATGCCATCATGGTGCATCGAGCAGTACTATTCAACCCTGTTAGACTCAAGGCACCCCTCAGAAAATGCCGGATTTTAGTTTTCACTTGTTTCTTGACTACAGAAAAATAATAGAACAATTCTTCTGTTCCTAAGCACTCAGAATCCACAACAGGTCATAATATTTTTGACACTACAGGTTCCTGTTCGATATCACTGGCTTTATCTTGGGAATCATGTGGAAATGTTTGCATACCTAACAGTGCTAATATTACACAGCACCCCTAAAAGCAATCTGTTTGAGAATCACTGGCACAGCAGAACATAAAGCACAGGGCTACAGTATTCATCTATATATCAGGCTTAAAATAGGGGAGTGTGGTCAGATAAAGGGCTGCAACTGATCTGTCCATTCCAAAATCATGTCTGACTACATAGAGCTAAACTGGGTACAGATTAAATTAATTTGACTTATAAACTGCGCAGATTTCCTCAGGAGCCACTGAGTGGCAATAAACTTAGAACCCCTGGAGTCCAAGTAGCTGTCACTTCTTAGATAACCAAATATGCAGGAGGATGGCATGCAAAAGCTGCAAGGGGCTGGAGTGATCACTGGGGATCTGGGTTTTCTGTTTCCCATGGAAAAATGGAGTAAAATGTGGATTTTCCCCCTTACTGGAGTAAAACACGGATTTCTCATTTTAGCAGAGAAACCTGTGGATTTTACAGTTTTACAGTGAGCTCTCTGCAGGCTGGCAGAGTTTCAGCTTGCATGGCACGGGGAGGGAGCAGGAGGAGGGCAGTCAGGCGGGGGCACTGTGTGTGTATATGCATATGCCCCCAGGCAGCCTTGAGAGCAGCCCCCATAGGTAAGTGACGGGAGGGATTGAGGCCCCCAGAGGGAGGGAGGGAGGAAGTTGGGCAGGGTTGGGGCTGGGGCTGCTGCCCGGCCGGGCAGTGTGTGGGGCTCCAATGCATGGCATCAGGGCCCTGGCAGAAGGCGGGATGGGGCTGCAGGCAGCTTGTTTGGGGGTGGGGCTGGCTCCCTGCTGCTCTCCCTGGGGGTCTTCTGCATGCATGGGGGCAGTGTGGGTGGCAGCACAGGGTTGTGACTCTTGCTGCTGTGGCACATGTGGGAAACACATTGCCAGGGCAGCACAGAGATCAAGCTGCCTTTCCTGAGACCTTTCCTGTGCAGCTACTCTCTGCCCTGCAGCACCGAGTCGCCACCATGGGCTATGAAGGCCCCGGTGGAGTGCAGCGGGGTGGGAGCCTTCAGTGCGCACTTACCCCGTGCCCACCCTGCACACAGATCTGGGGGGTGTGGGTCCCCCTGTCCCTTCTGCGAGTGCACTGAGGCAGGGAACCACACCCCCCTCCCCCCGGCCCGTAGCAGGGAGGCAGCAGTAGGAGAGCCAGCTCCATGCTCTGCTCCACTGCAGCAGCCGCTGCCTTCTGTCAGGAGCAGGGGGCTGCGGATCCGGGTCCCTGGCCCCATAGTCTGGGCAGCTGGGGTCCCCTCTGGCAGGGGTGGGGGGTGATGGGCTGTGGATGGGGGGCAAGGGGCACCAGCAGGGCCGGGGGGCTGTGGTGTGGGGGAAGTGAAGGGCACC
>NW_017729034.1:4159183-4170702 GCF_001723915.1 Gavialis gangeticus
ATAAAATATAAATTGATGCTAACAATGAAAATGTAATTATGTAATTTAATGTTATCTATTGGAATGAACTGTTCTGTACATAAAGATATGTTTTCTCCTGGGGGGCAAGGGGCACCAGCAGGGCCGGGGGGCTGTGGTGTGGGGGAAGTGAAGGGCACCAGCAGGGCTGGGGGGACCCTTAATTTTAATCATGGGTTTGGGCGGTTTTATCAGAGAATTTGCGATGTTTTTATCGGGGAAAGCCAGGATCCCTGGTGATCACCTAGAAGCAGGTCATCTTGTGTATAGGCATAGCTTTTGCTCAACTGCTTCTCAAACACATTTTGCTTATTGGACTACTACAACCCTGGGTTGGAAAAGCTGTCCCTAGGATTGGATTTCTGTCTCCATGACAATGTTGGATGTTCCTAGTGAAGAGTTTAGCAAAAGCAGGAGATTCCTGTTTCTTTCTGATGTGAGTACCCGTCCTTTACAAAGGAGGCTGAATCCCATCCAATTCATTTTGACCACAACCATTTCTCAGTTGGCAGGACTTTCTGTTACTATTTCTCTCCTTGTAGTCCATGGAAATTGTGCTGTTAACTTCCTGACATGTTGGTGCATGTGTGTGGACAAGTGCCTTTGCCTGAATAGAATTCATTAGAGGCAATGAAACGGAATGGTTCCTTTCACTGGACAGAAAGGTCCTGCATTCCAGGCTGCAGTTGAACCAATGATCAGGCTCCTTAGCCTTTTACCAGTTCCTCAAACTATCTGGTTTTCCTGCAGTTAGCTTTATTGGATAAAATGGGCATGGTGCTAGGGGGAAAATAATTACACCGTTCACTTTTTTTATATCTGCTTGAGAAGTGAAACTAATCTGATTGGTTTTGCTTTGCCAGTCTTGTACGCTAGCACAGCATGGGTTATTCTGGGTTTCTGGTGCAGCAAGAAGAGCATTTGAATACACAAAAGCTGTTTGGCATACAAAAGAAAAAGCAGTAAAAGAAGAAATTCATGATAATGCTTGTACTCACATTGGTGGCTGTAAAACCCTTTGATTTTAAATGTGGAGGTCTAAACCATGGGAGTGTTCCTTTTAAAGCAGTGACACTCAATTGTTTGGCTCTGTAAGCTAAATGAAGGATGTGGGGCTGGTCCATAGGCCAGATCAGAACTCAACCACCAGGATTAGGTCCTGGGGGCCCTGTGCCATTTCCTCCTGCCACAGTCAAGTCTCAGGGGCTCTGTGCCATGTCCTGGTATGCTGGGGTCAGGCCTGGTGCTACCCTGTGGGCCCAATCAGGGCACAGGGCCACAGTCCCACAGGACTCCCTATGGACTAAATGACAGAGTGGCAGGAGCTAGATTTGGCCTTCAGGCCAGGGCTTGAGCACCCTTTCTTGCAAACCTTGTGAGACTCATAATTATCCAGATGGAATGATCCACATGCAGGGAAGAGGCATATTATGCTAGTAGCTACAAACTGGAGCAGTCAGGTCCACATATGACACTAAAGTCAGTCAGCATTTGAAATATGTCCCCTTTGTTTGCTCAGGAGCTAAAACATAAGAATACTCTTGTTTGGACCAATGCTTTTCCTTCCTGCCATAAAAACTGTAGGTCGGATGGTATGTGAAAGTACAAGATGGAAGCCTAAGAACACAGACATGATGGGAAGGATCTGATCATTTGACCACCTGGCAAATGGTGGTAATGCCTCAGGGGGAAAGGAGAATGCATGTGCACACTATCTGAATTTATTGCTCGAGAAACTAAGACATTTTTGTGTAAGCCTGCACACAGCAGAGATTCCTTTTCCAACATTAGTTCATGTGGTTAGAGCATAGTGTTGCATTCAGGAGACTTAGGTTATTTTTCTAGCTCTACCACTGTTTGGGCCTTGCATGGAAAAGTCACTTTGCCTTTCATCCCAACAACCATGAGAAGATGTCATTCTCATTTTACAGATGGAGACACTGAGGCATGAGGTGAAGCTACTCACCCAAAGGTCCCCTGAAGGGTTTGTGGCAGAGATGGAAACAAAACTCAGCTCTGCTTCCCAGTCTCGTGCTTGGGCTGCTAGATGCCAAAGACAGCTAGGTTTTCTGAGCAAATTTCTTTGACAGCTTGTCCAGAAATACTCTTTGACTAGCTGGCATTTTACCAAGACTCCATAGAATCCCTGGTGGTCTCTTACCCACTCCCATCAACAGCTGTCCCCATATTTTTTTGTTTGCCCACTACAGACCGTGTCCATATGGGGATGTGGTGGGCGGATGGAAATGACAGCTTCCAAGTTCATGAGCATGCAGCAAGCTCTTCAGCCCAACTGGTTCCAGTGCCTTTCAGATGGAGACACTGCTTCTGGTGAAACCAGCAGGAAGAGAGCTAAGAAGTCTGTGGACCGATCACTTTCCTTTCTGGACAAGTGCCTTCAGCTGCTAGAGAAATCACCGGTAAGGTCACAGCATCTCTGAGGCAAGTGTTTACACTGAGCCTGGTAGGAGCTCCAGGGCAGGAGCAGTAGAGCATCTGCATGCATAGTCCACTTAGGCCTAAGTCATTCTTGTGCAGGAGAGACAAACTGAGGTCTTTCACCTCTTGCACCATGTACAGAGCAGGCACAACATGAGGAGCAGCAGAGAAAGGTTTTTCTTGTGCCTGTCCTGCATTTGTGTCTTGTCCCTGATGAAGAGGAATCAACCTCTAGAAGTGAGAGAGGAATTCAGTCTTTTTAGTGTTTGGGGGTTTTTTTTGAGTACAGCTGCCTCTCCTAGGCTTGTGTTACCTTCAGTCAGCACCAGTTTCCACCCAACCTAAAGCTTCTAGGGAAGCAGAGTTAGTTATCAAGGGCCTGAGGTCTGCTGAATTACCAGTCCATAGACAATGAGAGTCCCTCCTGAAGGGAGACTCATGGAGGGGGAGCAGGGATTTTTTCCCTTGTCTAGAAGTCAGACAGTCCCTCATCCACCTGCCCTATTCATTTTATTTTTTCCTTATTTAAACTCCTTGGAGTACCACGGTCTTTCTAGCTGTTGGGGACTGACTAGGTTTCACCCGTGCTACTCAAGCACCTCCCCTTACTGGCAGACTGAATTACACTCCTTTTTTTCCTAGGGAAGGGCTGTGTGTGGCTAGAGCTGTGCTGGCTAGGAGCCCATGGTAGTGGGGAGGGGGCCAGCCTGGTCCTGTGTAGTGCTGACATTGGGGCAAGTCTGCCTGCCTTCATGCCCTGAATAGGGAGCACTGCAGTGAAGTATGCTCACTCTTTCTCCATGTGTGTCCAGTCCCAGAAATAAAGTAGTGTCACAGTCATAGATTGGTGCTGCACACGCACCCCACACTGTTCAGCTTTCTTATGTGCATTTCTTGGCTGGTTGCTGCAAGAAGACTATTCCCTTGCACACAGGGTAGGAGGAAGGGGCAGGGTGAACTTCATGGCAGTGCACTGGGTTCAGCACAGAGGTGGTGTAGACATGCCCTGAGAAGTACTGAAGTGTAAAGTGTAGTGAGTAGCAGTCATGACAGGAGGCTTTCCTCAGGTGTCCTGCAGCAACACTTGGCATTTCTGCAGTGCTGTCTGAGAATCTAATGCAGTGTCTAAAGGTGTGTTGGTGGTTTCTACCTTCGAGGGAGGTGGGTAGCTATGGAACGAACTGGGGGCAGAGCCTGGCCCTTCATTCTCCAGTTCCCTGCTCTAGGCCCTAGGCTGCACTGTTTCCAGACTGGAGCCTTATCAGCTGGTACCAAATTCCACCAATTTTTATGGGTCCAGGAAGGTGCAGTTAAGTTACCAAGGGCCTGGGGGCTGTCGTTGCTCCTGTTTCTGGGTAGTGAGGTGCAGGTCTTGTTTCTGGACCAGCTAAGTTTGCATTTTGTGTAGTGCTTGTACCTCTTGTCTGACCCAGGAGCTGCAGGAGAGCGTGCTGATTGGTGCAATCGAAGGTGGAGACGTTCTGGAGGAGAGGCTCAGGTCAGCCAGGGAGACTGCAAAGCGTGCTGTGGGTGGATTCCTGCTGGATGGCTTCCAGGGCCATGCTATGGCCAAAGAGACCAAGCTGAGATTGATGGACGCGGTCACAGCAGAGCTACCGGAGGACAAACCAAGGTGAGATATAAGTGGGGGATGTATTGCAGGCAGTTATCAGGAAATGCCTGTTCTCTTGCTGATGATTGTATGAATCACATGCTGTGCCCTCAGATATCGAGAGCCTGGGTATAATAGCTCTGATCTTGCTTGTTAAGGAAAAGGTGGCACAGGACTAAACCTATAACTGTCAACAATATGAATCTGAACTTTTGCAAGGCTTTTAGGGAGATGCAGGGTTTGGAGTCAGGCTTATTTCTAGACAGAATCCTGTTTGGGATAGGTGTACTCTGGATCACAACTAGCCTGGAACAAAGCAAAGAAAAGGTCATTCTACTCAGGAGGGGGTGTTTATTCTCACTACAAAAACTACTGCTTGATACGTTATGGCTGTCACCTGTCAGGTCTGGAACAGCAGGGGGTGCCGCAAGTCAGGAATGAAGGGCACTGGCAGAGCTGTGTGGGGAGCCCGAGGCTGGAAGAGCAGAGAGGGCTGCAGAATAGAAAAGGGGCAGTGACAGCAGAGAGGATTGTGCTTAGATGGTATCCATGTGGCAACCACTGCTTGACCAACATTGAACCAGGGCTAAAAGCATGAGCTTGTGTAGCGTAAGTCAGAAGGTCTGAATTCTGTAGCTGTGTCCAGAGATCACAATGGCTATGGACTGGCACAGTGTAGGGATTGTAACACTCACCAGTGGGTGCCACCTGGCTGAACTGCACCTGGTTCTAACCATTAGTAGAAAACCATGAAACCATGATGACCAGTCTTTCAAGATTCTTCTAAGCAAGCCCCTGGGCCTGTCAGCAGTCCCAAGATGGTACAGCAGGATACAAAGCAGAGCTTTGTGGAAGCAGAAGTAAAACCAGCCCCTCACTGATAACTCTGTGGCTTTTACTGAGCTCTGCCTATCTGCAGAGCTCTGCCCTCCTGCCACACCCAAGTCTGGAGATAAACCAGCTTCTAGTAGTAAGAGGGGAGCTCCATGATATCTGCTCTTTGCTCTCAAATCTTCCTTTGCTAGGAAAAACACATTTACCTTGGTGGTTTGTCTGAGTGTTTGAATCCTGCTTCCCTGAATTATCCCTGTAGCTGCCATCAGAGAAGCTATTCTACTTGCTCTTTCTCCTTTCAGAAATGATGTCCTAACATCGGTGAAGAGCTGGGGGAGGGTCTTGACAGAGTGGGGCAGATGCCTTTGTACATCTCCAAAGACATGAATTTGAGCCCTGCTCTAGACTCGTGCCAAAGGCTGCTGTAGTCAACCTAGCTCTACAGAGGCACAAGCCCTGCATGGGTACCCATCCCAGGCAGCCAGGTGTGTTGCCATGTGACTCCCTTCTGTAGCTGATGTGTTTTAACCACATTAAACTGATATGCTGCTTATGCTTGGGCAGCGCTGGACTTTTACAGATGGTGAGGAACAGCTGCCACAACCTGCTTTGGAGGTAGCTGCCTTTTTGTGATTTAGCATTCATCCTAGGCGGAAAGATGCTCCCCAGATCTGTGGGTACAAGGGTTTTTCGTCTCATGCTGACCAGAGCATGCTCAGAAATCTCAACATGTACAAGACAAAAACTGTATTCTCCCTCTGTATGAAGTACACATTAGCCTGGGAACTGATCCCATGTGTAATTAGATACCAGTTGTTTTACTACTGAGGAGCATTTTCTCCCAATGGTGGAGGCATTAAATGTAAAAAATGAGTCAGTCGATATCTTACCTTTTTTTTTTTTTTCTTCTTTCTCATTACCTTAATTAGGGTTATAAAAGTGACTGGATGTGCCCCCTTGTTCCTTCACTTCTCAGCCCTGCATATTTTCTCAATTATCTCTTTAGTTCATTACCCTACATTAGCTTACCCTGCTGTCAGCACAGGCAGTACACCTGCGAGAGATCAAGAAAAGCTGTTTTCTCTCTGGCCTTGTCTGTCCTCAGTGAAGCTGACAGCTGAATTTGGATGGCAGCACACTCTCTGTTGTCACTGATTGGTGTTAAGAGGTTGGAAGAGCCCAGCTGGATTGCCAGGTCCCAAGAAAAGCAGATAGTCCTGGCTGCTGGGGGAAATTGCTGCTTTTGTGTTTAAGTGGGTCCACCTGAGCAGGAAGTGGTGGGAGACAGGAAGGAAAGGGAAACTAAGGACTCATTGCATTGGCCTTTCTCATTTGTGTCTTCTCATTTCAGCAGTCCCCCTGCATACTTATTTTCATAATAGTGAATGCATTACTGTAGAAGGGAACCCTTCCCCCAGCATTGATGTATTATTACACCCTCCTCCTTCCCTTTTATAGAAGCAGAACATTGGCTGTCATAGTCCCCCTGCTTTACCTATGGCAGGCTAGGGTGTTATGTCTTGTCTTGTGTCAGGGGTGATGATAGTTTTACAAGATTTTAGATTATGGATTTGTATAGGATGATTTGATGGGGATGATCCTGCCTGAGGCAGGGGGCTGGACTAGATGACCTCTGGAGGCCCCTTACTGCTCTACTTCTCTATGAATTTAATTGACAACCTTTACCTTAAGTTCTGCTGTAGATTGCTTTCCCCTCCTACCCCTCTATAGACCCTTTTGGGTTAGTGAGGTGAAAGAAGATGAATTCCTGTATCCCAGTCTAACCACCCATATTCTGTATGCATGTGTGACCTTACTTGTAGAAGCAGTCCTGTTGGCTTGAGATGGATGCCACACAGATGGCTTGAGACAGATGTTTGAAGGTTCAGGCTTTGAGAATCCACTCAACTCTCTCATCCTTTGGACCATTTTGTGATGTTGCTGGTGGTTTCAATGAATGGCCACATTCACCTGAAATAGTGCTTTCTACACCCAAACCAAGCTACAGGGAACAGTTTTGAAAATGGCTAATGAGAAAGGGAATGTTTGAATGTGACCTGAGAAATATTAGAAGGGTGACTGAAATGGAGGTTGTGCAAGAGGGTTAGGGACCTGGTGCAGCCCCCTGCCCCCACCAAACAAAAATGCCAAGCCAAAACGAAAAAAAACCCTTGTACCCTGACAATGTGCAATGAAGTGTGTGATCTGTAGAATCAAGTGCAGTGGGTGGGTTACGAACTAGAATCAGTTTACATAAGCACCAAGGAAGCTAAATAGCTTTAAACACTATACATAAGATTTAGAGGTTGTTCAGGGTTTAATGAGAAGTTGGTGTAATATTTCCAATAGCAACATAACAGAGAGCCTGGGAGATGAGGGAAATTTGGACGGGCTGCCACATGCTGTGTGGATGGAAAACAGAAGCGCACGGCCTCATGATTGGCAATAGCCCATGTGCCAGCTTGTCTTCACCTGCTGCTGCTTTCACTGCCATAAGTATAGTATGCCATATATTTATATCATTACACTGCTGGGCTGTCTTGTGTCTTATCTTAAAGCTCCTAGTCATTACTGGGTACGTGTGGCTAACCTTATTGGACCACTGGTTGGATCCATTATGGCTGTCCCTGTGCTGGGGGAGACTGCAATTGCTCATTCAGTTCCATTCTGCACACTGCAGACTTGTATTTTTTGTATGTTTCTTTCACAGACTCATCCATGGTATTGGCAAACCTGATGAGGTACTAGAGTGCATTGAAAGAGGAGTGGACATCTTTGAGAGCGCTTTCCCCTACCAGGTGACAGAGCGGGGCTGTGCCCTGTCCTTCAGCTATGACTACCAACCTGACCCAGAAGCAGCAGGTAGATTTCTGCATAGCTGTATTGGTGTGGTCATTGGCTGATGTAAAGTGGGAGGTGTCATGGCCAGCATAGCACGTTTTAATTACTCAGGTCAGGGGTGAGGTTCTTTTGGGTGGTCCTAAAGAATGATGTCAGCCAAAGAATTTGATACTTAACCTTAGCACCTGGAATATCCAAATGAGGTCAACTGGACCATGGTTGAAAGTACTGTAGAGTTGAGGGTTCTCCATGGTTTACTGCGTAGGTGGCTTTATGGGCCCAATACTATTACGTGCTAAGTGCCCTCAAATCCCGTTGGGCCTGCTTCTGTTGAAGCAAAGCTCCCATTACGTTCAGCAACACAAGACTGGCCCCACAAATTTTAGTGGGAGCTGAAGGCACTTTGCTCCTTGCAGTGTTAGACTATGTAGCATTGCTCCTCTCTCCCTCTTCAGCTGGACAAAGTTAGGGGAAACCTTACTCACTGGGAAGCAGTTTTTCCGTGCCTTACCCACTTTGCTTCTTTAATATCAGCACTAACAAAACTAGTGCAAGTTAGTCAAATCCTCTGTGAACACGGCACTTGCTTAAATGTGTGAAGGCTTGGTACCTGCCCAGAAAGGTTTCAGATGCAAGGAGTGGTGTCCTTCCTAGACCTGGTAAGATTTTTAATACCAAAAAACTCCCCATAGTAGTATCTTCTTAATGAATCAAACTTTGAATCACTTTTTGTTTTTTTATGCTGGGAAAATTCAAAACCAGTTGTTCCCTTGTGCTCACTTTTTAGGTCCTGGCCCACAACTAAAGCCTTATGGTAGCACTACGCAGCACTAATAGTGGCTTGCCACAATTGTCTCCTTTTTGGAGAAACAAGTATGAGAAATTCCAGGCCCAAAAACCATGGCCTTGTGGAAGTTGCAAGCAGCTGCATCTCTTGAGTTTGGAATCTCCATCTGTAACTGCAGTATTGCTGCTACCACAGTCCAGCCTTTTGGATTTCACTTGTATGGAGGAGAGGGGGAGGGATCTTTAATCCCAAAAGTGCAACAGGAAAAGTAGAATGAATGTAGATGAGTCACTTATCACTTTCATTAAAATCTAAATAAATCAATAGTTCAGATGATTTCCTGCTGTATAAAATGTAATTTAGACTGAAAGTATTTTGTATGACTTTTAATAAAAAGGAATTAAACTCAGTAGAGCAGCAAAAGATGTGCAGCTGTTTCGGCTGTAAACTTTTGTCAGATTAGTTGACTCCTTGTTACCTGCCTTGCAGTATAATTAGGTTTGATCTCGTACATGTATCCGGTTCTACTATCTTAGGATAACCAAAGAGGGATGATGCTGATTTTCATAGAAAGGAGTTGGAGATTTTGGTTTGTAGCAACAGAGAAACTCAGGTGTCTTGTGTCAAGTTACTTCCTGCCCTTCTTTTTCACTGCTGCCTCTTGAAGAAGTATTGTTGCTTTTTGCCACAGTGTTGAAACAAAATTGGACCGAGGATACTGGGGGAAATGGCAGCAAAAAAGACAAGGGTGAAACCTCCAAAGCTGATTTGGAAATGACATCGTTTGAGATATTTTTGAAGGACAAAAGGTAAATGGGCAGGGGAGAGACTTTTAAATGGTGTCTGCAGCCATATTGTTTTGAGCTAATATTCTTATGCTGTGTCATGCTTGGTCAGTAGCTGGATGGCAACTACCCAGGGAACACCTAGAGTCTTGCAGAGAATGCTGGTATTTACTAAGTGCATAATACCCTCTGAGGTGGTTTTGGACAAATGCCCTAGCCTGTCATTTGGAGACAGTGCCAAGATACCATCGTTCAAGTGACAGAAAGCCAAGGGTTTTTTCTTTTCTTTTCTTCACTGTTTAGCAACTAAAAGTGTCACAGCGCTTTTCACAGCATGTTACAGCCACATTCCAACTTATGGAAAATAGCCTGTCATGAGGAATCTTATCAGTGATTGAAAGTTTTTCAGTTTTTTTAGTACCTGATTTGAGACATCATTGACAGATCCAGGTTTTGAGCAGGGGGTTGAGACCCCATCCTTTGTTAATCCTGGTCTTTTTTCACTGTGTGTCAGGAAGGGCACAGATTGAGGGGTAATTACTAGTCATTTCTCAGTCTTGGCCTACATTCCTTCTCGTCTAACTTTCATCTTCTGTAATGTTGACTGTGCTAATAGTTTGTGACTGGGCAAGCAATATTGTGGCTCTTTAACGTATTACCCCAGAGAATCCAGAGCTTCAGGCATGAATGAAAAGATCCCCATTCAGAAAAATGTTTAACATCACCCTCTGAAACTTGGTTGCATTATTCAGGCTGACTAGGGTAGGGATTCCCAACCCCTGGGCTGTGGCCTGGTGCCAGGCTGCGAAGGGTTGGCTGCCAGTCCACAGGATGGCTGGCTGCCAGACCAGAAGTGACCACGGACTGGCAAACGGTGGACTAGAAGTGGCCAGCATGCTACTGCGGACTGGCAGCCAACCCTTTTTTATACTGAGTATAAAAAAAAGTTGGCTACCTGCCCACAGTATGCCAGTCGCTGCTAGTCTGGCGTTTGCCGATCCACGGTCACTACCGGTCCATGGTTTGCCAGTCCTCAGCCTAAAAAGGTTGGGAACCCCTGGACTAGGGCCTGAGTTGAAAGCCATTGAAGACAGTGGAAAGATTCCCGCTGATGGTTTCTGTGGGCTTTGGATTGGTCTCTTAGGTGTGTGACATTATTAGCAAGAGGCTGTTGGCAGGAATGGTGTGCTAGAGCATGAATTAAGTACTATGTTGTGATGCAGGAAGAGCTTTGCCCTGACTTATTTCAAATGAGAATGTAATGTCACATTTCGCAGCCTGCTGACTGGAGCAAGGTTTCATTGCACACACTTCACAAATCCTTTTCCTTACTACTTGATACTGGACTTTTTTTTTTCTGATGGTGGCTCTTTTGCCTCCCTCTTCCTTAGATACCAGGATGATTTTGGTCCCCTTGTGCAAGGCTGCTCCTGTTACTGCTGTCAGAACCACAATCGAGCCTATGTCCATCACCTCCTGGTGACCAATGAGCTACTTGCTGGTGTCCTGCTCATGATGCACAACTTCCAGCATTACTTCAGCTTCTTTGGCGCTATCCGGGATGCACTGAGAGATGAGAGACTCGATCAGCTGAAGAAAGTAATCTCCAAGCAGGCACTGTAAGACCCAGAAAAAGCATAGCCAGTCCCTGTGAGGTCAGGGGAGATGTAGGGAGAATAAGAAGTTGTCCAGAGAGAACTCTTAAGTATAGGACAAGGGAACTTTCAAGTTGTTTGGCATAGAGAGGGAAGAAGAGAAGCACATGTGCATGAGTGCAGATAGATCCCTGTCCGGCTGCATCATGGAAGACTTTTTGGCCATTGTGGTTGTTCACTTCAGCCTCAGTGGGCATTACAGTCTGATGTCTGCCTGGTTAGAATTTGTCTCTCTGGGGAAAGAGGGATGGATCATCTGTGCATTTGCTTTCTGTGAGATTCTGTCCCTTGCACCACCCTCCTCAATGTTCAGTACCAATTTTGTCCTCCATATCAGAGCTTCTTGGGGTCCTTTTGTAGATGTCCACCAGCTTTTCTTCCTGCCCTCCTTCTTACTGCCTCATCATCATCCTAGGCTAGGAAGAGAGGAATCAGTGATAGTTATCTCCATTGTGGCAGGCCAGAGCACTTGCCCCAAAGACAATAGAACAAATCTCCTTATGCAGCCTGTAAATTTACAATTAACCTTCACTTACACTGCCATGCAC
>NW_017729034.1:4170713-4187971 GCF_001723915.1 Gavialis gangeticus
CACTTGCCCCAAAGACAATAGAACAAATCTCCTTATGCAGTCAGAAACTAGGTCCGCCTCTGCCATGCTCCATCCCCAGAGTTGGCCTTGTGACAAGGCACTTCAGTTAAGTACCCTCTTTTCTTCCTTGCTCTGTGTGTCTGCGTCTGGGTGTTTTGACTCTCTTTATATTCTGTACTAGGAGTTCACCCCTGTATTAACCTCTGGACAGTGCTGAACTGGCCTCAGTCGTGCTGGTTATGTGAGGCTGCTCAGAGCTCCCGTGTGAGATGAAACTGCATGAATGACTAAGACCCCACAGGAAAGAACATATATATTTCTTAAACCACATGATTTTTTTTAATGCTCTGGATCTATTTTAAATGCAGTTGTCATTTCTTTATCAGACTTTTTAAAATGTCCCATATACTGGAGTAACTGATATATTTATTGTATTTTATGAAAATATCAATAAAACCATTTTTCACATTCTTTGAATTGCTTCACTGAATTCATAGACATTTTGTTTGAGTTTGAATTCAGTTACGGTCCTTAAAACACACCTTACAATTAGTAACATGACCTGAGAACATAGGGCTTGTTAGAACAGATCAGGTTTGGTTTATCTGCCAAAGTGTCCTGCGATAGATAATGGCCTGACACTAGTCACCCTGGAGGAGGGCTTAATAAATTCCACAACAGACAATGAAATGGGAGTGGGGGAACTTTAATATAGTACAACCTCATTAAATTGAACCCTTGTTCATAGCGACTCTAACTTTTAACAGTACCAACCTCAGGAACTGACTCTCTCACTGTTGTAATGCAGTAAATTGACTAGAATCCTATTATAGTTAGCATACTTTTTTTTAATGTACTTTTTTAATTAACTTTTCTTCTGGTGCCATAGAGCAGTGATCTCCAAACATTTTTGATCATGCACCCCTGTCAGTAAAAAAAATTTTGAGCATGCACCCCCAGTATATGTATATTTATATAAACAGAAGTTCTAATATTTTCTTCCCGCACCCTGGTGGATCGTCTTGTACACCCCTCTTTGGAGACCACTGCCACAGAGGTTTGTTATAATAAGGTTGTTCTGTATTGTTATATAGAAGCAGTTAGGATTGTTATATATTCTGGATTGTTTTATTAAGTCGTCGGTCTTATGAATATTTTTAAGGGTTAATCAGCTGCTGACTCTCTTCCTCCCTCACCCCTTTAAATACAGTGCTGGTATCATTACACAGTGTCTTTTACCCCTCCTCTTCCCCCTCCCTCTCCCCCAAGCACTCCAAAAAGAACTAAATCAAAGCATTGCTGCATGGTCTGAGACTGCAGCAGGAGGAGTTCAGGCAGGAAGAATGTAGGTATCTAGTGTAGGCTGTGTGTCAGGACTAACGTCTTTTCTCTTCTGACCAGTGTCACAGGATTGCTAAGGACCAGAAACGAATGACCCTCCATTGTACACTTCATCTGAAAGTGGGCTCTTCTAGCAGCATAGGGCTGCTTCTATGATGCTGTTTTGGAAACAGCGTGATGCAGGCTGTGCAAGATGAAGGGCAGATATGATTAGAGACAGATTAGCTCCTGTAGAATACAGTCTTCTTTCTCCAAACCGCTTAGATGGAAAAAACAGCAGAAGAATTGTCTGAGTGCACACGCTAAAGTTGTGCAAAAGGAGTAGAAGTTGTGTTGAATATTTTTTTACTGTTTGTGCATTTGGGTAAATGTTAGTCACATCCAAGCTGCATCTCTAATAGAGTTGCTCACACATGTTAGGGAGATGAGGCAGCTTATCAAAATCTGCATCAGCCATTTCCAATCTATCTATGCCAGTCTTCTTCATCTAACTGCTGAGAATTATTTTTTCAGTTAAGGTTTTGTGGCGCATGGTATTAAATGTTTGTTAAAATGCAAATGATTAAGATCTTACAATAAAATATTCATATGTCTTGTAATTTTATCCAGGAAAAAACAATCGCTCAAGTTTGTCTGGCTTTATATAATGCTCTGCTACTGCTGCTTGCTTACAATTTTTTTTTTGCCCACTTATGTGTTCAGTGACTGTTACCACCCACCCAAGAATGAGACCTATTTTTCTTATTTAATAGTAAAGGAACAGAGGTGATTAGGATGCATTTTGCATGTGTACAAAAACAGACTAGTCTGAAACTACTCTTATTGAATGCCACCTACATATAAATTTCAGGAAGTGGGGAAACTTCCAGTGCAATTAAGCATGAATGTCACTTTTTTATTTTGGGGGAGGGAGAGTTTTCTACATGCAGTACTGTTCAGTGAGAGTACAAGGTTGAGAGGAGAAAATACTTTGCTGCTTGCTTTTACTAGCTTCATTAGGAGTTTAATTTACATGCACAGATTCCCATTTATTTCTGTAAACCCTCCATGAGAAGCTGCATCTAACTTATTTATCCATAAGATGGTTTGTCAGTATTGGAGGGTATTTGTAATTCTGATTTGTTTTCATCCCACGAGTCCTTATTTTTCCTGGCATTATGGATTTACAACCTTTTTTTAAATGTTCCATTCAGATATACTTGGGCCATGGGGCAGTTTTTAATTTCCTTTAGTATTATTCTGTCTTTTTTTCTTTTCCTGAGCTGTTATCTTGTGGCTTCATAGCAATAGTTTTTCTCTTCTTTAGCAGAAGAGATGGAGATGGTTTGATTATCATTTTTCACCTGAGCAAAACTAGGCTTAAAACCAAAAACTAACAAGTATGATTGTTCACATTCTTTCTCTCTCTCTCCTTGTACTTTATTTCTGACCACTCCAGATATCTTATGCTCTCTACTTGCTTCCAGCGCTACTTTAATACTCAACAATTTCAAAGATGTTTGCCTATGTATTTATGAGGGTGTTTTTCAAAAGTAACAGCAATTTTTAAAATATAGCCATTTTGTGTGCAGTGATCATTTACTGGACCGCATCACTTCTCCATGTAGGCATAAGTGATGGGTGCATCAGTATTCCCTGCTGCTGTGTAGTTTCCCACTTGCTGCATGCAAAATGGTTTTATTTTGAAATTACTGTTACTTTCTGAAACACCGTCATATGCATGGTTGTGAATGTATAGGTAATCAGTCTGTCATGAAAACGTTCCCTCCATTATGTGCAGATGTGAAATTTCTCCTTTCTTGACCCCATCTTACCCTGGCCCAGTACTGCTGTTAGTAGTGGGTCACATTCAGTCCCTCACCACTGACCTGTTTTAAGGTTTGAGAGCTTGAGATCCTGCAGATTAAAAGGAGTTAGACACCACTGAACAAGGGAGATTCCCACTTGCCCAACAAGCATGCCATTTACTTCTAAGCCTGATGAGGCCAGCATGCGTTAAGACCATGGCACATCTTATGCACAGGAAATCAGTGTCAGGTGCTTTTCAGATGAGTATTATTTTTTTTCCCTTTCTGAGTACCTGTTCATTTGGATTCATAACTCAGGTTTCCAAAGGAGGACTACAGCAGGAAGAGGGGGAAAAAAACCCCAACCCTGATGGAAGGTGGGGAGAATTTTAAATCCCTTCTAAATCATTCCTGAAACTCTCTCTCTAGGTGGCCGCTCCTTTTTCTTTGGAGTTGCCATTGTCTCGAGGGAATCTCTCAGGGCCCAAGATCAGTGCCATGTTAGGGCTTGTTGGCTGAGCAAGGTAGTAAGTTCTGTGGCACTCTGAGAGATGGACAGGCTGACCTCTCCTTTCAATGTCTGTACCTTTAATTAAAACTGATAAGGAAGGAAATCTGGGAAGGCAAGATACCAACTGATGCTATCTCAGCCTATTGGTATAACTTGTATAGTTCTTGGCCTTGCTGGATCCCCATCTCATATAACAGGTTCAGAGGAAATCCAGCCTCCCTCTCCTCTGAAGTTATTAAACATCTGTAGCCATATAGCTATTCTGCTGAACACTTTCGGGACTCGGTTTGAATGAAAGGGGGGCCTGCTCTGTTCTTAATTATGTTGATTTAAACTTTGAGATTTAGCAGAGCTCCCTATGAGGGGATTTTTGGATGGTCCATTCATATTGAAATGAACCGGTATGATATCTGTTCTCTTCCTGCCTGCCCATGCATACCCCCCAGGGCCTTCCCAAGTACCCCCAGGAGTACACTTACCCCTGGTTGGCTACCCCTGTACTAAAAGGGCATCTTCCATCTTTTTTGGGAGTGTCATCTGATAAAGTAACATAGACGAGATATCATGGAAGAGACAGGGATGGCCTTCATTCAGTTGAGCAGGGAATGGAGATGGAGTAACTGAAAGACGAGCTTGGGGTTGACAAGGCCATCTCAGAAGAGAGAGGGTACTGGCCAGAGGGCCTGTGATGAGAATTGCCAAAACTCGAATAAATGTACTACATGAGGGCATTTTCAAGTTCTTAGTACGCGTGCATCAGGTTTTGTAGTGTAATTATTTAGTAGGAGGGAAGGAGCTCTTCTCTTTGAGAGAGAGCTGAGATGGTGCTCTTGGAAGGACTAAAGACTCTGACAAAAGCGGTAATCTTCCAGCCTGGAGCTGCAGGGAAGCTTGGTGCTTTAGAGTCTAGACTCATACCTGACACTCCTGCCTTTTCTTGCCAATAAAAAGCAATGCACAACCAGGGTTATTTGGGTAAATCTGATATCTTTTATTAGACCAACTCAAATAGTTGGAAAAATTCTTCTTGGCAAGCTTTCAGGCACAAACACCCTTCATCAGGCTGAGAAAGCATCTGCAGATGGTCTGTGCTCTTCCTGGATGAAGGGGTAAAGCAGTCAGAGGCCAGTATATATGTGAGAGAGCCAACCAGTTAAAATGTAAATTGAGGTGGTCAGTAGGTGAGAGACAGGTGGGGATTTTTTTTCCTACTATTTGAGCTGGTCTAATAAAAGATATCAGATTTACCCAAAGAACCTTGTATGCACAACCAAGACACTCAGCCCTGCACATTTGCCTGGGTAGAGATGCTGTCACCCCTTGGTTGGCACCATACACCGGGTCACCTGAATCAGCTTCAGGTTCTGGCTCTGTCACTGCTGGAGGTGAGGCTGGGCAGTTGAGTAAGCTGTGGGGTCAAGCAGCAAGCCTGTCCCTGCCTGATTAAAAACAGGCCCCTGTTGTACTGTTCAATTAGTCTTGCTCAAGCCTACAGGATAAGGATGATTAAAATTGACAGCAGTCCCTGGGGCAGTGAGCCCAAAAGGTCATCCCTGCACTGCTGGGCACATAGCAGCCTGGTGTAGCCTCCTGAAAATGTTTAAGTAATTACACTGAAATTAATTTTTAATGGTGTTAATTCTCTTGTTGGTTGTGGGCAATTTTAT
The DNA here is from genome assembly GCF_001723915.1 of Gavialis gangeticus. Lineage (NCBI taxonomy): Eukaryota > Metazoa > Chordata > Crocodylia > Gavialidae > Gavialis > Gavialis gangeticus. The sequence continues at coordinate 4,176,020 of NW_017729034.1, forward strand.
TTATTTTTCTGCCTCCTGTTTCTGGGAGTTGAGGGAATGCAAAAGACACAGCTGCTGCCTTCTGTTTGGCAGGAAGAGATTCAAACTTGTATAACCAAGCTCATGAGGCAGGCTCTCAGCAGACTTACCTGCCTAGTGCCAGGTGGCCATGATTCACCTTCACCTTGCATGTGAGATCTCAGCTGTCAGCAGGATATCTCTTGCTCACAGCAGAAATGGTTTATCCCATGTGCTAGTTGTCTGACTGGCCACCCTGCCCTTGCTCCCCACTGGTTCAGGTCATGCAAGAACCACTCATTTCTTGAAAGGAAGCAGCAGCAGCTTGCTTAATTTTGCATTGTGGGAGGTGCCTTTTGTCTGGTACTTGGCCTTGGCACTGGTGGGAAGCAGCACTGCCAAGTGGGTGAAGCAGAGAGTGGAACTAAGTGGTCTGAACATATGGGTTATAATCCTCGTGGTGGGGGAAGGCAGAAGACCAAGGATAGGCTCATAAGCTGGAGAGGTGACTACTCTGCTCCAGGTGGGAACAGCAGGCTTGAGAAACCAGGGTTGGACTCTGTCAGCATTTACTGTTGAAAGTCTGGATTGACTGAACATGAAGTAGAAGATGCCATTGCTCAGAATCTGTCCAATCTGCCCAACTATATAAGTTATACCAATAGGCTGAGATAGCATCAGTTGGTATCTTGCCTTCCCAGATTGAGTAACTACTAGGGCAGTGTCAGAAGTAGTGTTGGGGGTGGGGAGCAGCGTGAGACCTCAGGTTTTTGATGTTTTCTTCAGTGCAGTGGCAGGAGGCCAGATGGGAATTCATCAGCGAGTGCCCAGTGACATGCAGACTCGGACTCATGCACAGTTGTGAAATAAAACACTTAAAATGCTTGTTTGAAGGCTAGTTTATGCTCTGAGCACCTCACTGATGTGTGAGATTGAATTGACAAGACTCTTCTAACTGGGAGATGAGTCACTTGGGGTGCCAGTGTTTTAAAACCCATTGGCATGACAGGTCAAACAGAGATGGGGGGTCATGTTATGTTGGGAGCTGCTAATGGCTATTGTAGATAGCTGCAAACCTGCCTAAGTTTAATATGTGCACTAGGCAGATAACCACTAAGTTATAGGGGAGCATGGTCATTTTTATAGATATGCTGCAGATACAGGCGCACCTAGACAGGCTGGCAAGTTGGGCGGATTGGAACTAGATGAAGTTCAATATCAAGAAATGTAAAGTGCTCCACCCAAGGACGAACAGTGCCCTACACACCTACAGGATTGGCAGTACCAATCTGACTAGTACTACAAATAAAAAGGACCTGGGGTAGTAATAGACCACAGTATGAACATGAGCCAGCAGTGTGATGCTGTAGTCAGTAGGGAAAATAATACTCTGGCATGCATCAATTGATGCATCACCAGCAAAACCAAGGAAGTGATTTTTCCACTCTACTCGGCCTTGGCAAGACCCCAGCTGCAGTACTGCGTCCAGTTCTGGGCACCACACTTCAACAAGGATGTTGTAAAGCTTGAGAGAGTCCAGAGAAGAGCCACCTGTATGATCAGGGTCTTGCATGGCAAGCCATATGAGGTAAGGCTGAGGGACCTGGAACTCTTCAGCCTGAAGAACAGAAGGCTGATAGGGGACTTGGTAGCAGCTTACCGCTATATCAGGCATGTACATCATGGGCTCGGTTAACAGCCGTTCACCAGGGCACCCTTGGGGAAAACCAGGAGCAATGGTCACAGTCTTCTAGAAGACTGTCTGAGGCTCAACATTAGGAAAAACTTCTTCACAGTCAGGGTGTCCAGACTGTGAAATAAGCACCCTCCAGAGGTAGTGCAGTCACCTACCCTGGACATCTTCAAGAGTAGACTGGATGGTCACTTTGCTGGGTTACCTGACCCCCAATTGTCTTTCCTGCCTGGTGCAGGGAGCTGGACCTGATGATCTGCCAAGGTCCCTTCTGGCCTTACAATCTATGAACCAATGGTTCTGGCTGTCACCCCTTCCCTTTGCTGCCTCTAGTTTTCATCAGTTTCTACACCACTCCCTGAAATTTTGGAATTGATTGGAAGCAGCCTTCAAGAACTAGTGTACTCCAAAAAACCAGGCAGTTGCATGCAGGCACTCATTTCCCAATAATCAGTAAATAGCTTTGGTTGTGTTTAAGACTGACCACAGTTGGAAGGGCTGAGTGCAACTGGTGACCTCACTGGGCCGTCTCAGCCCTGCGTGTAAGCAGAAAGTGAGTTTCCAGTAGGCAACAAGGCAATTTGTTCTTCCCTCGGCATGTCCCAGTTGGGTAGGTGGTGGGTTATTTTGGAGCTGTATGTAGTGATTGTCTACTGGCAACTCCCTGAAAGGGGAAAGTGCCTATATAGAGCTTTTATAGGGTCCTGCTGAACTCCGTCAGCTAAATCACCTGATCAAAACATACACAGGAGTGAGGCATTTGCTGCTTGGTGAAGTAGTTTGGTTTGTTTGTTTTTTTAATTCTTTTCCTTGGCCCTGCTCCATATTCTAGAGGCAGCTATATTGAAGCTGGGATGCAATAAGGATTACAGGGATGCTCATAATCACTGCTAACCAAAGAGGTAATTGAGGTCATCACGCAAGCAGCTGCAGCAGCTGTGACAGGTTCCAGGCTTGTTGATGAAATCTGTCACCCACCCCCAATTTCTCACCTGGGCTGCCAGCAGCAACTGTTTCCTGAAGCTTCATTCACATCCTCCTCAGGGAGGTTTAACCCTCTTTCACTTAAAGAAAAGTCCCAGAACGCTGATGCTGTGGTTCCTGTCTGCACATGTAACCTCCACATCCTCTCTGTTTCTGACTTGCAGAGGATCCTGGACTGTTGTTGCTTCCCTTAGGAAACTGTAGCAGCTGATGCTCTTTGCTTTGGAAGTCCGTGCCATGGTGGCAGTCCCAGAGGTGTCTGGTGCTGGTTACTGTGTAACTCAGGGTAACAGCTTTTGGGCTTCAAGTAGCTAGCATAGAGCTTATACCAAGATAGTATTAGCTGGAAGTCATAAAGCACCTGGTACAGTAGGGCCCTGATTGCTGCTACTGCAATTCAGAGCAATGGAGAGTAGTCACAACACCTACCATTTGATGTGCTGAGTCTAAAACATGGACTTATGAGATGGACAAGGGGTAGGGTGATGAGCCAGGTCACTGGTTCCAGTCTGGTCCACTGAGAAAGGGATTGAGACCTGTTAGCACCTGGAATGACTTTGCTGAGTCTCATATTAGTTTGCTGTTTGTAGGCATCCACACAAGGAACTATTGCTACTGATTGGCCCTCCTGATGGAGATCACAATAATAGACAAGGATTGAATGGGACCATCAAGAGTCAAGACTGAGTTTTCCTTTTATCTGCAGATTAAGTGGTAAAGTGCATGCATGTGTGTGTGTGTGTGTGTGTGTGTGTGTACGTGTGGAAAGCATGATGCTACTATGTATACTGTGCACATTCAGATGCCTCCCTCTCACCTGGGGGTATGAACATTTTGTTTAGGTTTGGTGAGTCAATGGCAGTAAAACTGCTGTCTGTCTAACTGCTCAGTGCAGCTGATGGCCTGTTCATATCTAGTACCCAGTATTGTGAAGATTAGCTGAAGTGTCTCTTGACTGACAGGGTAGGGGAAGGTAACATTACAACCAAGTACATTCGGCATGAATCTTCCCTTCCCCAGCAGTTTGTTTGGCTGCAGTGACTGCACAGGGCTCTCCCCGTCTCTGGCACCAGGAGCTGAAATTATAGCCCCAGGCAGGAAGGCTTGTAGCTCCCCTCACCAGGAGATAGAGAATGAAAGAAATTTAAGTGATTCTCTCCCCTGTCATGATTATCTGTATCTAAATGAAAATCAGTAAAACAGCCAGGCTCCCTGAGCAGAAAACATTCTTGTGTGGAGCGCAAGATCGCTGCTCATCTCTTTCCTGTCTTCTGGTTTAAGAAAAAGTGAACAACAAGGACAAAAATATTACAGGCTGGCAGTTAAGAGAGAAGGCAGGGTAGATGTGCATCTTATAAACTAAATAAATAAGATATATATATATAGGGAGAGAGAGAGAGAGAGAGCACAAGCTTTTGTGAACTCACTGGATCTGTTGAAGTGAACTCAAGTTCATGAAACTTTGTGCCCTTTACATATATCTTAGTTAGCCTATAAGGTGCATATCCACTCTGCCTTCTGCTTGACTTCAGACTAACATAGCTAACTACCTGTCTCTGGTTAAGAGAGAGCATTTCCTTTAAGGAATTTTTTTTAAAGAAAGTTTCCATATTCCAACACAAATCAGCCAACTCAAATCCAAATCCATAAGTCATTCCAGAACCATAAGTGACCTACAACCAGCAAACATCCTCCACCCCTACCAGGGGCTTCAGATATTTCCAAAGTCTTGTGGCAGGCATCCTATGTGCAGGTCCAAGCTTGGGGTTCAGATTTCCCTTAAGAATTCTTTTTTCCGTAAAAAAATGTCTCTCTCTATATAAGATTATATATGTCTACACTCTACCTATTACACCACAAAAGGATTAAACCTTTCCCATTACAGAAATCTGCACCTGCACACCCGCGCACCCGTACAAAGGCCTGCTGGCCACCTGAACCTGTTACAATATCCGCAAACATATGCAACACACACAAAACACAATAAGTCCATGCTTCTGCTGGAGGACTCGCTGCTGCTATCATCCTCTGTTCTGTTTGTCTGTTCCTCTTCTCCGCTGCCTTCACTCCCTTCTTCACTTGGGGGGCGTTCGCTCGCCATTTGCACGCAGCCCACTACCTCTACATCCATTTGTCTGTACAACAGGAGGTTCCTGGCCTTCCACAGGGCACTCCTGACACAGGATGCAAACTGGTCGAAATGGGGTGATGGGCCCCCCCCCCGTTTGGCGAGGTGCCCATACAGCGCCGCTTTGCTGGTTAGCCAGCTAACACGGTTGCTTCGCAGAACTGTTTCACCCTTTTCCACACCTCCTTGGTACAGAAGAATTTCCCTTAAGAAATGGGAAGAAATATGGGCTGGCAATGAGAGCAAAACAGTATGAAGCAGGACTCTGGGGTTCTCTTCCCCTCAACTTCCACCATCACTTCTCTTAGGGTTACCATATGTCCAGGTTTTCCTGGACATGTCCTCTTTTTGGGTCCTCCCATCTCCATCCAGATGTTTTTTAAACATATTAGTAAATGTCCAGGATTTTGCTCTACCTCTGCTTTCCTGGCACTTCCCAGCTTACCCTAGCAAGGAGCTGCTTGGGATTGGGGGGAGTGAGGAGGTGGGGTGGGGAGAGGGCAATTGGAGGAAGGGCCATCACATATGTCTGTGCAGGGCCCCAGCAGCTGCAGGCAGGTAAGTCTGTTGGAGGCAGGGATTGGAGGGCCAGGCTGAGGGGGGCTGTGTGTGTGTGTGTGTGTGTGTGTGTGTGTGTGCACGCACTCACACGCACATATGTGTAAGTGCCTGCTGGCACTGGGGCTGCAGCAGGGTGGGGATGTGGGGGAGGTGCCTGCCCCTCCAGCAGGGGAAGGGCGTGGGGAGTTCTTTGGGGGTAGCAGGGAGCTATGTGGACAGCAGCAGGGGGCAGAGGGCTGTGGGCCAAAAGTGAAGGGCACCGGCAGGGCAGGGGGTGGTGGGCAGGGGCTGTGGTTTGTGAGTGAAGGGCACCAGCAGGGCTGGGGGTGGTGGTCAGGGGCTGTGGGTCAGGAGTGAGGGGTACTGGTAGGGCTGGGGCGGTGGGGCTGTGGCTTGGGAGTGAAGGGCAGGGGAAGGGCATGTTTTCTTACTTTCCCCTCCCCCTCCACAGGTGTCCTCTTTGAAACTGGAAATATGGTACTCAAGTTCAAATATAGTTAAAAAATTTGAACTTTACTGCCAGCCCCTCAGTTCAAATTCAGGTTATTCCTGTTACTTCCTGGCCCTTCCTCCTTTCATCATTCTCAGTCCTTCCTCATTTTAATTCTGGAGGGCTCTTAAGGTCCCTAGCTTGCAAACAGCTTGATTTTGAACCAGTGCTGCATGCACCAACCAAGAGACTGTGGGCCAGGTTTGTAAATGTATTTAGGTGCCTAAGTAGCTTTAAAGCTCTGGCCCTGTAGGCCAGTATTCTGGGGATCCAATTATGAAATATTCGGACTGCAGCACATAGGAGCTCCAGTTATGGACCAGGCTCCCATTGTACAATGTGCTGTGCAAACAGAACAAGAGCAGCCAGAGGCACCAGCTTCCATCCTAATGAAAGTAATTAAGTGTTATGAGATGTCACAGGAGCAGCAAACTTCTTGGCTCAGAGCAAGAACAACAATACAGGCTGGAGGGTAAGTGCACCACACCTGTCACACCCTGATTGTTCTGTTTCCTAAATAATGCCTTGTAGCCCTAACCAAGCAAGGAATAACACCATAGGCCATGCATGACGCATGCCTCCGGCAGCTGGGAGGTATGGTGGTACTGGCGGTGGCAGAAGTGTGGTGGCGATGAGTGGGGGGAGGGGGGTGGCAAGTGCCGACCAGTGAGTGCCTTTTTGTAGGAGGTGTACCACCATGCTCAGGGGATGCATGCGCACCTGCGTGCACCCCCTACGTGTCGCCACTGCCATGGGCTCATGTGAGCCTAACCCAATAGCCAGGATTGCCAATTGTCCATAAATTTACTGACTGTCAGTAGAAAGGGTAAAAATGGCTGTCAGTAAAAAAGTTTAGCCATCAGTAAAAATAATAAGCAGTTGTAGCTTGATTGAAGCTCTGGCAGACAGAGCACAGCAATGCCACCTGGTGTTCAAACAGGAATGCAACATCCTGTAGGGAGTAGTCTCTCAGCCACGTGTCCCAGGCTGCCTGTAATACTGCTGAGTTGCAGGTGGGCTTCTTTGGAGGATTCATAAAGGGATGTGGGAACAGGTCTGGTGAGGGTAAAGCTGGGGAGAGGGCTGGGTGGGGGCAGCAGGATGCAGGGTGCAGTCAAGTGCATCAGGTTATGGGGGTGACTAGGCAGCCTCTTGTTGGGGGAAGGGGGTGGCACAGTGTAAAACCATTGCTGCAGTCAAACAGGGTTGCCAACTCATGAATTTATTTTTTTAGTGCAAATATTTTATTGACAACCATATTTAACATTCTTTTTTACTATGGTTGACATTAAATGCTTAAATTTGGCCCAGCCCTTCTAACTAGGGCCAGGCAGCAGGTAGGACCTGGAAGAAGCGTTACATTTACATTATATAAAACATATATAAGTAAAAACGCATCAGTAAAAAAGTTAGGCCATCAGTAAAAGTTTGGAGATTGTCAGTAAAAGAAAATACTTGGGTGGGCCACGCTGCCAGTAGCATATTGGCCATGTTTTTCAAATAACACATATTGATGGCTAAGTCCCTAATCTTTAGAACAGAGGCTACTTATTTTTTTTACCCAGCCGTGCCACTGATTTTTTTTTTTTTGGTCCTACATCCCTTCTCTCTGCCTCCACTTCCTTATCTGTAAAATAGAGGTTGTAAAGCTAATTTGTCACAGGGCTGAGGTGAAACTTTAAGGTTTTTTGGTAACTGCAGATGCAGATTTCTACGGAGGTGTCAGGGATGTGTTTGTGTGCTGAGTTACAAAACTTCAGGTACAAGCATGCTTTGACAATGGTTTATTTGGTCAATGCAGTTACAGCATGGTTTTTAGGACACCTCCCCATGCAAGCAATACAAGGATGCCAACTGCTAGCAGCCAAAGGGAAATCAATTGCTCTTGACTATGTGTCCTAGAAGCTAAAGAGTTTTAACCTTTACAGTTGAAGAACTGAGAGGAAGCACTTCCCAAAGGGGCTGCATCATGGGTTTGGGGCAAAAATAGATCAGCGCCTTCAGATGACAAGTGTATAAACAAGTGCAGTTAGCAACACAGCTGAGTCTCTTCTTGGGAACAAAGGCAGTAGCCTCAGCTGGAGCTCCTGATGCATCAGGCTGGATATGGTGAGAAAAACTCAGAGAAATGTGTGAAGATCAGCCCAGATAGGGATCCCTGTGCAAGGAGAAAAAGCTTGGTTGTCTCTTGAGACGAGAACAGTGAAGCACAGGACTGGTGTGGCCAGCTTATGCTGTGCAGCAGGGCAAGTTTAGCTGTTTCATCCCGGTACTACTGTGTATGCATATACTTAAAAGCACTGGCAGAAGAAGATAGTGTAAAGAGACTGAAGCATGGTCAGCAGCCTGTTCTGTGACTGCTTACTTCAGGCCAGGAGGACTTGGGGAGATCCTGTGTGGTGACAATAGGCAGCAAATGCTTTGTCTGCTTGGAAGTCAGAGAGATGCCCAGGGTTTGTCAGCATCTAGCAGTCTCAATCAAGATTTCCTTCATAACCCTTATGACTGAGTCCTGCCTTTTCTCTAACATGAGGGGCATGACAGAGGCCCCTGCCAGAGATGTGTGCACTTGAAGAATTATTGCAGCCGCAGGAAGAAAGCCAAACCTTCCCTATAGATTTGCTCTTGCTGACAAGGAGAGTGGCGTGAATTGAGAGTGGTTCACAGGGGTTGGCGACAAGTAGGATCTGTGCCACTGTCAGTTTTCAGATGACAGCTAGACAGAAGAAAGTCACCCATGACAAAAGATGGATGCATGCAGCTGTCATCCACATGGTAGTGCAAACCCCACCTATTTAATGGCCTTAAAAACAGCAGCATATACAGTAGATTCATAGCTGTCAAACTCAGGTTGATCCTTAGGAAGAGAAGTGGCTGTGTATGTATGGCAACTTGGGGGGCCTCTGCTCTAACATGCTAATACAATCTGATGTCATTAAGGGAATGATTATCACCTCTACCTGCGTAGAACAAATCCATACTAAACTACCTGTGGGCAGGCACTACTAATCTGATGTCACAGTGGAGCTTTTACCAGTTCTAAACTACCTTAATTTTTGGCACAGTAGCATTAGTCTGTATTAAAAAAAAGAAGGTATCAGCAACAGAGAGTAGAACAAGCTCCATGCTAGGACAAACAGACCAGTTAGAGCTTGAAATCTACGTGGGCCAGTGCCTCAGCCCATGTGAATGGGTGTTGCTCTGCTCACTTCTGTGGACCTATGCTAACTTACACCTGCTGGCAGTTTGGCCTCTGTTCTGGTTTAGTGCCTCATCTGTCCCCTTTATTTGGGGTTGAATTGTGTTTCCCATCATGGTCCCTCCTCCCATCTAAAACCAACCAAAACGTAGAGGGCCACTCCTGATAAAGACCACAGGGGAACATTGCTTTCTCTGTAAATTATTTGTGTAATTCACACACACAGTCTCCTTGGGCAATTTTGCTGGCCCAGTGGACACATTCCCTGACAGCTTGTTGAGAAGATTTAGTACAAACCCACCAGCTCTGAGACATGGCAAGACAATCCATCAACTAAAGGCTGGGTGAAATCTTAAGATGCATAGTCAGAGGCTAAGACATCTGTGTTGAGCAATGCATGTGTCTGTTGTCTTCTGCAAGGCAAGAGGTCCTGGTGAATTCTCAGTGATGATATACTATAGTAGATTTTGGTCTAGGAGTCACCTAGATACAAGCTTATGTGTCTTCTTCTGTGATACTCTGTTGCCTCCCAGATCTGGCTAGTGTGGGTGCCTTGTGCTTCCTAGGAGAGAGAGCCTGATTTCCTGAAGTGCGCATGGCCATGTCAGTCTCCAGTAGTTACAGCTCCCACAGACTAGAGATCCTGATGCTGCTACAGCTAATGCAGATTCTTCTTTAGCTGATGAGTGTGGGACGCTATGCAACAGAAGGTCCTGGTTTCTCTCTCCATTCATGGCTGATAGGATCCATCTTTATGGGCCAGAATTTTTCTCAGTAGGCCCTTGAGTGCCATGTCCAGCTGGGTTTACATCAAAACGATCCCTTGCCTTTCTTCCCTGCTGTCAGCAGCACAAGATCTTGAGGAAAGCTTTCCGGAATTCACTATTGAAAGTGGTGTAGATGATGGGGTTGAGAGCGCTGTTTACATAACCCAGCCATGTGGTGGCACTGTACAGCTCTGGGGGCACATGACAGGACCGGCAATGGGTGTTCAGAATATGAGTCAAGAAAAATGGTAACCAGCAGACTAGGAAAGCCCCTAAGGGTGAAAAGAGAAATGAGAATACATCTTTACTTTGAATAGATGCTGCTTTTCAGGGCTAAACTCTGCTCCCATGCAACCTCCATCTATGCCTCTGGGGCCCCTCAACTCTTAATATTAGGGAGGATGTCGCCTCTCAGTTTGGGCAACCAATAAACACTGAGGTCCACAGCCCAGATGTCAAGACCCTACCCTCCTCACAGTCTTCATAACTCACATGCCTTCGAGCCTAAAGGTGACTCACCTCCCTGCATATCCACGTTCAAAGGCTGAAGATGGCCCCTGCTCTCTAACCTGTAACCCGCTAAACTTTAGAAACCAAAAGAGGGTAGCAGGGGCTTCAGCAATGCAAAGAGGTATTATCCAAAGGGATTTTTCCTGTTGGCATTGGCCAGGCCTGGTTGAGTGTAAGAGTGAAGTTGCATGTTACACTTAGACCATACTATGGCCACTTAAAATGTGAGCATTCACATGTTTTAAAGCTTGTTAACTCATGCTAAGTGCCCTCTGAGTGTCTCAAAGGTGTGCCACCTCAGGTGAAGCTTAACTCTGGGCCATGCTACCTGGCTCTTGTTAGGGTAACTTCAGTTGGCATCACAGAGATAAAATGATCAATTTGCAGTCCTCCAACATCCCAGGGTGTACAGCTCCTAGACTCCCCCATCCAACCCACCTCAGGGAGAGAGGCCAGGTCTCCTGGCTTCTAGCCATGCCCCTGCTCACCAGCCCACTAGTGGCAAGTCAGAACTATCCAGGCAAGAAACAGTGCAACTTCTCACAGCATGTTCTATCTTTAATGCTTCTTAGATTTAGTATGGTCTAAGTGTGATGTGTAACTAACTTCACCCAGATCTGCTCTGTACACAGGGACATCTCAAAAGCTGAGTGAATGATCCCAAAAGTTCAAGTCTCCTTTCCTTGTCCCTTTCTTTTGCTCTTGTAAAGGAAGAGCCTATGCAGAGAGCTTGGCTAGTTTGTGCCAGCTGGAATTGTGCCCTTGGTTAGATTTCTTTGAATACTCTATGTCACCCCTGTGCATTTCAATAGCATCTTCCATTTGAAGATCACCCAGTGTCTTGCCAAACACACCCTTAGCTCACCCTATATGTGGGGTAATCAAGGCTCCTCTCACTCACCCAGGACGATAGCCAGCATTTGCGTGGCCTTCCTCTCCCTCAGCTGGACCATCCGGGGCTGCTGGTGCATGAGCTTCAAAGAACAGATGGTTTTGCCGTTGTCAAGTTTGTGCACCTCCAGGCCCTGCTGCCCCTTGCTTCTCCTCTCTTCCTCTAACTCCTCAGTGGTCGCTGTTCTGGTGAAGGAAGCTTCATGGCAGAAACTGCAGTAGCGCTGCAGGCTGAAGGGGGGCAACAGCTTTTTTATGGAGGAGAGTCCATGGTGAGGGGATTTTAGTGGTGGCTGAGGCGAGAGGGTCCCTGGGCACTGGTGATGCAAAGCTTTCCTCTTTCCATGCTCCTGTAAGGGAAGAAACCACAGCAGAGATGGGACCCTTTCATGCAGTTGGCCCAGGCCACATGCAGGGAGAGGACTCCAGGACTCCTTGGCACCAGGGAATTCAGTAGGCTTGAATCAGCCCCCTCAATCCAAACTCACCCAAACCTTGGGAAGGCTAGAAAAAACCATCCAGGAGCTGGAGTTGAGACTTGCTCCTGAACTCATCTCCCAGTGGGATGAGCTAGAGCCCTGTAATGCGTTGGTTCTCAAACTTTTTTGTACCAGGACCCATTTGTAAACATCAATGGCCAGTCCTGACCCAGTGCCCCTCACTACTGTCCCCTGCCCCCAGGCCCCAACCCCCCCAGTGTGGCTGGGCATTGGCAGGGATATGGGAGGCTCC
>NW_017729034.1:4188030-4196589 GCF_001723915.1 Gavialis gangeticus
GGGATATGGGAGGCTCCAAGCAGCCCCAAGGAGTCCCTTGCTGGCTAGAACTCTGTCAGCCTACAAGGGAAAAGCTATAGTTTCCCATATTTTTCTTCTTTAAAGGAGAATCAATTTTTCAAGTTTGTTGTTTAATTTTTAAAGTTTCTTTGTGACCCTTTTATATATTCTTGCAACCCACTTTTGGGTCACAACCCATGGGTTGAGAATGCTGCTGTAATGCATCTGTGCTTAAGCATCTGGCCCCAGCTCTACTAGGATGAGTTAGAGCCCTGGATTTGAACCTTCTACTTCCAGAACTGTGAAGCATATTTGTATATTATCTGTATCAGGGACTCCCCCTTTTCTGCCTTATGTACAATGTAGTATCACCAAGGAAATCACAGTGGTTGGTGTAACACTGGGGTCCCATATATGGAGTAAAGTGAGTGGGAGCTGCTCCAACCTTTGAGTCTGTGAGTTAAGAACATTTTTAATGGCCTGAAATCAGTGATGTTCCAGTACTCAAAATCTTTGTGCTAAAAATGACTTTAAAGTCAAGCTAAAAGCCTACTAGGTCTTTCTGCTGCAGAGACACTGAGGTGCACCTGCTCCCCCTGCAACACCCAGCAAGGATCTTGGAGATAAGGCTTACAATCCCTGTGATATTAACCTCTCCTTTGTGTGTCTGTAGAAACTTTGGTGTGAGACCTCAGGATACTGAGGAGTGTCTGCTGTGCAATAGCATTCATGTTCCTCTACCTCATTAGCATTGACTATCTGTACTCACTTTCTCAGGAGGTCCCCTATCAGTACTACATTCCTATGTCTTAACTCCCAACCCTCCCAGACAGGGGAGAAAGATCAAGCCTACACACTTATGGAAAGTGATGAGCATTAAGCTACACTCAGGCTCAGGGGGAAGGAGACTGCCCTTCCCTGCCCTGCCCTGCCCTTTGATATGTTCATGTGGCTTTCACGTGGCCCTTACTTGCTGCATGTAATGAGGCTTGCAACTGATGCCAGGACTGCCCTGCCTGGTGAGAATTCGCTTCCTTTGCCTCTGCCTCAACACAAGATAAATCCGGATGTAAAGCAGCAGGGTTACCATGAAGGGAAGGTAGAAGGATACCACAGAGGAGTAGATGACAAAGTCAGGGTTAGATATGGAACAGACACTGGGATCACCTGGAGGGAGAGAGAAAGAGAAAGAGCACATGCCTAGAGCACCTCTGCAGTTCAGGAACCACAGGGATACTTTAATAACACAGCAAGACAAGCCCAAATGTGCCTCATGGACCAAAGGCAGCCTGTACTGAATGCAGCTGAGGGTCTACACCATGAAGCTAAAACTCCAGATGAAGAGGTGGATGCATGTGAGTTACACCTTTACCTGTAAGAGGTCTGAACAGAGGTCAGAGAAAAGGTGGTGGATATCCATCATCACCTTCACATCTGTCTGTCTGTCCAGCAATAAATAATTATGTACTCAAGCATCACATCAATTCTGTCCAGTTTTCCCATCCCCCCATCACTAGTTCTGCCTCTTTCAGCCTCACCTCTGTAGATCCTGGAGCCCTTCATCCCCTTCTCCCAGGCTTGGGAGAGAGCTGTAGCAGGGTCCCCTGCTTCCTCTTCCTAGGCTGTGTTGCTTATTGGGGTAGGGGAAGCCATCCCCATTACTCAGATGGAAGAGAGACCTGAATCCCTTTGAGCTGCTGGGCACTTTCTCTGCCCTTCTGTCCCCACCTCTCCCATAAGAATAGTTCCCTGACCGGGTGAGGAGAACCCAGCCCCCTGCTTGCATCAGCTTTTAGTGGTTGCTCTTCCCCAGGAAGCAGAAAAGCAGAGCAGACATCCAATCAGAGGGCGTTTCCCCCTCCCCTGACAGTACTAAAAATCTGTGCCCTGCAGCTACCTAGATTGTTATTGATGTCCTAGGTTGGTTTCTTAGGGCTGTAGCATGTTGCAGCCTCACACTGTCCAAGCTTTGCATCACTTTAACAGTCCTCCTCACATTAGTGGGTGGATGCCCCTTTGTGTGAGCAAGGCTAAGCTGAGTTGGTCAAGTACAATGCAGTGGGCTAGAACAGGAGCAGGGCCTATGGCCCCATGTCAGACTGAAGACTGCCCCAAAATGCAACCCACTCAGGAGGAGGTTCCCTGCCCCGCTCCTTGGATAGAGGGGTCACAGCTCTCAAAAGCTATCTGATCATGGTAGTGGCAGCAGTATGTCTCAACAAGGACAGCCCCCTGCATGCCTTGCCCATCTGCTTCTGCTTGCATGCTCCAGACCCAGAAATACACTGGTGAATATGCTCTGGGTACACTCCTCTGCCGTCCCTCTCCAGATAGTCTCTAATGTGCTTGGAATGTAGAGCGGTGGCTGCAGCCTGCTGGGAAATATCCTCCAGACACTGTCCTACACCACCACATCTGGCAGCTGAGACAGCCCCTTCCCAAGCCATCTTGCTCTGGAAGTCACTGTTACCTGTTGTATTGAAGCCAAATAGGAGAGGGCAGGAGACGGCAAAGGCCAGCATCCAGACAATGACGATCATAATGGAAACCCTCCTGCAGGCTCTGTGCCCCGTGTTGTGCTGATACTGGACTGGCATCACCACAGCAGTGTACCTGAGAAATGAACCAGCCTCACAGTGAGGGAGAAGGAGAACGTTGTGGAAAAACTGGATGGGGAGAGGTGGAGGAAGACAGGGGAAAGAGAAGGAGAGGGGAAAGGAGAAACTTTTCAGAGAAGTGAACTCATTAACAGGGAATGTGATGGTGGGTTGTGAGAGAGAGAAAAGGAGAGACTGAAGTGATTGAATAACAGGAGTGAGGTTTGGGACTTTGTGATGGTTGTGATGATGGTGAGGCCTGGGGTACATGACAGACATGGTTGGTAACTCTGGGCCTGGGGCCACAGCCCCAAAATGCTTTTTAGGTGCCTAACTCCAATTTAAGCACTTCAACTGGCAGTGATTTCCCAAAGAGGCATCTAATAAGGGTTAGGCACCTACATACCTTTTTGGACCTGGTCTCTGTTCTAACAAGAAACCTTTGAAATCATTGGAAAGACTCTCATGGATTTCAGTAGGTTTGAGTCACAGTGCCCTGAGGTTGGCTTGGCATGGTTTGCTACGAATCACCTATTGGAAGGGGACTGGCAGGGTCCCCTTGTCCTGCACTTTCTGAGCCAGGAGGAAGCTTGTCCTGCTTTAACACTGCACACATCTTGAGATTTCTGTACAGCTCTGTGGCCACCCCTATGGTATCCTAAAAAAAGACCCTAAAATTGATTTAAACACAATTCCTTTCTGTCTCACAATGCTGCTGGTTATCTGCTCAAGCTTTAAAATATGGCAAAGTTGAAGAGTATGCATGGGTAGTCCCTTTTTCTCTCTCTGTCTCTAGATAGGGATATAGATATAAAACTGGGTTGTCTTAACTATCATAGGGGAGATTTTCATAGGCATACAAGGTATGTATGTGCCCAAACACACTGCAAATCAATAGGGGTTAGATTGCTAACTCCCTCTGATAACTTTGAAAATCATTCCATGTGGAGTCACTACTTGAACTCTTCCATTTCATGTTGTGCTTCTTTCCTTTCCCCCTTTATATGTCTCTTTTATTCGGGTTCAAGATCTTGGCATCAGGAACTGTACCCTCTTTTGTGTTTGCAGAGTCTGGCATGCATAACCACAATAGCAGCAATAATGGTGACGATAATGGGAGAATTTCAGGAAAGACTGGCTTCTCAAAAGTTGCTTTACCTTTGCCATTTAGGAGGCATTAATACCCAAACAGTACCTGTGAATACCCTAAGCGCTGTCTCTTTCATACCCAGCCCTAAGGAAGACCTACCCCTAGCTTCATGAAGAATACATGTTGGTGCCTACCTGTCAATGCTGATTGCACAGAGGTTTAAAATGCTGGCGGTGCACATCATCACATCCATGGTAACAAAGATGTCACAGCAAATGCGGTTGAAAGTCCACACACCTCCAGTCACCTAAGCGTCAGTTATAAAAATGTCAGCCTTGTCTGGGATGGAATACGTACATGCTGCTTTTCTACAGACCCTTCCATCTTAGGATCTCAAAGCTCCTTATAAGTACTGATGATGTATTATTATGCCTTTTTAATGCAGCACGGAAGCATAGAGAGTTTGGTCAATTGGCCCCAAGGTCACACACAGCTAGATCATAAGGAGAATCCAGGAAGCCTGATTTCCATTTCATAGCTCTGAAGTACAGATGATGACATACACAGTTCTTCCACTTAAGAAGTACCGTATACACGTAGACCCTGCTCGTACCCAGAACCTCCTCCAGAATCATTTGGAGCATTACATTACTTGCTCTGAAGAGAAGCTAGACTAGCAACCTTTGAATATTGGATCTGGATCCATACTCTTGGCACACTGAAATTTAGGCTTTTTACAGATTCACAGAAATTTAGGGCTGGAAGGGACTTCGTGAGATCTTTGAGTCCAGCCCTCCTGCTCTGGGCAGGAACGCCTGCTGGGGTCAAATAACTCTCCTTTCAAGATCTCCAGGTGCCTGCACCACCCCCGCTGGGAGTCTAGTCTCTACCTCTTCCCCTCCAAACTCCCCTATTTCTCCCCTTCCCCCCTGCTTCCCAGCCTCTGCTTCTTCTCCCCCCACACTCTCCAGCCTGTATCTCTTCCCTTCAAGGTCCCCTCAATCTCTGCCCCCCACCCCTTATTGTCAGATGCTGCTTGGGCTGCTCCATCCTGGAACACAGTACATTAGTTTGAGTCCTTTTCTATTTTTTTTTTGCTTGCATTTAACATAAAAAGTAAAATATTATGACAATGTCCCAGAGGTGGCCAGTATTTGTGATAGAATAGATTAAGGCACACATTTGATCCAACTTTCAAATTTTGGCAACCCACTCAGAACAACACTTTGACTTGTCAACACCTAACCCAGTGCCAGTGTGAAGAGCCAATTGCTGGGTTTGAATTTCCTGTTTGAGGGCTAATGTTAGTGCTCAGTCTGGAATCTGTGTGGGTGAAACTAAACAACCACTATCCTCCAGAATGAACTCTCACAAAAGGTAGTGAAGAACAGAAGCACCCAATAACCCTTGGGAGAACACTCTTCAAGAAACAATTACTCCTTCTCTGACATCACAGTCTTTGTCCCCAAAAGAAACCTTCAGAAGATGGGCCTGGGGATAAAACTCATCACCTTACTGGACACCAAAAACCACTGACTTAACACAGGCAATGATTCTGTAGCTCACTCCCTGCTCTCTTTGCTAACCATTCTGTGCTCCACAGGGTATAATGGACCTCTTCCCTTTTAAATGGTCTAATTCTTTAAATTCAAAGGTTTCTGTATAGCAACTGTACTTTGTTTGGTCTGTAATTACTTCTGAGAACGTCTTTTTGCTCCACAGGTTTCCTGCATATTTCCCTTTCTAAGTGTTCAATTTCATTAACATAATAGGGCTAAACAAAAGCAATTATTTTTACCAGTATTTAGCTTAGAGACTGTATCTGCCTCTTTTCCACACTTGAGGAAGGGCATTTAGTGCTTAAAAGCTCACCTAACATCTCTTCGCAACTATAAAGTTGGTCTAGTAAAAGCTATTGCTAAGTTAAATTTTGCCTCTTCAGTCTAATATGGACATATGGACATACAGAGCCTTCTAAGAGACAGACTTCTCTTGGATTACTACCAGTGTATGGTTAGGACCTGTCTCTCATTTTCCCCAGCTTTCTAACCAAAACTCATGTTTCTGACTTACCCATGACATTGATGCCAGCGAGATTTGCAGTCATATGAACTGTTTCCTCTGCTAGCTGAGCTGTAATGAACTAGGGAACAGTGAACTGCTCAGAGCCCTTAATTGCTGTCCTTTACAGGATCCCTCATAAATTTGCTGTCAAGTGCTGGTGAAAAACGCTGGTCTGACAGTTGTTGAGACAGGTGGCCTCAGAAAAGCAGGGGCAGCAGAAAGGAAACTTTCCCCCAAACTGCCCATTCTTGACAAACAGTGGAAGTGATGCCAGCTCTTTCCAGAAAGGGAGTTTGCCCCTTTCTATTACAGCTGAGGGCTTCTATAGGATTCTCGTCTGCTTCTGGAGAGCTAGGCAGCAGCAACAAACATGAGCACTTGGCCAGGTGGCTGCAAACTTTCCTTTTAGATGCACTGACAACCCTGCCATCATCCCCTTCAAGACTGGATTATTACAAAGTGCCTTGCACCTAAACGACAGTTGGACACAGGTAAGGATCAGATGAGGTCTGCCAGCTGAATGGCGGGCTTCACAGAGATTACATCATGCCATGCATTCTGTCAGCTGCCCTAGCTTCCAGGAGCAGCTCAAAATGTTGTTTTAATCCATATATCCCAAAAAGTCTGGCTGGGTCCTGGTTATTACGGAGGCTGCATCTCTCCCTGTGTGCTACACTGAGTATCTGTAACTGAGCTGAAGTACTTAGCGCTACAGTCCCCTGACTGAAAAGGGGCTGGAAGTAGGGTGCTGGACTCCTCTCCTAGGATGGATATCTGAAAGGCCAGTTGAAAGCCCAAAGGAGATTTTTTTTGCCTGGATGTGCTTGAGAGGTTGTTAAATCTGGATATTGGGTCCAACACAGATGCTTTGTTGTTTGTTGTACAGATGCCCAGAGCTCAGCACAGCTGCACTTGTTAGACAGCTAGAAGATAAAGAAATGGATTTTGACCCTATAGAGACCAACGTTAGCCATGAAAGATGAATTCAGGGGTTGTCTACAATGGTTCTACACTGCTTTGGGAGCTACTGCTGAAAAATAAACACCGCCTACCCATGCCCACTTTGCACAAGCCAAGCCCAGAACTGAGAGAGCAGAGACACTCCAGGATCACCCCTGTGCTGCTCTCGAGATCCCCGTCTCCTGAGAGCAACAGGCCAGTTGTGCCTCCCAAGCATCTTACCATAGTGTTTCCAGGCTTGGCATGTGTGGAGTGGCAATGGGTGAGAAGGGTGTAGGCATCTCCTCAGTCTCCACAGTCCATGGCCTCTGTGCTGAGACTGCTAGCAAGGCTGAGGAGAGGGGATTAGCTGTGCTGTGACCTCTACCCCCTAGAAAGCATAGAAAGTGCACCAAATCACCAAATGGTAACTGGAGTTAAAAGACTTTATGTTACTCTTGACCTATTTATGGCTTTTTCTGATGTGCTCATGATTGTCGTAGTTATCTCTAGTTGTCATCAGGGTCTGTCTTTGGCATAGACATGCACGCACTCCATTTTTTTCTATGCTGACAATGGGAGGAAAGGCTTTTAAAAATAAATGAAAGCATCACCTCGACAAGCATTTTATAACTGTAACAAAGGCCTCCAGTTACCAGCTCGTGGGATGGCAGGAGGCCTCACTCATAGCTCTCACTGTCTGAACAAGCTTGCTGTGTAGGAAGAGAGAAACCCAGAAGCAGTATCTCCTCCCTAAGCTAAGTATACTCAGGGCTTCGGAACAGGGCCTGAATTTACCCTGCAGCAAGAAAACTGGTAATTAGGGGGAAAGAGACTGGATTCTTATTTCAGTTGGGTAGTTTTGCCTCCCTCATGCAGAGCAATTGGTTTTTCAGCCTTCAACTCTCACAGACCCCCCAGGCTCCAAATGGGATCTGGATACCTACCAGATCATTGCCCAGGTTCCTGTCCCCCCTGACAGCTCACTTCACCTTCCCAACAGAAACTTCCAGCCCATGAGACATAGGGAATGGGGAGAAAAACACATGGCAAAAGAGAGGCTTTGCAGCAAAGTGAATGCAATATCTGAGGTTAGTAATTTTCTTGATCATTTCCCATGGGGTGTGTACAGAACCAGGGGCTCCTCCCAAGGCCATGTCTCCAGCCTGCACCGTAACACCATGGGTGCAGGGCTGGGGGAGAAGGCACTGGTTTCCTGAAGATGGTTTCTTGCACCTCTGGGTGCAATAAAGGGGGTACAATTCCCCCTTGGAGATACTCTTACAAGGTCCAGCACTGGGTGGTACCATTACTAAGTGCTACACCTATGGAAACAGGTCCATCAAAAGCAATGTGGAAACACTTTAAAAATTGACATGGAAGCAGGTCATTGCAATGAGGAACCACTGGGCTGTTTCCTGAGTTAGGGCTTGAATGAATGAAGAATCCCCTTCCTTACAGCCCAATTGTTTAGTTTGCTCATTATTATTCATTACTGCTTGCTGCATGCTATCATTCCCACAGGAAGGTGCATCAGCAGGTTGTGGTGAACTGTATCTTAGAGAGGCCTCCAGTTGGGTTCAGTTGTCCTGTTGCGCAGAGGGTCCTGTTACACAGCGCTGATCAGTTAGGATTCAGAAACGAAATGAAACAAACCTCTGTTAGGTGCCTTGGCTCTGAGTGATTGTGGAATAACAGACAGATTAGAAACAGCTATGTATTGTGCAGCACTGTGGTGCAGGGTCAGAGCAACTGCCACATTTGAGATCAGGAAGGAATTTTACTTCACAGTCAGATTGGTGCAAACAGTGGGGGTTGTTTTTCTGTTCCCCTGTACTGGGGGTGGGGGGCAGGAGGGGAGGGGAGGGA
>NW_017729034.1:4196841-4199063 GCF_001723915.1 Gavialis gangeticus
GGGGAGGGGAGGGAAGGGGAGGGGAAGGGGAGCCTCTTCTTTGGCCCTCTTGGGTGCATTTTAAAAATCCTTGCAGTGGTGGGACACTAAGAGCTCTCATTCCCCTGCTTTACCTGGAGCAGGTTAGAGTGCTTTTGATGTCCTTGGGCAATATGTATTGTACCTATGTGAGAGAACTGATTGTGTTTTTAGGAATAGGTTAAACAACCACTTGTATAGGATAGTTTCAGATAGGGGGCAGGGGCTTGGACTAGATGAACCCCTGAGGTCCCTTCCAGCCCTAGTTTTCTATGATTCTATAATTTTGCTCTGAGTTTTATGGTATCTTGTGTCCCAGTTCCTGGAGCGATGTGATTGTTGAGCTCTATTAACCAAAAAAAAGTAAGTTTCTATTCCTCATGATTGTTAACTTTAAGAGAAAATTTAAAAATAAAATAACAAAAAAAAAATGCCTTCAAGATATCAATCATTTTTTTAAATCTCGTGATTTTTAAGCCATTCTCAAAGGGAGGGTTTTGGGTGTGGGGAAGGTCTGATTTGAAAATTTTGAACCTCTGAAGTTGGCAACACTGATAGCATTTGTAACAGAAGCATACAAAGGGTATGTGCCTTCCTAGTTAATACAAACCTAAAACACAATACAAATGTGTTGTATGGTCTGGGAAGGTTCATGAATCTTTCTCGGTGCCAGAAGTTTCCATCAAAGCCAGACGCAGGTGACACAGCTGATGTGTAACTATGTCAAACATACTAGTTTCCAAGGTTTGGGGCTCATTAGGCCATTAAACTCAAAAGGAAACTATGGGAATGTGAACCATTAGAAGCAAAGCTGAAGAAAATGCTGGCAGCAAATGCTCTGAAGTGAATCTCAGGATGACACATTCAAACCAGGCCAAAGACATGCTGAGTCCTAGCATATAAAAAGGGGATGCTTGACAGATCAAAATGATGGGCTGAAATTCATTTTCATTTGCCCCAGTCATAACTTCTAAATGTAGTAGAACTCCACTGAAATGAGAAGGCTTACTCGGTATTTTAATCTGAGGTAGCAGAGTTCAGAATTTGATCCTGATTATTTCAGCTACAACAATTTGTATTGATCTGATTTATTATTTACTGTCCCTGCTGTTACTTTACTTCCTGCGTTTCAGTCATCTTTGTTACTAACGCTAGAACTTGCAAGTTTGCCTTTCGGGTAGGATACTTACGTTTGATCTTGCTGTTACCTTTCATCTGAGAATCTCAAAGCTTTTCACAAACATTAATTGAATTAATTCTCATAATGGTCCTTGAGAGTTAGGTGGGTAAGTAATGTCCTCATTTTTCATATTGTGAGTCTGAAGTACAGCAAGTGAGGTGACATAAGCTTTATGAGATCACACAGTGAGTCAGTGATTGAGCTCAAAATAAAGCCCATGGATGAAATCCTGGCTCTACTGAAATCAAGAACAAACCTCCCTTTGACTCCAGCTGGGTCCAGATTCCACCCTTGGGTCCAGATCTCTTAACTACTGTGCTCTACCCAATGGCAGAATGCAGGTCTGTTTCATTTTCCAGACGAAAGCCAAAATGAGTGAGTAAGAAAAACCGTGACAAATCTGAGTTTCGTAGGGTGCCTGTAGACTTGCAGGGATGTGTTCAGTGCTCTCTGTCTAAAACAGGGCTCTCCAGCTGGCTGCCCAGGGGCCACATGCAGCCTGCAAGGGGCTACCATGCAGCCTATGGGCTCTTGCCTGCACTGCTATTAGTGCAGCAGTGGCTGGAGGCTCTGAGCTTCCCTTCCCTTCCTGGTTTCCACTCTTTGCCCCCTCCTGGGGTCAGGGCAGCATAGTGAGGGGGGCCAGGGTGCCTGTGCTGCAGGTGAGGTGGGGAGGGAGCTGGGCTCCTCAGGCTACACAGGCCATGGGAGGTGGCTGGTGCTGTCTCTGCTATGTGTAGCTGCCTGAAGCAGGAAAGCCAGTGTGCCTGAGGGGAAGGGGCTGAACTGCTCATGCTGGGCATGCAGCCAAGTAGGGAGCCAGGCTGCGTATGCCACTCTCAGCAACAAAGAGTGGAGCTGCCCACGTGGTGCACCTGGCCTGGAATGAGGTGAGGCTGTGCATGTGGCTGGTGGGCAGGCAGGCTGCCCATGACGTGTGTGCAGTGGGGCAAAGCAAGTGGCCTGCGTGCTTTGTGGCCCCCAGCCACCAAGAAGTTGGACAGCTCAGGGGAGATACCCTGAG
>NW_017729034.1:4204063-4209376 GCF_001723915.1 Gavialis gangeticus
GTGTGTGCAGTGGGGCAAAGCAAGTGGCCTGCGTGCTTTGTGGCCCCCAGCCACCAAGAAGTTGGACAGCTCAGGGGAGATACCCTGAGCAGGAGAAAGCTTAGGAGGGCATCTTCATAGATGCCCGTTGAATTAAACTGGTAAGAAAAGGATACTACAGACTATGTATACTGATTTTCAGGTTTTCGGATTTGGCATCTAATTGGCTACTGGGTCCTTTGGATTTAAGTGGCAAGTGAATTTGGATTGTTATTAAACTTCAAAAAGACAAAAAATGTTGGATAGCTCTGTTATGAAGCATCCACTCCTGCCACTGTCAGGATCAGGCCTATTTGTTGCACTGAAGGTAACATGGGCCTAGGCCTACCAAGAAAAACTGTAAGCCCCCCTTAAAAAGGGAGGCTCCTGGGAATGCAAGAACTAATTCCTTGGGACAAATAAAAAGAAAACAGGGAAAGCAGTCAGGGTCCTAGGTTAATAACAAGGAAGCTGAAAGGGGGCACTGAGCAGTGGTCACAGGCCGGTACCAAATGCCCCCTGAATGACTCAAAGAAGTCTGTGGACACTGACCAGGGAAATTCTGCCTGGAGATATGAGCAGAGGAGTGAAAGGAAAACAGCCCCACACTCACCCAGGGTCCCCCCAGCCAGAGCCTCCTTCCTCTTCTGGTAGATGGCCAGCTTGGCTAGAGCCAGGAGGAGGTTGACCAGGAAGTCCTGGGGCTTCCTGGGGCTATGGGTGGGAAGTGCACAAAAGATAAGGTACAGGGAGAAGTACAGCCAGAACCTCAGCAAGATGTGAAAGGACCAGACACAGCAAAATGTCCCCACAGTCCCTGGAGGTCCTCCTACCTACAGCCTCCTTCCTGGTCAGGTATATCCCTAGCTTGGCTACAGCCAGGCGAAGATTGACCAGAAGGTCCTGGGGCTTAGTGTGGCCACAGATGAAGAGTGCATAAATAAAAAGGTGTGAGGAGAAGTGCAGCCAGAACCTCAGCAGAAGGTTCTGGAGGAGGTTGTGGAGGGGCTGTAGCCTGGCGCACTCCTGGTAGGCATACACCATGGTCTCTCTCTGCTTACAGAAGGAGCAGGTGTCAGGGGAGTCCATGAAGTGTGCCAGGTACACACCTGTGGTGCCAGCTCCATGGAGGAGCTGCCAGCTGAGATCCCCAGTGGCTTGCAAGATCAGGGCAGAATACCTAGGCTGGGCTTTGCCCTCACCCTCACAGAGCGTGTCCCACCGCTTGGTGCTGTCAGGGTCAGGATACTGGGCTACATAGATAATCAGTCTGACCTAGTATGGCATGCTTATGTTCTTATATAAAAACCCAGTTCCTGCAAATTTTATACATTATTTCTAAGCACTGATGCTGTCTCTTGGAATCCATGATCAACAATGAATTGGATATGAACATGAAGTGGAGAATCACTTTGATAATAGCTTTATACCCACACTCAGTTGGAAGATCTTTTGTAGATCTTACCATTCACAGTATTGTGCTTCCCAGTGTTGCTCATTATCCTGATAGTTCTTCAGCCAGCTGATTTGCACCCAGATTTCAAATCCTGCCAGATACAGGTAATGTCTACCTTCTACGTTGGAAGGAAAAAAACTTCAGAACGTGGGTACCATCAACGCAGAAAGGACAGTACACATAGTCCAAGGGGTTCTACATTTTCTTCCATTGGCTTTACAGAGATAATGAACATCAGGAATGACAATATTTAATCTTGCAGAATGTCACAGAGGAGAGACATTTGGAAAGACAAGGAGCTGTCTAACAATATTCCATGATAACCCATCTACTCTACTGGCTCCAGAAGTCAGGTTAGCAATGGAACATAATTAATAGTATCACAGGCAGTGAAAGATTTATAGTAGCAGTGTCAGTAAAGGGAACTGAGCTGTGCTTACTGCCCAAAGGCAATATTCAATCTCTATGATGAAAAGTATTTCTATACCAAACAACCCAACTGGTTAGGAGATGAGAAATTTGAGACTATCAGATGTTGTTATAGTTGGCCTGCTACCACCTTCTCAAGATCTTTCTCTGACAGACATGGCTATAGGCTGAGCAACAGCTGGCTAGGACATTAAGGTCCAAGCTAAATTTCACAAGCAAGGTCAAAGCCGCAGATTGTTTAAAGGTTCTCTGTAGATCACATAGTAAACTGTTTAACAAAGTGCTTGAGGATCCTGCAAGGCAAATGATTTGAAAAATATAAGGCCTTCATCTGTCTTTGGTTGCTCCATAAATTATAAGCAGGTTCCCGATGCCTTTCTTGGCAAAGGGGGACCACAAAAATAGTGATGGTAGAGAATCATGATTCTGTAGATTGAGTAATCCATTCCAATCTTCTTTGGGAATAGTTGGCTGCTACTGACTATTATATAGAAGCCCAAGAGACAATGAAGCCACAAGGTAGGATAATTTATTTTGTGAACAAAGGAAAAAAACAAATAACCCCTTGTACTTGAGCATTTCATCGTGGTGTTACTACAATCTCAAAAAATCATTTATTTTATAGGAAGTGCTGTGTAAAACTCAAAAAAGTAGACTAGAATGCAGGACTCCTGGGTTTTCTTTCTGGCTATTCCACTGACTTTAGCTTTTCCTTTAGAAAAACATTTTACTTCTCTGTTGTATGTCAGTTTTTTGCTACTGCAAGGTGGGATGCCTTCTCACTCTTGAAGCAGAACCATTAAAAAGCACGGGAGTGGAATTTGGTTTCCTTCTATGTTTCAGTTTCCTAGCCAGAAAATGTTTGGGATAATAACACTTTCCTAATTCACAGTTTTTTTGTAAACACTCATAAATACATTAAGGTTTGTAAAGTACTTCAAAACCCTGGGGTAAAAGGGACCCTACATACAAAGCATTACTTGTTTGGCCTGAGGTTAGATTTCTGAAAGCATTTTCTTTCACTATTAAAACTCTCTTCACTCTAGTCTCTCTTATCCTATTGTTTATCTTCACATTATTGCTTATGCTTTCTCATTCCTCCCCTCATTTTGTCTTTCTCTCCATCTTTTTTCTCTTAGCCCTCTTAAGATGGAAAAAATCCACCATTTTAATTCTGCAGATTCCTTGTGTGAGCTACAGAATAGCTCTGTATAGATTTTTCTACATTTTTCTATTGACTTCATTAGGAGCATGATCTGGCATGGAGCATGGTATTACTCTTATTTTTGGTCCATGATAACATTCCATGAATAATTAACCATCAGTGTCACTATTAATATGGCCTACTCTTACAACAGATCCATCATTTCTCCTAATCACAGCTTCACTGTGATTCTACGGTGGACACAGTGGACACCAATTTAGAAGAATGACAACATAAAGAAAACATTAGTGGAATAATAGGTCTCTGAACTGCTCACAGGTCTAGCCAGGCTTAACACCTACTAGCAATAGTCATTAGCTGTAATTGTTGCTTTTCTCAGATAGGGACTTTATTCACATTAGTGCAAAACAGTTTGTAATGGCCCTGCATGTAACAAACTTTTATATATTTCCATTAACAAAAAAACCTGAGCACAGGGTTGCCCAGTATTTGGGCTTCACTGTTCTGTGGGAGAGGTTGAATTCTGCAATGCTTTGCACTATGTATGGTCATTTACCTCAGTAAGAACAGTATTATTTCACCCCACTTCGCAGTGGTTTAATTGACTGCACACAATACAGAACACCACGGAGCTGGGGCCCTGGTCTTTCCTCCCCTCATTAGGCCAGCATGTATGAGGAGGTCAGAAGAGGCTAGCCCAACCCCCTGGCCAGTAGGGCTCTTGAACACCTTCTGGAAGACATGCATTCAACTTTCCCAGCCTCCTTCCTAGGCCAGTGGGGGCATATCTGAGCACTAGGTTTTGCCTGTGGAGTTGTAGGAATGGTATGAGACAGTGTAGCACAGGGTGCAACTGCCTGATTCAGTAGCGACCATTCAGACTCTGCCTGCACTGCTGTAAGGGTCAATCCGAATGTATCCTTGAAGTTGAAGCCTGATGCCCATCTTCACCATAAAACTCTGAGCTTAGGCCTCAGTAGCCATCCTGCCTGGGCTGTAAGCTCTACTGAACTCCTGGGTACCAGCTCATGTCCTTGCTTCACTCTTCTTGGCAGTGAACTTACCCCTGCACTGGAGGCTTTGAGTATAGGAAGTCCTCCAGTAATGATCCTGGCATTCTCTGCTCCTGCCATCTGGCCCTCTGCATCCCACTTACTGTCTCTGCTGCCCATAATTAGAGGCAAGCCCAGAAAGAGAGACAAGCTGTAAGCACAGAGAGTCCTAGGAGGGGACTGCTTGAGGAGCAGGAAGCACAATATAGGTGACTGCAATGTAGGCCAGAAGGGGTGGGCACTTATTTGGGCTGGCCGTCCACTTAATAAGTTTTGGTAACCTGTTGAGGGCCACACCCCTCTCTCTCTTTCTCTCTCTCCCTCTCCCTGTTCTTCTCTCCCAGGTCTGTGACCAGTATGGAAGCCTGAACCTGCCCACAGCTCTAGCATCCCCTTTCCTTCCCCCCAGCATACCAAGAGTCCACCCACCCACAGCTTTGGCACTCCCCATACAGCCCTGAGTCCAGGCCTAGCAGCTGCTGGCCACATCCACAGCTGCCCAAACACAGCTGGCTGCTTCTGGGTCAAGGGTCCAGGCATGTTGGGGTGAGGGGCTGTGCTATAGCTGTGGGTGGGTTCATGCTTCCACTTCTGCACTAGTGCCAGCCCTGACCCAGAGAGAGAGAGAGCAAGCACCTGGCACACCAGAAGCAGCCCCAGCTACTTGGCACCACACAGCTGCCAGAGCCACTGCCCACCCATGGGCCAGATCCATTCACTTGGTGGGTGCCCAAACACAGGCCAGACCCAATCCATTGGTGGGCTGGATCTAACTCTTGGGCCGTATTTTTCCCAAACCTGGTACAGACAGACCCTGACTGCATTTTATTCATGTATAAATGCAAAGATAGTATTGTGGCCATTTAATCTGGCCAAGCATGTGCTTACCTCCAGGTACACCACCCAGGGCATCACCAAGGTGGCCACCAGCAAGTCTGCCACAGCCAGGCTCACCACCAGGTAGTTTGTTGTGGTTTGTAGAGTGCGTTCCCTCAGCACCGCCAGGCAGACCAGCACATTCCCAAAGACAATGGCCAAAATCAGGATGCAGTAGCAGAGAGCATAATAAGTATGGGAGGGTGGCAAGCCAGGCTCTGTTGAGTTATCTTGGCCACAAGGGGCACAGCCAGTCATGTTGAGGTAACTGCCAAGTCTGACAGAGAGCGCCATTGGAAAGGCAAGAAGAAGCTGGA
>NW_017729034.1:4209387-4215094 GCF_001723915.1 Gavialis gangeticus
TGACAGAGAGCGCCATTGGAAAGGCAAGAAGAAGCTGGAAAAAAAGGAAGGGGACAGCATAAAATAAAAACTGAGCCACTTCAGTAAGCTACACCTTTACAGAGGATTTGTATCTTCCATGTTTGACTCGGGAAGCTGCAGCCCTCTACAGGCTAGGAGCATCTTTACTCTCAGGAAAGGTAATGAGGGTTTTGCCTGAGTAAAAACAAAATATGGGGCTCAGGGTGTATATGGGGCTCAGACATACTCTGCCTATGTATATCTAGTTGATGGTTCATCTGCTAAGAAAATATAGCTGTGTGGAAGGTGACTGCTGTGTAGCAGCATGCAGCAACATGGCTCGATGGTGTAGGACAGCTGGAGAAAAACACACCGTATGAACCAGTAGAGCAGGGTTAGGAAAGGTGAGCAGTTACCCCAACTAAAATTTGGTTAGGTCCCTGGAGCTAGGTTCATTTTTTTGTCCAAAAAAACTCCCTCCCCTGGATTTGTTTTAATGACTGCTTGTCATCAGGGGGTTGCCCTTACAACTTGGCAGAAAGAATTTCCAAAATCAGTACCATATTTCATGGTATATAGGTTGAGGTTTGAAGCCAAGTATTTACCCTTGAATTTCCACCTCGACTTATACACCATACCAATACTTCACCTAGACACTGCACCAGCACCCTGCTGCATGGGGAGATGGTGTGCTGGCATCTAGGGGCTTTCCTGGCACTGAGTGAGGACAGGCCAAGCTCCTGCCTCCCCCCTGCCCCTGCCCAACACTCCAGAGCCAGACTGGGTGCCCAAACTCTGCTCCTGTCAAGTCTGGCCCTGGCACACTTACCCATGGCCCAGTGGCTGCCCTGCAGGTAGATCTTGGCAGGCAAGGTGGAGCTACCTCCCGACAGTACAGGAGCCATGATGCCACTGCCAGCAGCACCAGGGTGCAGCATGGCAGCAGTGAGCAGCCTGCCCAGCAGCACCAGGGTGCAGATCGGCTGCAGTGTGTGGCCTGCCACCAGCAGCACCAGGGTGCAAAGTGGCAGCAGTAAGTGGCCCACCATGCTGAGCTCCACTGCTGCCCACCCAGCTGTGGCTGTGGCTCATGGGCTCTGGCCGCAGCTGTGGGGTTGACTTATACACTGGATCTATGAAAATCCTAACTTCTTTATTGGAAATATGGGGTCAACTTATATACTGCGTCAACTTGTATGCCATTAAATATGGCACATCTTCCAAAAATCATAGGTGGCTTTTGGATCACACTGAACTCTGACAGAATGGTGCCACTTACTGAACTATTGCTGCTCAGGGGCAGTCATTCAAGTACTGATAAGGTCCAGTTCTACTTAGCTTGCAAGACTGTTTCTGCTTATTGTGGTATCCATATGGTGCTGTGCATGTACATTCTCAAGCACACTGGAATGCATAGTCCCTGCACTAAGTAGCTCCTGTCACAGTTTTACTCCTTGGAGTAATATGGCAAGGGATAGGGTGCTTTTATTGCTTCCTTTTATAAAGGATCTTCCTCAGATACATGCTTTTCTTTTACTTTTTCCAACTACAGTTATAGAAGATACTCTGGTATCCTGCCCTGTAGCATTTAACTCTACTTATTGACATAATTTATTTTGCTGATGTGCCCATCGCTGATGTATCTGGGCATACACTATGCATTAAAAGCAAGTATAAGAACAGTGAATTGACATCAGAGACAGCAGACTTCCCACCAAACCCCTCCATGTGAGAGTTCCCAAGAAGCAGGTCTTACTCAGGCAAATACTTGATCGAAGGCTCTGTTGTGAGCAGTACCTATAGTGGGTCTTTTTGTCAGAGGTCCACATGATTAAAGACTGATTTATACAATTAGTTCCTCACCACCCCCACTTTCTTTACCAAGGACTGTATGAGCAATAGAAACTGAATTCCCTTCATTTCCCTAAAGATGGGTCTCACTAAGCTAGGGGTGTAATACATTAGGTCTCTCATCCCACTGCCTTTGCCCTCTCTTCTGGGGATGAAGAAGCCACTCAGAGGCTTTAGTGCTGCCCACGGAATAAGAACCAATAGAGAATCAATCTGGCTTCCAGTGCCAGCAGCCCAGCACTGCCCACCAGCAAGACATTTAGATTTCTTTTCTTGCAGAAGGCAACATCAATCTAAAGAGCTAAATGAGCTTCTTTAAATCAGGTTTAGTATTCATTTTGAGGATGGGATGTAGGGGTGATATTCAGACCAGTGGTTATTTAAAGCAGATCAGTTTGGGTCACTCATTGGCACAGTTCGTTTGGCTAGAGTGCTGCTGGATCTGTAAATGTTGTATCGAGCTCATAGCAATAAATCAGTGATGAGTGTTCTCCTTGGCTATGAAATGGTAACTCTTTCTTTTAGTGAGGGGGCTGCTACTAAAGGACCTGCCCTTTTGATAAGCAAGCCACATCTTTTAGCTGTATAGACAATGGAAAAGTCAAGAAAATTGCAGTGTCAATGGAAAGTTGAACAAAACTGCATTGGGAACCTGTTTTTCTCCATGAGCTAGAGAGCTATTCTAGTCCTGCCTACCACACTTTGCCCCTCACTCTTTCCTTGAAGCACCCCCTGCTGTTCTAGTCCTGGGCTCCATGATACCCTACACAGTAGTATTAAATGTCCTTCTGATCTGGCCTGCAGCATGCCTTGCTATTCCACCCCAGGGCCCCTCTTGAGACAAGATCTGCATGCATAACCCATGCCAGATGGTGCTGCGGTTTATAATATGGACAAATATCTTCTAGGCACTTACACAGAATTAGCATTTTGCTCTATATGTGGGCATACAGCTGCCCTATATACTAAGAGGACTACCCTGAGCAAGCCTGTGGAGAGGACAGTTAACCTAGCAAGTGGAAGGAGATAATGCGGCTGGACAGTGAGCATATTTTTCCTGCCAAAGATCCACTGCTAGTAAGGCATACAGAGAATCACATCAAAACAAGAAAGCAGCAAGCAGCATTTAAAAAAGAAAGTTTCTGTGTAGTAAGCAGTATAAAGGCAAGCTGAGAATTCAGCTCTCAGCCCAGTTTCAGTAGCAATAGGTCTCAGCCTCAGAGCACTGAGTGTTTCTCCTTGTTGAGCTGGGTACAGATCCTGCCTGCTGCAGACTGTCATAACCATGGTCCTTGGTTTCAGAGACAATTGGTCAGAACAGAGTTTATCTATTGCTAGGTCTGATCCTTCCACTTTCAGACCTCCTGCTCCCCTGCTTTCCCCACCCTAACCCTTAAGAATACTTCAATTTGGAGGCTGAAAAACAACTTTGAAAATCTTTCTCTGCTCCTATATTCTCTCTCCTTTTATCCCCTTCTTTCAGGCCCCTTCCCTATTCCCTCTTGCTCTCAGAAGAGGTAGGATTTTCACATTCATCTTCAAAGTTATAAACCCCAAGATAACCTAGAAGAAGCAGAACCTAGAAGCAGAACCCCAACAATCCCAAACTCAAACAGACACTGAAGTCTTAATATCATATTCATGTGCTGCTGTTCTCATATTCAGTTATGCATGCGTGTGTGTGTGTGTGAACCAGAGAGAGAGAAAGAGAGAGAGTGTGCATGAGTGAAAGAAAGAAAGAGCAATTTGTTTAAAACAAATACGTATGTTGAAAGTAAAGTCTAAATTACCTGAATTTTGAGCATCCAGAGCTCTGAGTAAAGTCATTTTACCACCTCACTCACATATTTTTAAATGCTGACATTAAAGAAAGCCCCATGAAAAAAATCCCAACTCAGTCAACATTTTTCTGTTGGGAATCATTCTGTTCTGCTCATAAATCTGTTTCCTTTTAAGCAAACTGTACTGCTAAGTCTTTTTTTTTAAATGAAGCTCTATAAGCTATCTCAAAACAGCATTAAAATCAAGGAATTTAAACTATCAGAGCCTCAAACATTACACAAGCCAGTCCTCCCTTACAATCCCACTCCCAGAAGGGAAAAAAATACCAACTTACTTATGAATCCAAGCAATAATAGCTCCCTTTTCTCCAGTCTCCTTTCAATGCCTTGTCCGTGTGAAAAACCCAGGAGGTGAGAGAGCCTGAGACAATGCAACTGAATTTATTAGGGAAAAGGAAATATAAGAAGGAAAAAAGAAAGGTTGGTTCCCCTAAACACTCAGATACAAAAGAAAAATATTTTCAAGGCTGGGTGGTAAGTCAGGAATAATGTTCTTGGTGCCATTTCTTTTTTGCCATTGGTGATGTGTATTTTTAAAGCGTTGCAGAAAACCCTAAGCCAGTTGCAGAAGATCATCATAGACACAATTAAGGAAAAAAAGAGAAAGAGAAATAATGACTTACTTTTGCAATCTGATTTTGCTCCGGGAGGATGTTAAGCCAAACACTTCAGCCCCTGCAGCAATCTGGAGCTGAAAAGACATGTCTGAGAAAGCCAAACTTTGCCCTTCCCAGGACAGAGAAACTGTGCAAATGATTGAAGAAACAGATCTCCCTTGTTCACCTCCAAGGTGAAGCCAGTACTCAGAATGTATCCTGGGTTCTCCATCACATCTCCCTTTGTGCCCTGGAGCTGATTTTAGATCCATATATTCCCCTCAATGATTTTGGAAAGGTCTCCCCGGGCAAACATGGACCAGCAGCTCTTAGTCTCTGTCCTTGGTGCTGACATGATTAAAAAGTAAAAGGTTCATTCTGTTCTTGTGCCCTCTCCTTTCCCCCCCTCCTTGTTCCCTCCCCCATCTCTCTTCACTCAGCTTTCGCCCATCATTTAACTTTTTCATGTAAATCTGCATCATCTCTTTCTACCTTTTGTCTAACAATCTCTTCTCTTTTGCAGGTGGTTCTATAGCCATTTTTACATCTTTGTTGTTTTCCTTCCTTGGCTTGAAAAGTTTGGGATAAATTTTTGTATGGACAATTAAGATGTGAGCCTGCATTTGTTGCTGAAAACCCAAAGTGTCCAATCAGACTTTTTACACTATAAACCAAGGAGTTAAAAGGGGAAGAATCTGATGGGCTAAGCCTTAGGTTTAGGCTACGTGGACTCCTTGGGAACACAGCTTAACATTATCAGAGAGTCACGCCAGGCTCAGATCTAGCCAGACCTGTGGGACTGTATCAGCTGATCCTTTTTTTTTTAAATCTGTGTGGATCTTCATACTGAGAACTTGCCCACAGATGTCCTAAGTACTAATCAGAGACATTAGAACCAGTTTTCAAACCTGGGTGCCTACAGTTAAGCTTCTCAACCCACATTTAAGCAAATGCACAGAAGAAGCCTGATTTTCAGAGAAGCTGAGCAAGTCCAGCCTTTTACTGAATATAAGCAGTGTCAGGGCTCATCTCTTGTAAAACTCCAGCCATTTTATGTAAATATTTATACAGTAATTTAAATGTAAATTGGCAGATTTGAACATTTTTATCCTAAGGCATTCACATCAATTTATGTAAGAGTAGGGAGGTTTGGCCTGGACAAAATTTCCCTTTCCCTAACAGTGGTGATGTGTGCTGTTTGCCTGTCATTTTTCAGCTCACAGGTGGCTTCCCTTCAGACACGCTCTGTGTATATAGCTCGCAAGTGCTTTTGGATGAAAAGCACCATTTAAATGTTATTTATAATGTTGTTTTAAAATTAAAAGAAACCTAGCAAAAGAGAGATATTTTTCCCCTCCACAGGAAAAGGGAAAGAGTTAAACAAACAAGTTCATGAAAATTGTGTGTGTGTGTGTGGGG
>NW_017729034.1:4215105-4217434 GCF_001723915.1 Gavialis gangeticus
GGGGGGGGGGGGGGGGTGTCCAGGACAATACACTAAAATAACAGGAAGAAAATAAGGAGTAATTTTAGGGGGAAAAATAATCCCAGCTGTACCATGGCCTATATGATTACCAGTGCATGCAATTGAATTAAATAATTCTTCATTGGCATGGCAAGCCATACAAGCGGTGACAGTGTGAAAACAAAACCAGAGCCTTAGAGATCCATGCAAATCTGCCCAGGTTGGCACTTTAGAGAGTTTGTGGGATTGATCCCCTGTGTCTCTATGCCATTAATATTTAGCCCTGATCCAGGCAATAGTGTGAAGCTATTGGCCATCACTCTTTTTCTCCAGCATTAGGTACATCTTTCCCTCCAACAGGGGTGAACATATATTAAGTCATGATTGATTTCATGGGAGGGTTGTGGCAGTTGTGCTGTTGACCCAGCTCAGAGAGGGCATGTCTACACAAAATCTTTACTTGAGATTAAATTACTGTGCAGTCTATGAATCTATGAATCTATAGTTTGCTCTAATCACATGTAAATTTGCTACCTGAAAATACAAGTTGCAAATTTACTCATGAGTAATTACTATGTAATACAGCATATATAGATAGCTGACCAGGAGCAGGGGGCAAGAGATTGCTCCCAGGAGATACCTGCTGCCAGGGTGGGCTGTGCTACCAGAGGCCAGGTGAGCACAATGTCCCCCTGGCCCAGAAGCAGGGAGCTCCAAGCCCCACTCCGTCATGAAGTGGGGGCTGGGAGATTGTAATTTACTCTAGAGTAAACCCACCCCACAGCATTTGCACCAGTAGACATGCCCAGAAAGTTTGTTTCTCTTCTTATATGTGCACAGATGTCAGAGTAACACCAGTTCAGCTGAAAGACAGGGGAGAAGGAGGGAACTATAATGTATCATGGAGGTCCCAGTGGCCTATTTTGGCAGGTGTTCTTTGGAGCTGCCATCTTCTGGGCACTGTATTCAGGCTGGTGACACCTAAGAGAATCTTTTCCTAGGACAAGAATAGAAGAAAATGGGATACAGTTGCAGAGAGGAGTCAAGTGTAGGCAAGCAGGTGGAGAGCATATACACAAGACTGTTTTGGACAGACAACCAAGTGAGGCAAATATAGAGAATGTGTGTTCAGATTCCAGATCAGTAAACTACTAGGTGCCTCAGTGGGCTGTAGGCAGAACTGCAGTGCCCCAAGCCATACTGACATCGTTTTCATGATGAGGGGTGCCATGAACCATGCCCCATCCACTTGCTCCCACTTAGCATGTTCCAGCTCCCAGAAAGAAGGGACCTTAGAGTGGACCTGAGCAAGCACCCAGAGCTGCTACCAGGTTGCTGGCTCTTGGGTGTGCTTACTGTTGTGTGCACCCAGCTTCTCTGAGTGGCTACCCTGCCTCATTCCTGGGATTTGGAAAGCATGGAGAAGGAGAGTGGGGGGAGTGTTTCATGGTCACGTTCTTAGCATGGTGCAAAGGTGTCATAGACATACCCTCAGGCACAAAAAACAATCCTGATCAACTACACTTCAGGGGTTTCAAGAGCCCTTGGGCATCTAAATTGATCTGGTACTTACTTTTTGACCTGGAAAGATCCCTGAGTGCCTGAGCTTAGGCTTCTGAGGATGCACAGAGGTACCTACACTGTGCAGCAGGATGCCTAACTCCTGCTTAAACTCCACTGCAATCCAGAATGGAGCTGGAACAGAGCCTAAACTTGTGCCTATGTCCCCAGAAATGCTCAGTCACTTAGGTCTGCTCAGATGGCACCATTCAGTACAAAGCACATAGACAACTGTCACTTGATAAACACAGGAGGTTGTGATGATACCTACTATATGTATAATAGCTTAGCGGTTAGAGCACTTGCCTGGGCACTGGTAAACCTGAGTAGCCTGAGAGGATTCAAACCACATCTTCCACTTCCCACCAAAAGAATTCCCTACCCACAAGGCTATGGTGTGAGTTGGGGCACACACCCTCCACCTTCCTTTTTACAGTGGACAGCCAAAAATGCAAGCTTGTAGCAGGACTCTTAATGCCTGCTACTTGGGGGGATAGGAAGTCAGTATTGGAGGGCTGCTATGAGGGGAAGCTACAAGGAGTTAAAGTGCAATGAGGGACTGCTGGCATACTAGTTGCTTGGACACAGGCAAAAAAGGCTCCAGGCAGGTGAGTGGGCTGCATGGGGCCAAAGCTGACCAATTTAGCAGCAGGAGATAGCAGCCCTCAGGGACTCAGATGGGCTAAACCCAGTACAGGGCCAGGAGCCCAGCGCGTGTGTGTGTGTGTGTGTGTGTGTGTGTGTGTGTGTGTGTGTGTGTGTGTGTGTG
>NW_017729034.1:4217981-4220652 GCF_001723915.1 Gavialis gangeticus
CATCACCTATGAAAGAACACATTTTTTCTCCAGTTAAAAATAAATGAGAAGCTCTACTAATATGCCAGGGGCCTAGGGCTGTATTGAAGCAAAGACCAATATAACTTCATTGGAACGAGTTAAAAACCATCTGCAGGGCTGTGAAATAGGAGCTTCATTACCAGGAGCAGCTACCAGACAGCAGAACTTCAGAACAAAGGAAGGCTTGATTGGATTCATTAAAAAGAAGAGCGGTGTGTTGACTTCATGGCTCTTTATAATCTCCTTGACCTCTTCTAAACTCTTCATTCAATGAGTGTTAAGTGACTCCCTCAGTGCTGCCTGACTAGAAATGCTGCCGCCACTGCCAGGCAGCTGATTTTCAACTTTGGTTAGAGGAGGACTCAAAGGGGGGTGCAAGTGCACCAGTGCAGCCCCACCTGGATCTGCCCCTGGGGCCAGAAAATGAGGCCGCAAGAGGGAGCATAGCTTTGTAGCTCAGGGATGAGGCTGCTCACCTGGGAAGTGGAAAGTCCTGGATTCTGATTGTTGCTCCCCCAATTATTTATGCAATGAATGTCTACTGTGAGATGCATGAACTGTCTTGAGAATGCCTACTATTTGCTGGGATCCAGAAGCCCAGTTCTTAATAGAAAGATTTTCACAGCACATGCATTGCCATTACCACTGGCCTCCTTTTTGAGAATCTAAAGACCAAATGGCCCATGGAGACCAAGTCGTCACTTACCCCCACCACCCCAGAGAGCTCATCATGATTGTGACACCTTGGTGGGTTGTGAAACAGAAGATGTATTGCTTGTGTTGTACTGATTCTGTTGGTTAACACAGAATCAGCTGTCAGAGCTGTCAGCCTTGTGCAGCAAGCCATCAGGGAATTCATTTTGTAACTGTAGAGAGAGTATTGGGAAAAAAAATCTAAACAGTGAATACTGTGACCTTGCAAACAGTGCCAATACACCCACATGTCTGTGCTAAAATCAATGGGAGAAATGTAGACCATTTCCACATGTTCTAGGAGCATGGGGAAAAAATGGTCCTGGTCACATCCTGGTGAGCTCCCTGAATAGTGAAAGGCTAGAGTTTTCAGCCAGGTCACTCTGGGAATGAGTGCAAAATATTGGAAGTATTTCACTGGTTGGCTGGAGGAAAGGAAGCTGCTTTCACCAGCAGGAACTCCCCTGCTTATTGCTTTTGTATGCAACTGTACCACCTCTCTCATCCCACTCCAGCCAATGCCAGCTTTCACCATCCTTTGCGTACTTCTCCCAGAAATACATTCCCTCTGTATTCCATGACACCCTTTATGCATGGAGCTCCCTTCCCAAACTCTAGCCATAAAGACACTTCCCTATGCTTCTCCAAATCCCTCCTCAAGTCCCACTTCTGGTAGGAGGTCTACAGGAATCTGCCAATTGATATTAACTAGGCAGATGGCCAGCAGGTGCTTGTGAAATGTATTTTTTCTGTTTATTTTTAACTCAGATATTATTTTAAAAATATTAATCTTACTCAAAACATTTCTAGCCACGTGCACAGCTTGGTCTGTTTGTAAACTCGTTTTGTACTGTTTCCCTTGTCTTTCCTCCCCAGTTTCTTCTGACTTTTTTGTTACATTCACTTTCTTTGCCTCATCTTCATTCAATTATAAGCTTTTAAGGACAGGGACTGCTATCATCCTGTGTTTCTGGTGTGCTCCAAATTAGATGGGGCTCTTGTGGAAGAAACTAGTACTTATGACCATAAGTATAAATGGCAAAGTGGTGTAGTGTGGCTGTAGCTATGATGGACCATGGATTACAGAAGATGCAAGATCTGAGAGGTGAAATATATATTTTTTAATTAGGCCAACTTTATACTTGGGGGAGATGTTAGACAATGAGGCCATTTTGCACCCAAAAGGTTGTCTAACATCTTTCCTATCTATACAGTTGGGCCAATAAATAATATAACATCACCTCGCAAATCTTGCTTCTTGCATACAATTAAAGACTGCATTGTACTGTGTATGAACCAAGCAAATGAAACAAGAAAAAGCAGGCAACCTTAATTCTAGCAT
Source organism: Gavialis gangeticus (assembly GCF_001723915.1). Taxonomy (NCBI): domain Eukaryota; kingdom Metazoa; phylum Chordata; order Crocodylia; family Gavialidae; genus Gavialis; species Gavialis gangeticus. The sequence continues at coordinate 4,220,038 of NW_017729034.1, forward strand.
TTCCAAACTTTTGTGGGGTTTGGCTTTGCAACCTCAATTCTCTTTTCATATATTTTTGTGTAGAATTTCATATGTTCCCCCTCCCACATAAAAAAAAAAAAATCAACCAAACCCCCACCCACCAGTACCAGGAAGTGGTATCAGCAGGGTTGCAACTATTATGTACACAGCACAGACCTCTGCTGTTTGAGTTAACAGAATAACTGATAGCAGTAGCAGGTTGTCATCATCTGTGTGAACCAGTCACTACAGGGAAATAAGACATACACTTTGTCCATGGGTTTCACAGGTATTGCTGTTAGCATCAAGGCTTGGCCTATTCAGATTCATGGACCTGGCATCCCAGGCCTGGCTCTAGGGCCTCCAGTGGGCACAGACCTTATGCACCAGTAATCCTCACACTGACCTCTTCTGCCCACAGTCCACATGACTCTGGACTCCAGTCTCAGTCTCTCCCATCTCCTTTACTGGTCTCAGTCCTTTCTCCCATTAGCCTTCATTCCCAGTGACCTGGTCTGGAGTCCTAATCTGATTTCCCTGATAACTCTCCAACCAACATGCAGTTGTCATTGTCTTCATAGTTTCATAGATTTAGGGTCGGAAGGAACCTAGTAG
>NW_017729034.1:4220663-4226770 GCF_001723915.1 Gavialis gangeticus
GAATGACCACTCGTCTTGGACACTGAGTTCCTCTGCCCTCCTCTGCTCTTCCTTCCAGAGCTCCTGGTGCCAGTATCCTCCCCACCGTCACCATCCCCATCCCCATCCCCATCCCCATCCCCATCCCAAATCAGACGTTTTTCCTCTCCCAGTTCCTTGATGTTTTCCATTTCTGCCCTCTCCTCTCATCACTCCATACAGTTTTTCACCCTTCCACATAACACCTCACTTCCACTCCACTAAGTAACTCCCCATTGACTTTATACTGTTTTAAAACATCATTTGTATTAGTTTAATGTAAAGTAATAGTTTGCAAAGTGCAGCTCATAACTTGTGTCATTCAAACATAGTAAATCTTTAGCATTTGTTCCATAGACTACTAAAAGACCACTGACAATTAGTATTGTTACAACAACTGAAACCACTGAAAGTTGGATTCACAGGTCCCTTTGTTGTCAGCAAAACAGAATATAAAGCCAAACCTAATCAAATTCAGCTAGTCACTTAGTATTGGCATTAACATTTTGATTAAGAAAATAGGGTATGTTTATTTAGTGTATGTTACTTTACTTCTTCAGTAAAGGTCCCCAGCTTTGCAGAACCAACCAAAATTAAAGAAAGTCAAATATGCTTACAGTAACATAAAGTATCCAGAAATGCTGCAAGTTCTTGTGGGGGTAGGGGGTGGAAGTGATGTCAGGCAAAGTTGGAGATGGGTTTGAATCTTGTTGATATTCGTTATGGTCCCTTTAGCTCATTTGTTATTCCACATCTCAGTTTGCAATGAGGCAGCACATCCCAAAATATATATAGTACACAGCAGATTTATGTGATTTACAGAGCTAAATAATACAGCTACTGAGGAGGAGTGCGAGAGAGAAATACATATGGTCTACAAGGGAAGGAGATACTGGGATCTGGTTCCAGAAGACAAGAGCTGCAGAGAAGGCCCACCACTGAACGTTCCCTTGTTCTTGTATTATGAGACAGAGAAAGCAAAAGTTGCCTTCTCTCTGTAATCTGTTATTTTGTATACTGTAATCTTATGTCCCCTTTCTAAGGCAAATAATCTCAGTCATTTCATTTTCTCTTCAAAGAAGAAGTTTCTTCTGCCTCCTCTTTCCCCCTCGCCCCCACCCCAGTTCTTTGCTCATTCTCACTGCTTTTCACTACTTTTTTGCCAGAATGTTTCAACAACTGTTTCATCAGGAAGGTTTATGGAGCCAGAGGTAGGAGAGGGAGTGGGAGACAGACACCAGCTCTGAGTTTGTATTGCCTAAGGCAAAGATGTCAGACATACAGCCTGTGAGCTGGATCTGGCTGTGAAGCCCCTCCATGCAGTCTGCTGGGATATCCATGGACAAGGGATTTGGGGGGCATGGCTAGTGCTGGGTGTGGTTTGCCACAGAATCTGGGGCCCTGAGGCCCAGGTAGGCATGACCATTGGCAGTAGGGAGGCAAGTAAAGGTTGTGGCAACTAATACAGTCCTATTCACCCTACAGCTACTTAGCTCATGGCGGTAGACACCACATCCACCACTGCAAGTGGACACCTGGCCCACAGCCTCTTGCCCCATTTCTGCCACTACCTCCACTGCCAGATCCATCCTGCAAGGAGCCCTGGGGTGAATTTGACATCTATGACCTAAGGGTTACATGCTCATTTGGCAAACCCAGGTTCAAGTCTCTGCTATGATCTATTTGGACCAACCTGGGTTGAATAACTGTGCTCTAAATCAGGCAGATTATGGACTTTGAATTGTCTCTCCATTTTATGGCTTGCTGTAACAGCCTGGTCTGTCTCACACAAAGGTCCAATGACTCGAGGAGTCAGCAGAAATCTGTTTTCATTCTCAGGGCTGTAGCTAAACCACCCCAGATCTCTGCACCTCAAATGTAGGAGTGTCATCATCCAGTTGGCTCCATTCATAACCAAGTCAAGTTCTGCAATGTCCTTTTCTGAGTTGGAGTGGTTAGCATGGTAAACAGAGAGATAAAGTGCAGCTAGAATATGGAAGGCTTTAAAAATTGGGAGCATACTATTGCAGTGGTTTCTAAAATGAATGGAAAGCTGGTGGAAATATCTGAGGATGAAAGGATACAGCTTCCTTGCCTGGGCAAGAATAAGGGCAGGCATATCAACCTGGGGGAAGCTAAAGACAATGGAGTTGTGAGTGTAAATGGACATTTCAGCAGGGAATCAAGATAATGGTGTGCACACTATGTCATGGAGATGGTGAGAAAAAAATGCAGATATGGGAGATCAGGCTCATGGAAATTGCTGGATTTATACAAAGATAGGAGGCAAGTAGGAGCGATTTGAGTCAAGGAATGCAACAGACTAGCATTTAAGAATATATTTCTTCTTGCATTCCCAATGGAAAATTATTCACAGCAGATCTCTTCTTAACATTTATTGAGCCAAAGCAGGCACAGACTGAATAGGCCATATCCCTTTCCCCTTAAAAATGGGGATCTCTATAGGTCAGGGCTGAGGCAGTTTGATAAGACTTTTCAACATATTCTGTGGTGAAACCCAGGATTTCAGTAAGCAACTTACATTTTTAATATGTGGCTATTTAAAAAACACAACCCTAACCCAATAAAAGTCCCTGTCTGTTTATGACCTATCTTGGTCAACCCCAGAGGATGGCTTTTCTTTGGCTAGTACATACACACTCACAATGTCCGCTGCATCTGCAGGGAGGAGATCTCTTACAGAGCATGACTGATTACCTTTCATGAGCAACTCCTCAGTTGTATTCCAGCGTGTGCCTGAGCCAGAACTCTAGTTCCTCATGTCCCTGGGGTTTTCCAGTCCTCTCTAGCACCTATCCCCTCTGCCTTTGCCCTGATTGACCACCTGCCACTGCCATGCAGACGCGACATAGCAGTGAGTTTCTCTGTGCTGTTTAGACTACTATTCATCCTTTGGGGAGTGCACCTCATAACTTCATGTAACTTCTTTCCACATAAAACAGGGTTCTCATCTGTATTCATTTTCAGTAATTATGCAAGTGCCTTTAATTACAAAATTAGTGGCATCCTTGTCTCCCATTTAAGCTTGGCAGCTCAGCAGCACTCTCAGGTTTTTGGATATTATTCATTATCTGACATCTCTGTGACAGTCACTGTCGGGACAACTATTATTTTTAGCACAAATGCCTTAAATTCTCTGTCTAAAGGCTTTCCTGCATTAAATAATGATCTGCCTGTATGCCTGTGTGCCTGTATGTGTGTGTGTGCATGTGCCTGTGTGTGTGTGTGCGCTCATGTTTCAGGTTCTTCCTGGAGGAAGCATTTGGGGTTTATGTCTTTGTCACTGGCTGTCCAGCTGGTGGTTGAATGAGCTGTGTGACTAGATGGAACTGAGACTCCACATCTGTCTAAAACTCCCTATTAAAACTGTCACTTCAGCTGAGATGATTCTGCAGCTCAGGGCTACATTTTCCACTGGGCAGCAATCTGCATCTGTGCAACAAGGCTGCCTCTTCTCTGGAAGGGTGGCAAGCAGTTGTCAAAATCTTGATACATTTTGAAAGCTGAAATCAGTTCTTCAGGGGAAATGTGATTTTTCAGCACTTCCTCTGGCAAATCAAGCTCATTTTCCCCCTTTCTTTTTAGAAGCAGCTCCTGTGTGTGAGGACTAGCTGCCTGCCAAATCCCTACTTGTAAACCCCAGTCATTTTGACACTAGAGGCGCTCAAAAGACATATCACAAGTTCCTTTTTTTTGTAAAGGGGAAAACATTTTTACTCAAAACCATCAAGAATTGTGGGCTGAGGCCAGACTTAATAAATTAGCACCCCAAAAGCTTTCAGAAAGTTATGGAAAAACTAAAATAAGGGGCGTGGGGAGGGAGATGGAAATGAAACATTCAGGTAAACTAACTACAGTTTATACATACACACAGAGCGAGCACTATGAAATAATCGCAAGAGAAAATTATTTTGGTGGACCTGAGGTGTCTGCATTTGGTTGCTGCCTGATGGTGAACTGAAATTTCTGTGTGCACTTTCAATCTTTTCCTTCACAGACACCATTTTATTTCTTTCATCTCAGTGACTGACTGGTACAGTCACAGTCCTCCCTCTTCACCACTACCCCCTCCACTGCATCCCCTCCACCCACCCTTTGTTTTATGCTTCTGACAAGCTCAGCACAATCTTCTGCCTAGCTGTTTTCCCTGTCTGAAAAAAATCTTTCAATGCAAACTTTTGTTGTGCCTGGTCTGACAGGTGGGAGAGGGATGATAAGAGTTATTGCTGCCTCTCTATGTTGCTACTCTCTATAGTCCCTGAAGTGCATATAGAAGAGAAAAGTAGTTTAGCACACCATTCCTATCCACAATTTTCTTTTTTAGTTGCTATTTACATGCTGCTCAGGTTTTAAATTCTTGCATTATGAGTGGCTCCCGAGGGAAGTAACTGTAGCTTAATCAGAATCCATGTACACAGCACTTGCATTTCTGAAATTTTAATGCAACCAAGGACTAATTTATTTATTTCCATAAAGCCAGGGCTCCGTGAAAAGAACTGACTAGCATATTAGGATATTAATATACAGCCCGGCGCTGATAACAGAGTTCAGTGGAGTTTTCCTTTAGGAGGGAGAGAGAGAGGAGAGAGTGGATGAGTAGGAACACTGAGGCCGTGGCACCATGGAGCTAGAATGGAGAAAGAAGATACACTTAACAAATTGCACTGCAGATCATATTGTTCACAGTACCTGTAACTGGCAGCTCATGACAGAGAAGGGGCTTTCAGGGGCCCTGGAACAAAAACAGCAGATCCAAAACTATTATGTCAGGGGAAAGTTTGTGCTGATTCCACCATTGGCAAATGCAAATGTTCAGAAGTCATGTGTCAGCCCCCTGAAGATCACAGAATCGGGTGAAGTATCATGAAATTTTTTAAAAACAAATGATGGGCTTATTTGCCTTCAGGTTTCTGTGTAATTGGGGTTTATGTTTTCAGACTTTTCACTGCAGCTGTGAGGGCTAGAAGCTTTTCTTGTCGAGCCGAGTTCCTCTCAAGATCACATGACTGGGACCTGGGGCTTAAAAGAAAAAAAAACAAACCCTGATACTTATCCTGAAACTTGCCCTAAAATTGTGAGCATTGGGGACCCCAAATTGATTCTTTAGTCCTAGTTTGTCCAAACTTTTGGCCCCTTGTTCTGGATCAGGGCCACAGGGCTTTTAATGGGTTGGGTGGCCCACCTCCAGCAGTGGCTTGCCAACACAACTCCAAAACCCAGGGGGCGAATGCTGCTGCTGCTTGCCCCCCTGCCTCTGTTTCTCCTGCCACTGAGCTGAGTCACCAGCAGGGACCAAAGACACTGAATCTAGTGGCAGGCAAGGAGGTTTAGGGGTGAGCAGTAGCAGAGGTCATCCCCTAGGGGCCTGAGCTACCTGAACACAGCTGCTCTAGCAGCAATGCTGACAAGCCCTGCAGGCTGTAAGGTAACCCCTTGCAGGCCACATGCAACTAGTGGGCCTATAACTGAGGTTGCCCAACAATTTCCATTATAAGATCATACTTTTAATTGCTTGTACCCATGCCAAATTTAAACCATGGAAATGTTCTATACCAATCACCGGTCTTGAACTGGAGTTTTTTTATTGATAGTTTCAGTCAAAATTATTATGGTTAAATGATTTCTGAGAATGAGGTTAGGGAAAAGCCATTGTTTTGCCCATGTTGAAGCCCTACAGCTGTTTTACTGAGAACCTGTTTGCTTTAGAAAAAGTACTTGAAGTTTATCAGGAGCTCATCCTAGTGCTGGGGTGGGAATTTCCCCACTCCTGTTAAAAATTGCTCATTTAGCTAGTTTATGAGACTCCAGAGCATTTCACTTTGCACTTGTCCAGTAGAGATTCTTTACAAGTTTTGGTTTCTTAATTCTCCAAAGACTTCATTGGCACGGACCATGTTCGAGCCCTGTAGAACTCATCCACGTTGGGAAGGTTTCTGAACATATCACCCTCACAGGGTGCTAAGCATGCTGTGGGTAAAATGTTATGTAACCATACAAGCAATGGTAGGTGACCATACCATAAGGGTGTATCATAATGCATAAAGCAGGAGGGAATAATTAAGGTTATA
>NW_017729034.1:4231770-4245303 GCF_001723915.1 Gavialis gangeticus
CCATACAAGCAATGGTAGGTGACCATACCATAAGGGTGTATCATAATGCATAAAGCAGGAGGGAATAATTAAGGTTATATGACATCCTGGATTCTTCTGTTTCCTAATTTATGAGTGTTTTTGCAATCTTCATGTGTTCCTGTAATGTAGAATGATCTAATGTAATTATTTATGTTGCCCTAGCATGCAAAAAGCATAAAACGAGAACGTAAATCCCAAATGTGGGATCTGGGCATATATAAAGAGAAAATGCCATGTCTGAAGAGCTGAAATAGACAGGAAATTTAAGGGTGGGCTGAAAGGAAGCACTGTGAATTACCTTTCTTGCTTTACAAATGGTGACAGAGCAATTAAGCGACTTATCCAAGATCTCTAGAGATGTTCAAGGCAGAAATTGAAACCCAGTCTCATAATCCAAGGCATTACCTTAACCACAAAGCTATCCTTCTTCTGACCCACAATGGAAGAAAGACAGCCTCTATGATGTACAATTACATGCAACAACCTATCCCTGTGGGAAGCTTCTTCCTAATCCAGCCCAAACAGCTAAGGGTCAGCTTGTACCCTAAATCCCAAGTGGTGGATGTCTTTTATTATAAAAGTGATAAAGCAGAATACTTGGAGATGATGTACTTGCTGTCTATATAAGTTTCTAATTTTTGTCCAAATTCTATTAAACCATTGGCCTGAAAAATACCATATGTTGTGGCAGTGAGTTCTGCATGTCAATTACATGGCATGTTTCACTTTGTCAAAATTGTTGCCTTTTTCACTTTACCAAGTATCTCCATTTTGTAAAATGATAAAATGAATAACACGAGACATACTTGCCAGTGGGAAGGTGGAGACCAGGAGAAGTGGTAAACAGAATTTGAGCTGAAATTGCTAGCCAGCAAGGTGAGCCCTTGAGTGAGTGTGTGACATTACAGATTCCACCCTATGCTTGATCCAGATGTGGTACAGGCTCTATTCTGTGTCTGATCTGCCAAGGATACAAGCCTGTTACAGCAATAACTGCACAGATCTGTTGTTTTACCATTAGTTTATGGGCTTAATTATGTGGATGTTTGGTTCAGTTCTTAAAATAAACCCGAAAAATACTGAACCATATACAAAGTAAAACTGGTAAGAATGGGCAAAGCCAGATAGGCAGGATGAAGCTGCGCTGGGTTGGTAAAGCAGAGGGGCTTTAGAGGAATATGAGGGGTGGTGGGAAAAGTGTCAGAATGTAAGTCTGTATCAGTGGAGAGAGCAGGTGAACTAAAATGAGTGTCACACTGACAGCAGTAAAATATGTTCTTGCTTTGAGCATGGTCTGGAAACTCTGTTGGTAACTGATGGGATTAGGAAGCTAAATTGATGTGGCCTGGGGAATGACAGGGCATAATCACCAGGAGTTGATCCTGCTGTTTGAAGAGAGAAGGAATATAACTGGGCTCTGGAAGTACATTAGAAAATGACTTTTCTGTTAGCAGATTCTTCATGGTATTTGACATTCCTCTTGCTTCCACTGAGTCTTGTATGCTGATTACTGCAATGACAAAAGCTGGCTTTATCTTTAATACTGTTCTGACCTGCTGTGGTCTTTCTGAGTTCTTTGCAACAGAAGAATTTCTCTATTATTTTTCTGCAGTCAAAAAAGGAGCAATAATGAAGAGCTGGCATTTTCCCGGGGCTGTCTTGAGTATCATAGATATCAGATGGCATTTTTAAGACAAATTCTTGCTTTTCCCTTTTGCTGCTTTGCTTTGAAACAACAAAGCTACCCAGTGCTTCCTATGCATAGTCCCACTGGGACACCTAGTGGCCATGGAGAGAACTGCAAGTGGTTAATTTGAGAACAGCAGTGGGTCAAATGATAATAGAAGGAAACCTTAATAATAGCATAATTGAATGAAACTTTAACCCCTATCCATCTGAGGCAAATTTACCACATAGTATGACCATTAACATAATGGGCCACAATAACCACTACCAGCAGTGAAAGGAATGCTTCTGAAGGCAGTAGAGTGGTGCACACTTATACTGGGAAGGAACTGGGGCCACAGATTGTATCCAGAACCACAGAGTCCCAGATTTCCCAGATCCTTCCTGGTCCCAAATCTCTCTCTGAAAGGAGCCTGATTTGTGTGTGGTCAAACCTGATGAGAAATATAATAATGCTGCTTCCAGGATATGATTAAAACTGTACACAGTGGGCGCATCTACACATGATGCTACATCGCTATAGCAATGCGTTACAGTGATGTAATGTCGGCAGGCAAAAACCATGATGCTGCAGCTATGTCACCGTAGCAGAGCACTCCCCTGGTATAGTGTGTCACTACAGCAGTGTAGCAGCTAAAAACAACCTTGTGCTGCACAGGCGGTGTAGTACAGGCTATTGCTGCACCATCATTTACTATTTCCAGTAATGACAGTGTAGTAACAACAGTGCCTTGGGGCACATGTAGACATGCCCAGTAGCTCCCATGGTACCATTCTGCCTATAAGGAACATTAATAGGCACAGACACCTAAGTGCAATTCTTTTTCACCTGCTCAAGCACCTGGAAAGTGGATCATACAAAAGGTGGGTGGGTCCTCCTCTTCCTTGCTGCTTTTTTTAAGCCTACATCTTAAGAGTAAGAGGGTGATTGTTATAAAAGTAGAAGTAGATTTTGTGGATGTTGTTCTCTACATTAAGTGATAGATGCCTCCATTCTCATTTTACACAGGTTAACCTAGCTATAACTCTTCATCTTGTTGTGATGTTTAATTTTAATCTAACATAATACATTGACCGGCATTCAATTTACTTCATTTAAAGGCACAGTGGGATCTGATCCCTGATCCCAACTATGGTGCCCCTTGCAATGCTGCACTTGCATAGTACCACTGGGAATATGCAGCAGGATGTGCAATTTTGGGATTGGGACCCAAAGTGCCCTACTTGACACCACAGGGGGGAGGGCAGGATTATGATCTCAGCATCCCCCTGCTCCACCAAATCGAAAGCCAGATACCCAAGTCAGTTGACTGTCAGCTGGCTCTGGCAATGCACCAAGGCATCACCGCAATCAGTCCTCATGCAGTCCCTGGAGCTGATCAACGATTGGCTCATTGTTGGCTGAGTCCTGCTATGGTCCCGGGACCTGGCTGAGAATCAGTTGAGTGTCACCTGGCTGGATGACACTAGAGCAGATTGAAGACCCTTGTGGAGTCCTAACCACGCCACACATTACTTTTCAGAAGGGTTGGAAACCAGACACAAAATTGTTCACATTTTGTGGAATCCGTTTGTGGGTTATTTCCCATTTTGGTCTTCCATTAATTGCCTGAACATGTGGCTGGGTTACTATTTAAGATCCAATTAACTGCCTAATAATGTCTTAAGTGTAATGCCTGCCAGGGGCCTAAGTGAGAGAAGAATAAGAGCAATGAAATATGTATGGAAAATGATACAGAAAATGCTATAGCCCATTTAAATTTTGTAAGTAGATATATTTAGACTATTTGTGCACTTCTCTTAGACTCTAGGTAAAGCTTTGCCTTTTCAGAGGCATGTCCATTAATTTGCGATGTAGGGACTTGGCTCTTTTCTTACTCCAGTGGCATGTTAATAGTATTTTTACAAGAAGCTCCCACTTCTCTTGGAAAGAACAGGGAAAGAGAAGTCTTTAGATGTGCATGTTCTCAGAGGGTAATAGTTCAATGGTTGGGAAATCTATTCATCTGTTTTCCCTTTGAAATTGCCTAATTATAGCCAAGACAGAAGACAGTAGCTTTTGGAACAAAAAACATCAAACTGTACTTTGCAGGGGACAAATTTCCCTTAGAAACTCTTGGAAAGTATGGACGGTAGGATTTTCACACCTGCTCTGATGCCTTTAAAGAACTGGGAAAAGGGCAAGCACAGGACAAATGCAACCTTAAAAACTCTGGTTCTTCTAAGGGAAACTTCTCCTGGAGCAGGCACTACAGAAGACACTATAAGGTTGTCTCTAACAGGCCCATTGGCAAACTGTGGTGTAGAGGACAGGTTGGGGATGGAGCCAAAGCATGCAGTGCTGCAGAGATTTTGGGCAGTGCTGGGGCCTAGATAGCAGCCTCAGAGAGACTGCTGTAACTTACTTAGCTCACCAGGGCTATCTAAGGTAGTGATTCTCAATCAGGGTGCCACAGCATCCTGGGGGCCTTGAGATCATTTCAAGAACACCATGGGGTGTCAAGCAATGTTGTATTGCTAGGTGTTCAAACATGATTCACAAGATAAGCCCAGCAATTTCAAATAGGAATCCATAATGTCAAAAATTATGCTGACCTGTTGTGGTCTTTCTGAGTTCTTTGCAACAGAAGAATGCCTCTATTATTTTTCTGCAGTCAAAAAACGAGCAAAAACTAACAGTTGGCATCTTCCCAGGGGTGCCTTGAGTCTGAAAAGTTGAAAACCACTAATTTAAGATAAACCGCAGGCTGGTTCAACCCACAGGATAATCAAGAGGACACCGATATAGGCTTACAGCCACTTTTTCCTGGGCTGCAAGTTCACATTCCTCATACTTTATCTTATGTATTCCAAAGCTGTGCTTTTTATAAATCTTTAGGAGCCTGCTATCATTCATCAGTCTACCATATCAGAATGCAAGAAGTGCCATATTGGGACAGACCAATGGTTCATCTAGCCCAGTATCTTGCCTCCGACAGTGGCAGAAGTATATGCTTATATAGCATCCTGGTTTATGACCAAGCCAATCTGCACCTGTATATATGGGGCCTTTGGAAAAGCAATGACTTCTGCAGCTCTGTTACAAACCCAGGCTGGCTTTCTGTATGTTTTTGGATTGTTTGATGCTCACACACATTAACAAAAATACGTTGCTTGGTTCAGTCACAGTGGAAACATATTTTTCTGAAGATACTACTTAGACTCAAAGTGCTTGTCACAGGAAACCCAAGTTCTGCACACTTGGCATTTGTGGTTAAATGATAAACCCAGCCTGAAAGGTTTCAAGAGACTGTGCACAGGCACAAAATGAAGACTGTAAGTTACCCAATTCTGTATTTAGCAGCTACTTCTTCCCTTCTGATTGCTTAGAGGCTTTCAGGACATTCATCAGTGATGAAAACAGGTAATAGTGTGGTTTCACTCGACGGAGAGCTCTGGCACCAGTGGGCTGAGATAAGCTTTTCATGCCAATTAGGTCAGACCACTGCAGAATAACTGAGATCCTGTTTGCATTTTTTTTTTTGCCCTTGGACAGAAATGTAGGATGCACCCTAAACTGAACCATACCAGGTCATTCTAGGCCAGAATCCTGTCTCTCACATAAATACATGGCAGTACATATACTAAAAAATGCACTATCTGAACAAAATACTACTCTGGACATATGGTTCTACCTCTGTAAAGAGAGAATGAACCACAGGTGATGAATTGTAGCTGTGCCATAATACAACACTGGAAGGCACTCAGATACCAGAGTGACCTATACAGAATAAAATAGACAGAAGCCAGAACCCAGTGCTTCAGAAAAAGCTGAAAGAAATTCTGTCAAAGCAGAATTATAAAATAATCTACCGAAAGAGGAAGTTTCTTCCTAACCAGACAGGAAGTGCATGGTCGATATCCTGAAGCATAAGGATTTCTATCCCTTATTGTTTTTCTGTATTGAAGATAACCACGTATGGTACCATATTTTAAATAAATGTCTAGTATTTTTAAACCTACTAAGTTCTTGGCTGCAATGATATATTGTGATAGTGAGTCAAGCCAGATGATTACACATTTCGCAAAAAGATATTTCCTTGCATCACTGTTGCATTTGCTGCTTTTAACTTAATCAAATGTCTCCCTATGGGAGGGAGGGTAAATAGGAATCTTTAATTTCTCTGCACCATTTATTAATTTATATAACTTATTCATTGGCTCTGGAGCCTGTGTCTGCCTCTATTGAAAACAGTATTTGGTAAGTATTTCTCCACTTTTTCAATGCCCACCTTTGCAATGTTATAAATGCAATAGCTACAAAAATGAGTTTGTGAACTTGCCAAGTTTGTGGAAGGAACAGTAGGCTAGGGAAGTGGCTCCTGGATCAATAATGAGCACGCATGACACACGAATTCAAGTATTTGGAATACACATGTTGGAGCTGAAATATAATTCTCAGGGCCTTGTTATATATTGCACTTTGAGCTACTCAAATGTTGATCAGAGTTAGTGCTAGCTCGAGTTTGGAGCAGTCACACCTTAAATTTAAAAACTCTGTCCCCTACACAGCTGTGACTTGCCACCAAAAGGCTGGTGAGCAGAGGCCTGACTAGGAGCTACAGCTGTGAGTTGCCATGACAAGGCAAGTGAGTCAGGACACACTTCTGTCCCTGATCTAGGTGGGAGTGGGAAAGATACTGGTTTGTGGGGAGGGGCAGTGGGAACATGAAACTTTGAGTTGGAGAGTTAATGAGATGGGGTGAGAAATGTAATGGGAGGTGGAAAGGAAATGGGGGTGAGGGAAGGGTAATGAAAAAAAGGAAGTCAGCCCCTGAAGAATAGAATAAAAAGAAGTAAAAAAAAATGAAATTAAAAAGACATAAAGAGGAAGTAAATGAAGGAAGGTCTCATGTTTTAATAAATTGGGATTTGGGATTGGGGTTGGTGGGATGCTGATCATGCTTCCTGGAGTGGCTGGGAGGTGGGACCAGTGATAGACAGTGCTTTTGTGGAAGCTAGTGCCCCGGCACCGAGAAGGAAGCCCCAGCTCATGGAAACCCAAACCAGCCCCTTACCTTGATCCCCCTTTACCCCTGCCCCTCTCCACTTCTGGACCTGTCCATACCCTGTGACCTGACTGAGTGGCATATGCTCTGCAGGCAGTTTGCAGAGAGTTGTAGCCCTCATCCACAGGGATGGGATGGGCAGGTGGTATAGTGCCAAAACTAACCACTGGCCAGTGGAAGTCAGGGAGTAGAAAGTCTGTCCACACAGAATGGTTGGGGAGGTGACTCTGCATCCTGGGATGCTGGAGGACTGGGGCTCATCTGTAGAGAGTGGCCACACATCAATGGAACATGAGCTGGGTAACACAGATCAGAGATAAACCTGCCCTGGAGTGGCATAATTTTTAAGCTGCCTAAAGTGTGATTAAAACTAGTTTCATGTGTTAATGTGTGGACAATCCAGGGATTAAGAGCTCCAGGAGCCACCTACAATTAACATGTAAAAGGTCCTTTTTGTGTGGAGAGGGCTTATAGGAAGGAGGCTAAGAAAAGTTTTGTTCCCTCTAGAATGCTTTATAGCAGTTTTATTTTTGCCTTTGTCTGAAGCACTGGATATTGGCTATGGCCAAGCAATGATGTTAGTGTGTATTAGTGTCTGCTGGTACTTAAAAACATTTTGGGTACTTAGGTGGACAGTCTTGCTGTGTGTTTAACAATTAATTTGTAACCAGATTTGGGGTCTGGAAGGAAATTATGTCCTGGGTTGGATTGGTAGGGGTTTGGGGTTTTTTTTGCCTTTTTCTGTTGTGTGAAGCTTAGACCTGTTCCTACAATCCTTTGCCTTATTAACTAAATTACTTTTCTGCCCCTGAGGTGCCCTCCTTTCCCCTGTTTTTTTACCTCTGGCACCTTTTGTTCTTATTTTCAAGATGTTCTTTGTGGCAGTGCTGTGTGAGAAGTTGGTATGGACAACTTTTAGGCCTGTTTGGATAAGTGGTTGCTGGTAAACATCCAGAGCTGAACTTAGTGGCCTGGGAGGCCTACATTTTAATTTCCTCATCATGTTGATTCCATAAATCTGTTACTTCTGCCTCCTGCTGACCAGGGAGCAGAATCAGACCTGCCAATTACTGGCAGTAGGAAAAGGTTCCTAGTTGTGCATGTGTACATGTCCACATGTACACACACAAACACATGCATGCCTTAGAGGAAAGGCTAGAGGTCCAAACCCAAGTTAGAGAATCAAATAATAAAATTAAAAGGAATCAGCTTCTTTAGCAGGGTGTACAAGTACCATGAGAGCATGCCTAGGACATATGCAGCTGGCTTAGGTAAGCAATGGTTATACATCTCTACTCAGGCATCATGGGGAGCTGTAGTACCTTTGTGTGTCAGGCTTCAGGTTGCCAAGCTGGGCAAGGTACCTGCTGTATATCTCCCCACCTTTCTTGCTGCTTTGAAGACAATACAAAATACAGGGAATAGGAGAGCAGCAGTGATAAGACTTATGCCTCTCCAACTACAGAGGCCATGACTCTCAGACTCAGTTCACCTGGCATTAGGTCTTAAGGTGTCACTGCTTCACAGAAGAAGTCTACTAATGTAAAACAAAAACTCCATGAGGGCTGGAAAGGCAAAAATGAATGCTTGATGGAAAAGATTGTTGCTCTGATAGGCCCTAAAAAGAAGTAAATGAATAAAACTTATTCTGCTGCCTGATGCCAAGACCAAAAGTTAACTACCATGTTAAACTAGTGAAAAACCCTTGAGTTTGCCTAAAAGAGAGCTTTCTTTTGGTTGTGTAAGGGTGTCTGAGCAACAGGGTCAGGTCTCTGTCATGTCATGTTCTCAGCATATTCAAGAAAGGGAAGTTCTGTAGAAATCCCCAAATTGCTTGATTTTTTTTAAAGACATCAACCCTTATTGCAACCCCATAACATCAGAAGACATGAACTGGGGACCTCTGCTAGAGGCACCACTACACTGTCCATTGTCTGGCTTTCACCAGATGAATTGTTCTTCCTCTTTTTGTTCTTGTTCAACTGTGGGCTTTCTCTAGCACCATCAAGTACTATATTCATGATTCCCGTTCCCATTTTAATTTTTTATAACTGTGAGGGTATTAATTCACTAAGCATATTCAAGACAGTTTCCCTGCAGATAAACATCAGGGACCTGTCTATGGCAGCACTGTCTGTCTCATGGAGAAGTACTAGCTATGTCTTCTGCATTGATATCTGTTAGGAGGTGAAATGGCCAACAGTATTGAAGTTCACCAAATTCTGGCACCCTCTTCCTCTTAGCTGGAAATTGGAATTCATCTTAATTTTAAGACTAAGTCACTGTTCTTGTGACTTAGTTTTAAAATTAAGATGAAAATCTGTTACAAAAGTTGACACACAAATGGTTTTTCAGGGACCTGACCAGGGTGGAATAGAATTGCATTTAAGCACTTAAGTAACATGTTGGCACTTTCAAACAGCAGTAAGATTTGGGTCTTAACATCACAAAGTTGGAGGATGTGTATAGGATACCTCATTTTGCATACTTAAAGTAAAAGAATGACCCTGTTTCCCCAGAATGTACCTTGCTATGAAAAATGCATTGCAAAGCATCTATGGAATTTAGTGCTATGAAGAACATGAAAACATATAATTGCGTATCTAAAAATGGCCTTTCTTTGAGTAGTAAGTTCCACAGATCAAGCACTTTGAGGAGAACAAATGGATCATCCAAAATAGTGAAGGAAGCTGATACCTAAACATTGGAATGTTTTGGTTGCAGGACTCAATAACCATGACCTACATGAGAAAAAATCTTTGTGTTGTTTCCTCAAAGTATCGATTACTCTGCCTGAAATTTGAGAAATGCATTTGGATTATCTTGGCTATGGAAGTTAAATCAAATAGACAACATAGAAAACAAGAAGTTCCATACTAGGTCAGGCCGACGCCTGGGGTATTCTGTCTCCAGGAGTGGATGTAGTAGATGCTTTAGAGCTGTGGTGCACAATCTTCCAACCCCACAGGGCAGATGAGTGGCGTGGCATTGGTCTGTGAGCCAGATCCTGACCAGGGTTGGCACAGGGGGTTGGTTGGCAGGTGTGATCTAGTAAGTAGGCCTGACTCCATGGGTTGGATCTGGGCCAGAGATTGAACACCACTGATTTAGAGGGAGAGCATGTAAACAGGGCATGTCTAGAGTGATCTTGTTGTACCTTCCTTGGCATCCATTTTTGTTGGCTTGGGGATGTCAGAGGATAAAACTTCTGAGAGTGGTACTGACCTGTTGCATGTTGCTGGTACTGCCACCAAGATGCAAGCAGGTGTGAATGCACTATGATTCACCTGTAGCCCTGAGTGCTCGAAGAAAGAACATTTTTATGTGTTCAGTTATGACTTTTGTTAAAAAGTTCTGACACAGCGAAAAAAAAAAAAGTCAGCAAATGCAGAGAAAGAGAGAAAAACAAGGGTTATTTTTTTAAAACCTGTTCTCTCTCTGTTCATAACATTAATCATTTTTTTAAGATATTTGAATGAGCTGGTAGGTGTGTGTGACCCACTGCTCTTTTCTGGGTGAAACCAGGGCTGATGAATTATGTGTCATAGGTGCCAGCAAACACTGGTGAGTCACCCTGAGGTCAGATGATAGGATTCTGTGCTTCTGGGACAAGAGATTGAGGGTATCTCTATGCTGCACTATGCAAATAAGTGCAGGAATAACTGAGAAAACTCCAGATGAGTTACATAACGAACCTGGGTAGTCTACCTGTGCTAATTGGGGCATATCTATACTGTCCTGGTAGCATGTCCTGGTCATTCTTAAACATGTCCCTTTCATCTGTTCCTACTGAAATTCTCCAAACCCAAAATAAGCCCTACTGAAGATGTTCAACAGTGTTCCTCTGCAGGTACTCTTGAGACCTTGGTTATCAGCATGAATGAAAGCAGGTGCTGAGGACATCCAGAAAACAGCTTCACCAGGGTATTATCAGGTTTAGAGCAAACACCCTGCAGGTGTGTCTGGCTTGGGTGTTACTGGGTATGGCCAGGCTGGGGCAAGTGGCCATCAAGGTACTGATGAGCCCAATACCCATACTGGTTTGTTCAGACCTAGTTTGGGTAATTTTACACTGCTCTGCAGTCTGTGGGGTAGACATTCCCTCAGAGTTTTATTTCTGCTGTCAAAGGATGCTCCAGTGGGCTGCTTCTTCCTCAAAATGACTACCATGAAACTCCTAAGCAGAGGGAGAAGTTGTTGTGTCTTATTTTCTGTATGATTTTCCCCATCATCTTTCAGATGATATGCTAGGAAACATCACACTTCGTTCTGCTTATCTGCTTTGCACGGCTGCTGTCTGTCATGGCCTGCACCATCAGTTAATTGAGTCAGATTTCTCAGTAAAGAAGAAGACTTGATAAAAGGCTTAGTATGGTACCTTTTTGATATTGGTGTTGTTAAATGTTTCAAATTAGGCTCTGAGTAGTATGCTGTCTGGAGCTGCTACTACAAAGTACTTAACCACATTAAAACAATGTTAAAATGACTTAAGCATTTACAAGAATATTGATGTGTTAAGTTAAGTATATTCTTAAGTGCTTTGCTGAAGTGGAGTCTTAATGGAAAAAAAGTATGGTGTAGATTTTTCCTGTGGTGTGTTGAGAGCTGTAGCTCTGGACGTGGCAAGAATTCTTTTACTGTCTCACTTCAATATTTTCCCTCCCTCTGTATGTATTCGGTACCTGCTGTGAGGTGTGATTACATTGAGTCCTCTCTGGTTAGGATTGTGGGGATTTTAGTTAGAAGAATCTTCAGAATTAGTAAGTTTTCAGATGAGTTATGGAAGGAAAAGTGTTAGCATCTCCTGATGTTCCCCAAGCTACCATTAGTTAAATGGAAGGATTTTTGCCACTGCTTTCTATAATTAAATCCAGAAGTGGAAACTTGAAGCTCCTCTATTCTTGCAAATGCTTGATTAGTTTTGACAATAATGATTGCATGCTTCTGATCCCTCAAACTGAGCACTGGATTTTGTTTGTAGTAAACAAGTGAAGATTATTAACAAACCTCTGAGTCTGGGGATTCGGAAACAGATTCTAGAGAAGAACTCAAAAGACAGCATTTATGAAAATACGCCTTTGTTTAATTCTAAGAAATTGCCAGAACAGAATGAAGGACTTAATAAGAGCTTTATTGTTTTGTCTGATGATGATCTACATAACTACAGGAATTGCTTTTGCAGGACAGTGGTGGCGGGTGGGGGGGGAGGGGAGGTCTTCTGTGCCTTTCTTGGACTTAAGGATGTTAAACATTCAGAGCCACATGTACAACTAGGTGAAGATTCCCACTGGGATTGTTCACAAGTTAATTACATGCTTGAGAACTGTCATGGACTGGGGCCTTAAAACTGTTTTATGAACTAGTGACAGTGGTTATGGGTTGACACTGAAGTCAGTGGAAGCATTTTAGTTGTCTTCAACAACAACCTTTGGGTTAGACTCTAAGTAAATGTTCCCTTCATGGTTTTTGTGATGATGAAAAGGGAAAGTGAAAATACATCAAGAAGACCCAGAGAGGAACTCTGCACCCCTTCTAGCAGGGGGGTTGAAGTTTCAGCATGACTTTCCAGTGTGTTCTCCTCTAGTCTGTCTGAGCTCCAGGCCAATGTCTGAGAGCTTGGAAATTCCTTATCATCTCATTCCCTTTCCAAAATGACCGGGGTGGAGATGAGCTGTGGGAGCAAGATACAGAGGGAAAGCAGAAGGACATGGGAGGAGAAAGAGAGTGGGGTCAGGATTAGGGTATAAGGTTTGGTGGCTAGACACTGGGAGTAGGACTGGGTGTGGGGAGGGACTAGTCTGAGAAGAAAGCACAGACAGATGGAGAAAGTGGGGCAGTGTATAGCCCTCAGCAGCATTTTATACAGGGAGTCTATTACTTTAAAGGCATAAATCACATATCCTGCCAGGAACCAGAATTAATGAGCTAGTAAATAAAGCAGAGTCAGATGTGCTTGTGATTTTGGTTTTTCAGAGGTAGAGACAAGGCATGCCTACAGGAGAAGGGGCACAGCTGTGTGGAGAAAGAAGATGACTGGAGAAGTAGAGGAGGGAGTACTGCAAAAGAGGGTGGTCACAGACTGTAAACAGATCAGGATAAGAAGAAAACACTAGAGACCCAAAACGAGGTGAGTGACTGAGGTGCGAGGGGAAGAAAAACAAAAGAAGAGAAGACTTGAGGGAGAAATAAGCACTGAGGAGACCAGTAGGGAAAGAAAGAAAGATAAATGGGAGTGGAAGGGAATGAATATAAAGTTATATAAAGGTAGTATTAGAGTGATACTGTGGCTGAGTGGCCAGAAAATATGCTGGAGACAAGGGTTTTTGTGGGTGACATCTTTTATTGGACCAAACGCATGTTGGGATTGACTTAGACAAGTTTTGAAATGTAACGTATTCTTCTTCAGGTCTGAGGAATAAGCCAGATGTGATATTTTTTGCCCCTAGGAACCTAAGTATCTGAAGGGCCTATGTCAGAAGCCTCTGGGTCCTTAGTACCTCAGGCACTCTTGCAAATATTGTCCAAATATTACCCAAAAGAGTTGTGAGCTCCTTGTAAAAGGGGCTTTTAAAAATTTTTGGATATGGCACGAAGTGATGATGTTGCCTAAGAATCCAGTTTTACTCTCCTTCTCTTACAAATAGTCATTTATACCCTAATTATACAACAAACTGATGATGTCCCCTGGGTACAGACCTGTGGATTCTGTCCAAAGGAATAAAACCCAGTAAACCAAGTGCTAGGTTAAAAAGGTAATCGAATATTCTCCTGCAGTACC
>NW_017729034.1:4250303-4276183 GCF_001723915.1 Gavialis gangeticus
TCTTACAAATAGTAATTTATACCCTAATTATACAACAAACTGATGATGTCCCCTGGGTACAGACCTGTGGATTCTGTCCAAAGGAATAAAACCCAGTAAACCAAGTGCTAGGTTAAAAAGGTAATCGAATATTCTCCTGCAGTACCACTTATAAATGGAGGGAAGCGGTGTGACTAAAATGATGAAGAGGGATTGGAATGGAAAGTCACTCCTAGGGTCCTCAGTGCTTGTTCTAAAGACCACTTTGGGTGGAAAATAAGGTGAACATGCTATGGACTTACCCTTGTGCATGTGCAGCCTTAAAAATAACTATTTACTATATTTACTCTAATACAAGATAAGGATAATTAGCACATGGATCATTTGTGGAGGGGTAACTGGAGTCAGGGCAGTCCCTAGGGGGGCGTGAATCAGGGTGACTGCACCAGGCCCTGCCCTCCCCACCCACTGCTGATGCCACCACGCTTCTTCAGGTCGGGGGTCTGGATTGGAGCAGGGGTGGGGCCCCGCGTGGGCTGATTTGCCTTGGGCCCTGCACCCTACTCGGGTCAGCTCTGGCTGCAGTACACTCACATACTGAGCAGTGCTGAGCCTTGGGATCACCATTGCTTTAATTGCTGTTGACTCTGCTGGGACCTATGCCAATGAGCCTGTTGCATTTGGACCAATATCTTACACTGTTTGCACTCTTGTGGGCTAAGATCGAATGTAGGGAGTACCTGAAGTTCCAGACTAAAAAGCCCAGGATTGGAGGATGCTTACCTATAGTATCTGGGGGCATCTGAACCCCAAGACCTCTGGGGTTTGGATACCTGTATGTAGGATGTCTGCCAATGGATTTGGGAGTATCTGAAGTCCCAGGGTGAGAGGTCTGGGATGCTCACCAGTTGTAGCCCCACCCTGGTGTTTAGAACAATTGTGTTCTGCCTGCTCAATCAATAGACTTTTTTGGAACAATTAAGTTCTGCTCAATCAATGCGATTTGGAACTGATTTGGCTAATTTGACCTGGAGAACAAAGTATATATATAAAAGTAGGTACAAAAGTTGTTGCTTAAAAGCATATTTGTTGAGTACTTTTACTAAAACTTGCAGCAATTTCAAAAAAGGTAACATGCATCAATAGTGGATGAATTAAGCCTACGGGTACCTGTAGTAATGTTCTTATATGTAAATGACTACAGGTATGTTTACTTACTTTCATGTGCTCAGGGAGAACAGAGTCTGACAGTACAGAGGTGGGGGGAAGGGACTGCAAGAGGAAGAAGTTGGGGGAGGCAGAGGGCAAGAGGGGCTATCTGACCCAAGATCTATTTTCCCTGCTGTAACAGTGGAAAGGGGACAAATTCAACACAAACCTCCAATAATTAGATTCTATACCTGGAAAATTATAATAAATTTATACATTTTCCACATATAGAGTCTAATTATTGGAGGGGGGACGGTCATCTTATCTTTGGAATTGACTTAGATTTGAGTAAAATGCAGTAGTAGCTCAATAAATTGTTAATGCAAAGCCAAGTGCAGGCAAAATAAATAGAGCTTGAATCTGTAGATTTGAACCATCATCTTGTCATGCATGTAAAGACCACGAAATGTCTGGAGACTAATAAAAGCTGTTGAAGTAAAATGATAGGTCCGATCATATTTAGTAGAAAAATCTAGTTAGTATGCAGGGTGCTCCCTTTAATGATTGTTTAAAGGGCACAGGAACATAGTTAACAAGAAAGAAAATTAAAAATAGGAAAAGTTGAAGTGGCTGTTTATTTGTAAACACATGGAGGGAGGGAGGGAATGATACAGATCCCAGGGGGTGACAGCCCTTGTCATAACAGAGGGTAGGGAAATGCGTTGTAGTATGTATGATTTATATCACAATAGCACTTGAAGCCTTACTTGAGATCCTCTCTGTTGTGCCAAACACTATGTGAACACAATGAAGAGGAGGGACTTATGAGGAGAGGTTGAGGGAAATGGGCTTATTTAGTCTGGGGAAGAGAAGACCGAGGGGGGATTTGATAGTAGCCTTTAACTACATGAAGGATGGCTACAAAGAGGATGGAGCTGGACTGTTCGCAGTGGTGACAGATGACAGAACAAGGAGCAACAGTCTCAAGTTCCAGCAAGGGAAGTTTAGGTTGGATATTAGGAAAAACTTTCTCACTAGGAGAATAATAAAGCACTGGAACAAGTTACCTAAAGAAGTGGTGGAATCTCCTTCCTTGGAGGTTTTTAAGGCCTGGCTTAACAAAGCCCTGGCTGGGATAGTCTAGTTGGGGATGGTTCAACTTTGAGCAGGAGGTTAGACTAGGTGACTTCCTGAGGTCCCTTCCCACCCTAGTTTTCTATAATTCTATATATGCCACCACCCACTTACAGTGCCCCTCTGCTGTCTTTGATGGACAGACCGGGAAATCTCTATGTGACAGAACACTGCTCTGACAACAGCTGCAGGAAGAGACAGACACAAGCCACATGGGTAGCTGTTTTCAGACAGCAAACTTTTAAAAACTGATTTGAACAGGAAATTGGAGAACAAGAAATCATCCACAGGCTGGATTGTGTTAAGTATGGTTTATACAGGAGCTATGGATTCTTACCCCATTACTTGGGTTAGCTTTGGTGACTCCTTTATTCCTCTGGGTTTACTGCTTGTTTGCTTGTCTCTCTCAGCACTGTCCCCCTCTTCCCTCTCCCTGCATCTCTCCCCCCCACTTCATTGTCTTTTGCATTCTAATTTCTCTCTCCTTCTTATACTCGGCTTTCTGCCCATCCTTTCACAGCATCTGATGAAGTGAACTTCAGCTCACAAAAACTTGTGCTATCTATATTTATATTTATATCTACCCTGGTTAGTCTATAAGGTGTAAATTTCCCCTGCCTTCTTCATGGTTCAAAAGTCAGGATCTTATGGTCAGTCTTCCCTTCTGTCTGCCACTGGAAATTACCATTGCATGAGCAGTCATAACTTGTCAACACCATAAACAGTCGTGCTGCTGCAGCGCCTGCGTTCTGAACAAGCTGTCATCACCAGTGGAAGCATAATGGTGATTCTCACAGACGTAGTTGAGCAACAGCATAAAAAACTTCTTGCATTTAACACAAAGTGGAAAAGTGGTGTGACAGTTTTCAACCACTTCTGTCTCCAGCACACATTTCTCTAGGCTTTGCTTGGTCAGGCTTCTGAGAGTTATCGGAGCGTGAAGGGCCAAGAGCCTGAGGAGGCAGGGCCGGCTGGCTGTGGTGTTTCATCTATTCTCAGCTGTCAGCCTTTGGGGCACATTACCAGCCTTGGGCCTGGAGTTTGCTTGGATCTGGCTTGAGAATCAGGAAGATGTATGCAGCTAGCCCCTTCTACCCATTCTGAACCCTAGTTCCCCAACAGGAATTGCCTCATAGTCTCTCCATACCATGACTTGGCACACTGAATCAACAGAGGGACTTAATTTGTGGCCAGTTTGCCAGAGTCTCTATGTGGCTGTGATAGCAACCAGAAATCTGTGCAATTGCAACAATAGGTGTTGTTGCCAGGCCTGGCTTGCTTGCAGCTAATATGCCCAGCTCCTTGCCACCCCGGAAAACCACAGCTAAGTCATGCTTGGTGTCTGCAGTAAACAAGCACATGAAGCTTAGCAGCACCATGACGAAAAAGTGTCCAGATGTGCACATAGGACTCGTAAGAGAATTTTGAATGCTGTGGAAACATTTCTTATGTGGTCAGCAGTACTTGTCTGCACTTCCCTTTGAAACACAAAAAATATTTTGCTCACATCAAGAGATTGGTGTGAATGCTTTGGCAATATACTCAGTGATGGGTTGTGGTTATGACACTGAGGTGGGGAGCTACTCTGCAGACTGCAGTGTCCTGTGGTGATACTCAGGCTAGTTTTGAAGGAGCAGGTAGCAAATTACTGCGCAATAAGCATCTGCATTTGTAGACAGTGACACTTGTTAGGTCTTGCATTTGCAGGTAGCAAATGTACTCATAATTAGAGCAAATTACTGCGCAATAAGCATCTGCACTTGTAGACAGTGACACTTACTATGCACTAATTAGCTGTAAATTTGAGTAAAGTGTTTCATGTAGATGCGTGCAAGGGTACTTCAGTGCAGGGACTGCCTGCCGGCTAGCCCTACACTGGAACACTTACATACCTCAGGCAACCCCTTCACAGCATGTTGAGCTGGGCCAAAGCAACCCCAGCCTGCTCCAAGCATCCAGAAGCACTGTTAAGAGGAGGCAGACCACATCTTTTGCTGTACCTTTGACCTGGTGGTCTTGGTACTTATTCCTGGTTTACTCCCTCCAGAGTCAGAATTCAGCTTCCCTCTAGGGGATATAAGCCAGTAGCTGACTCAGTTCTTTGATGAATTCAGGACATTTTAAATGAAAGTACGTTTTTTAGGAACTCTATAAGGAAAAAAGAAGGGAAAAAGGAAGGTGTAAGGCTGGTTCATCAAGTTTATGGGAGCGTAAGCTAGGATGAAGTTACACATGACACTTAGAGTATACTAAGGGCACTTAAAATGAGACTATCCACACATTAAAACTTGTTAACTCATATGAAGTGCTCTCTGAGAATCTCAAAGTTATGCCACTGCAGGTGAGGGTTAACTCTGGACCGTGCTACCTAGCTAATATTAGGGTAACCAGTCTGCTGCACAGAGATAAAACAAACCATTTGAAGTCCTCCACCATCCCAAGATGCAGCACTCGCAGCCCCCTCCACCCAAAGCAGTAACAGAGCCCACGTGTCCTGGCTCCTAGCCAGGCCTTTGCTCACAGCCCATAGCAGCAAGTCAAAGCTGTGCAGTCAAGAAATGGTATTACCCCTTAATGTGCAACTGCTCACAGCACATTCTAACTTCAACACTGCTTAATCCTCCACAGCTTTACTAAAGTCTAAGTTGCACCAACTTAAATTCTCCCTTATTTCCTAGCTCACCTCTGATTTGATAAGTGCATTTTATGAGTGTTCTTCTGGAGCTGGCGATGAGAAATGGCTATAAAACCTCACACTTTCTTTCTCCTTTTTCTGTTATGGTTCATTGACTTCCTGGGCCCCCTAGTCTCTGAAAACGAAAAGCTACACAATGAGAGAAGACTGGCAGAATCTTCAAGCGAAGCCCATGGTTTTCATTCTACTTTTGTCATCCTCACCTCATATCTTTTAGCACAGAACAACATATCAATACAGCCACTGCTTTTTTCAAGGAGGACTGGAGAAAGGGCAGATCAAGAACTACCTGTCTCATGTTATGTGGTCTTACTTGTATCCTCTCTTTCTGTAAAACAGGAACTGCTAACAGACATCACATACTTGAACAGCAAAGGTTTTTACATCAGCTTCCTTGAAATGCCATATATTTCAGCCTTTGTGTACTAATGATGCTAGCACTGCCTTGATGCTCTGTGGAAATCTAGGGAGTAGGTAGTGATAAACTCCTAACCATCTCTTGGAATTATGAGTCTTCCTTGTACTAAAACCTCCTACCAATTTGGAAATTAGGTCTGTAGATTATTTTCCTTATTTCTTAAAAATCAGCCTGGTCTCCTTTGACTCTTTCCCTGGCACGTGGTCTCCAGGGGAAACTGTCTTTTTCACCACTGTTGCTAAATTGGAAATTCAAGTAAATTCACAACCGAGGCCAATCTGTGCAGGGCACCAGTGCACTATGATTATTTTAGAGAGCAACCACCATCTTTCCTGCTATTCTGTAGTTTTTAAGATAGATTATTAATTTGTTAATACAAAGCCACATTGAATACCTATATTTAGCTATGATATTAGAATGCATGTAGAAGCATTGCATTCCTTCTAATCTGTGTGACCTCAAGCAGGGAAAGGTGTGGGGTGGCTTCCAATAACTTTGAGCCTCCAGATCCATGATTATTTCTCCGAGTATGCGGATGGGAGAACTGCATTGTGAATTGCATTCTCCTTCAGTAAACCAGCTGCAAGACAGGCGTCATCCTCCTGAAACTTTGGAAGGGTAGGGTAGTAGCTAGCCTGTCTTTTACCCATGACAAGCCTTTCTGGGACAAGGATGACTGGCCACAGTAGTAACAGAAAGACTTATGTTAGCATTAAATGCTTAATGCAACTCACTGATCCCTTTTAAGAAGGAGATTTTGTTGGTCTGAATTGGTTCTAGGGTGGTGTTTCTGGAACTTCATTTTGATCTTCTGAATCTAATTAACAGAAAAAGGAGATTTTTTTTCTGTCATCATAACAAAATTCCCTTGTACACCTTACAAACACACAAGGACAGGAAGCCTCAATAAGGTACTTCTGCTCACAGATGGGTATTTTGAATCACCTCCTACTGTGCATTTCAAGTGTAGCCACTGTTGGGTGTTTTGCGTTACCTTCTCTGAAGCCTTTTCTCCGCAGCCTGTGGTTTGCGTTGCGTAGTCTGAGTTCCTCTTCCCCCCTGAAGGCACTCTCCCCTCTTCAGCTCCACTCCCTACCTCAAGTGCTCTTCTTCAGCAGTTGCATTTCTGCAGCTGTGCCTGATTTGTGAGCAAGTGACAGAGCCAGCTGTACCTCACAGCCAGCATGGGTTGCCTTCTTTTCCTGGGGCAGATGCTCATGTACACGGTCAGAATCTTCATCCTGCCTGTTTCAGGTACTGTCCTAGCAGTATGGCTCCATGCAAGTGAGAGCAAGGACCTACGAGTCAGGACATCTGTGTCCTAGCCCTAGAGCTGCCAATCATTTGCTGTGTAAACTTGCACAAGTGAACTGAGCACTCTGTGCAGCTGGAATTGGGCAGAAAGAAATGTACTATTTTCTTGGTGTTGGGTCGCTTTTCTTTTGTCCTTCAGTTGCTTTCTTTTTCTTTTTTAATTTTAGCTTTACTCGTTATAGGAATTGCATTAAAAGAATACAGCCATGGGGCTGGCTGTATCCCAGCTATTGATGGAATTAATGACATCCCACTCCAGCTATTGGAAAACAGATCTTTTCAAATTAACTTGATATTTTTGATGGAATTGTTTGGGTGGCTCATGGTAATCATATTGATAAAATAGACTCGCCCAAGGCATTTGGCATAGGACCAAGTGATATGTTGGTTGAGAAATTAGAATTCTAGAAAATCAGCATGGCCATGAATTAAATGGATTAAAACCTGGGTAGCTGATGGATCACAAAATGTAAATAATAGGAAATGGGGAATTGTCTTCAAGCAGATACGTATTTTAAGTATTGCTTTTCAGCCTTATGTTTTTAGTAATGGTATGGAAGAGAACCTAAGTAAAAATTACTGACAAAGCATGCAGATGGCCAAGAGACTGGGGGAGCAGTAATTAATGTGAAGGGCAAGAGACTGACAGAGTGATCTGGATTGCTTTGTAAATGGGATGCAAGCAAACAAGATGTGTTTCAGTATGCCCAAATGTAGTATATACATCTAGGCTATACCTGCAGGATGTGACCATCCAAATAATTTGGTTTCTTCAAATTTCTATAGCAAAGAAGGCAGGATAATTTCAGTATGGATTTTAATACGAGTACGTGTCTCTAAAATTTCCAGGGAGCTTTGCTTGTAGCAAGTGGTTATGAAGCCATAGAAGAGCATCCAGTCTCTTGTTAGCACTCAGTCCTGGGCTTCTATTCCTAAATTCACACAAATCTCATCCCTGCTCTCCTATGCCCATCATTACTTCATGTAAAAGAGTCACTTCCCTCCCCCCACCCCAAGTTATATTTCTTTTCTGATGGATTTTTGATTCTTTCCTGTGAGTACACGGACTGCGGTTAAGCAGAACCAACTTTCCTTCTCACAGGTCTTGGAAAGGAGCCTAGACTGCAATCCTATCCTGACAGTAATTCTGGTTTGCTTTTTTTCCCAAAGGCACAGCTGAGAATATCCTAATAGCTGGGAATATTTCGGCATCTGAAAACAGCAATGTCACCTTGCAGTGTCACCTGTCCATGACCAACATCACTGTGTCACTGGTAACCTGGGACCAATGCAACCAGGTCCAGCTTGCAGTTTACCTAAACAAAGACACAGGCCGTGTCCAGCCAGCTTTCATGGACAAGATATCACTGGCAGCAGAATATGGGATCATTGTTCACTTACTGGGAGTCAATGATACAGGGGATTACTGCTGTAAGTTTCACACCTTCCCTGATGGGCTATATGAAGGCAGAGTGTCTCTGGAAATGACAGGTGAGTCCATGAAAGCCCTCATAATTCAGATTTATGGAGGATAGGTCTAATATTCACAGGTGACTTAGGTTCAGGTCCACAAAGATACTGAGGTACTCTATGTACTCAGGCCTTAGAGTAGGTCTACACAGCGCAAAGGCAGCTCTAGTAGGAAGCTATAAGTTATGTGGGCTCTAGCTCCTGACTTGAAATCTGTAGAGTGCTTATATTAACCTCTAATGCACAAGGCTAAGCTGGGAGAATCAGCATGGTGCCACATTGCACGGTGGCCCCTACATCTCTTTTTAAGGCTGTTTGAAAGAATTTTACTATTCATCTATAACTGAAGAGTTAGCACCATTGAAAATACCATCTTTCTTTCCTTGAAGATAACATATTTTTCAGGCGATCATGCCAGAAGTTGTATATATTTAACATGTGTGTAGGTGTGCACCAGTTGCCTCTACTGGTTTAAGACTTTCTGGTAGGTACAGCATTTAGCAGAAGTACCCCTTCTCACTGAGCAGCTCTGCTTACATGGCCATTCAACTTCTTAATGTACTAGCCTTGGCTTGATGCAGTCTAACTTAGATTATTATATGTGTGGATTATTAAATGTATTTATGTTCATCTCTTATTATCTCAAAACTAAAGGGAGAACCTGAGGTGCTGAGGACTTGATAGTTTAAGATGAAATCCATTGGAGGAATAAAACATAGGGCAATTCCTTATATTTAACGGTGTTACTTCTGTGTGTAGTAGGTGGGGGGACTATGTGTCTCATAAACAACTCTCTTTAATGCATGTTTGCCTAATTTCAGCCTCACCAAAGGAGACTGCCCTTGGGAATATCCTTCCGTACGTAATCATCTGGCTGATAGTGGGAGTTTTCCTCATAACATGTTTCATAGTGTGGATCCTCAAGAGGAAGGTACTGAATCTGACTAAGGGCCCTAGAGCCCCTTTGATCCCTCACCTCTGTTTTTAATACTTATTGAACTTTTAGTCGCATAGAGTGGGGTTAAACACTGATACAGGGTATCCTTGATGAGTAATACAGAATTTTTTGAGACCCATTTTTCCTAAATTCAGCAATCAATGAGCATTACTTATTGCTCTTGTGAATGTGGTGACCTCTAACCCAACCTTTTCCCCCATAGCCTTGGGTGCTTTCCTGACTAGCTGCATTTAAGTCCTATGCTGAAAAATCTCCACAGCGTAGGCAACTAGTCATCTCAGAGTCCTGGTAAATTGGCATACAGCTGAGTATGTGGATATTGCTATGGGCCACGATCCTTCTCAGCTAAGCATATGGACACTGATGACCACCTAGGTGCGCTGGGGTTGAGTGTGAGAGAACTGCTTGTGTTACCCACCTCCTGCCTGTGTGTAGAGTACCCTGGATCCTGCTCCCAGTCCCATAGCTCAATGTAAAAGCACATCATACATCCCCTTGCCAAGGGTGATTCAGGTTCCCACCAGGGCTGAGTGGGAGGGAAGCTTCTCAGAGCTGGCTGAGTATGGGTGTATGTCTCATGCTCCCCTTTCCTTCCAGCCCCTTGCTAAGAGTATGTTTCACACTCCACTGAATTGAGAATGTCTTAGCCATTCTTCCTTGCCCTGCTCCTGTGTGAGGCTGTCTCGGGGTCTCCGCACATGCCACTAGCTAATACCAGTCTCTCTTGTCTAGGTGTGAGAGTGTATCAGTTTCCCTCATCCCCTAAGTGTAAGGCCTCATTTTATGGGGCCTGCAATATCTTTGCTACTGGTTAGGAGGGATCAGCTTTCCTTCAGTGAGTCTTTTTTTCCCAGTGGAGTGGAGGGCAGGTCTAACAGATCTCCTCCTCACCAGCTAAGGGAGAGGTTTCTTCTTAGGGGTCCTCCACCACACCTAGTATGAGGGAACATCTGAGGGCCTCTCCACTCCCATTCTTCTCCTTACTCCTCCAACACAATGCTTCCTCAACTCTCCCCTGGGGAAAAAAAGGTGCAGTAATGGTTACAACCCCATATATGAATCCTGCCCAGACTCCATGGGGGTTTGGACCTGCATGCAAGACTCGCCTGAGGATGAGAGCAGCCAGCTTGCCAGTTCCAGAGCCTGAAGTCCTCTGATCGGCACAGTCTGAGCAGCAGTTGGCAAACATTTCTTCGGGCATGGCCATTAGATCTTCTTTAAAATGATTGGGAGAAGAACTTAAGTGGCTTTTCTTTGTTTTGTAGGAAAAACCAAAGATCCACATGCCTCCCCGAATTATGCACAAAGCCTTCTTGAAAAGCAGCCGGCATGATAACCACTCACAGGGCCCCATCAGAGCCAGCATGGCACAGGAGGTGGTGGCCTCCACCAGCAGCATGCGTACTCAGGAAGATTCTGATGGTGGCCATGAATATTTCAACGTCCTTCAATACAAAAGCCACAAGAGCAGCAGCACGAGTGCTGTGGTACAAATACACTAATGGGGAGAGGACAAGTGTTTGGCTTTAGAGAGATGCTGCTTTCCTACACCTGACCTCAATGTCTATTTTTCCTTCTCTCAAGGCCTATAAAACTGTTTTGGAGAGAGGAAGAGGGGCGGGGAGGATGGGTGTGAATGTTGCAGGATGTACAGTGAGCTATTGATAGATAGTAAGTTCTGAGGTGGGACTAGGTGGACTAGAAATGGACCTTTTACCTTCTTCAAAATCCACCCCAGGCTGCTTGTGACCAGAAGCTGTTACTGACTGGACTCCATGAGGGTGTCAGACCAGTTTCTAAAAAGAACAGATCATTACAACTAAGGGAAAAAATGGCTCAGCTGAAAGGCCACATTGTGATTGAGTCACATATCTTAAATTCTCTTCTCACCCCAGGATATGGGGTCTTTGGGCAGGGCTGAGTCACACTAGCGGAAGAACGTCTATGGGAATGGTGCTGGGATGCTGCTTGGACTTACCTGAGGGATAGAGGACATTAGTCTCCAGAACCTAACAGTCTGATCCCATTTGCCCTTGGTAGGATCAAGTGTGAAAAGGCTGTGGGGTATTGTGCCACTTGTTTTTTTGAAACTTGGGAACTTGGAGCCTGAGGAAGAATGGGTAAGAGCTTTTGACCCCCACAGTGTCTAGTCAGTAGATGACAGTTCTCAGGGTGAGAACAACTGGGACAAATCACTGGACCAGTGCACTATCAATGGAGAACAGCTTGTTGAATTTACGTTATTTTGAGGAAAACACTTCCTGGATGTGCTTGCGATTGACAGAGGAAAGTCTCATAGTTGGTATGATAATGACTCCCCAAGACATTTCTGTGTGCTGGGGCAAGAGCTCCTCTTCTACCAATGAGGCTGCTTTGCTAGGACTGTGGGGACAACCCACATACATCCTATTGGAGGAGAATGTCACTGACAAAACCTGAATGAAAAAATAAGAAATATTTTTTTCCAAGGACTTTCTAATCCTTCCAGGGCAAAAGTCCTAAGGATAATGGGGTGCTACCTGTGATAGGTGGATGTATAGATAGGGATATCTTTCTTCCTCATATTCGTATTGGACTCTTAGCTCAGTGCAGGCCTGGGTACCCTCTGAGATGGCTCTGGCAGTGATGCTGGAGGCCAGTTTTGTTGTTAAGTGGTAGCAGACTGGACTTAGGCTGTTAAAGAAAAAGCAAAAATGTTCAGAAAAGGGGGAGTTAAGTGATGGCAGGGCTTCTGCTTTCAGCTCCTGCTCAGCCTTCCAGTAGTCCCCTAATGTCTGGCAGTCATGCTTATCACTATTTTAACTTGTAGCAGCTGTTTCTGTCTTAAAGTCAAACTTGACCATGAGATTCACTCTCTGTTCACTTTCGCCTTATCCTGAGAGTTGGTGTGTGCAAACTATCAAGCCAAGAGATTACAACTCAGGACTGAGCCATAACGACAGACCTGTATGGTGGGGAGAGGGTTGGGAACATAGAACAATAAAAGGTATTGCAAGTTAGGATGCCTTCGCACTAACAATATGGGTTCCAGGGAAGGTTCAGCAGGAAGCCAGGAGCAAAAGGCACTGGCAGAGCTGTGGCAGGAAGTGAGAGTGCTGCACCCAAGGATCATTATAGGCTGTTCTTGTAATAGAGTTATATAGTATTATGTTGACCAAAAACTTGTCTCCTTTTTAAGATGACTCTTCCTTGCTATAAACAGTAACCTTATGGTGGTTCCCTTTTTCCATTCTATACTTTCCTCTAGTGTCTGCAGAATCATGTTGATTTACATTTCAAATTCAGATCAGTAGCTACAGTGTCTTGTGCCTAATGTGAGTCATGTTACCCAAATACTAGTGGGTTCTGCTTGACACAATAAGCCAGGCCTCTTGGGGCAGATTTCTATCTCACTTTATGCACCCAAATCAATTGCCCAGCTGTGTAACTGATATTTTTGGTACTTACGTATGGTGTACAATCCAACTCCTCATACATACAGTAAGAGTATGAGCCATGCAAGCTGGCTGGGCAGGTTTGCAGCTCCATGTGTATGTACTTGAGCTTAAGTTCTGAAATTGGGGTTAGCAAAAAATGAGGAGAAAGGTCTCCTATTTTTTAGCATAATATCCAAGTGGTTAGAGTATTTGCCCAAGTAGAAGACCTAGGTTATTGACCCTCTCCTCCAAAGTGGTTTGACCCTGCATTTCTTAGAGCAGTGCTCTAAACACTAGGCCATAGGTCAAGTATTATTTGGTCTATTCTCCAGCCCTCCTTTTGAAGCTGAATCATTGCATCTTCCATTTTAAGTCACTGAATGGAGACCAGTGCAGTGGGGAAATTTGTGCCCCACTGCACTGTTGTGGGTAGAAGGCTCTACCAGGGGTGGGCAATTATTTCAGCTGGAGGGTCACTTATTGAGTTTTGGGGACCCATCAAAGGCCACATCCATCTCTTTCTCTATGCCTGTTTTCCTCCTCTTCATCTGTCTCGTCTTATTTCATTTCATCTCTTCTATCTCCCCTTCCCTTCACAACCTGGCTGGAGCTGTAGTTTGCCAGGAGCCCTGACATTTAGCTGTGGACCCAGATGAGGACTTCCACTGCTGCCAGTGGGTGGTGGTGTCAGCTGTGGGCACAGCCAGTAGGTTCTGAAGACCTGACACGGACCCTGCCAGCAGTGTCCACAGCTGTCCCTGCCTCCTGCCTGGCATGGCAGATGCTTCTGCCTGGGTCCATGACTGATGCTGGTGGCAGGTTTCAGGCTGGGGCTCCAGGTGGGAGCTTCCGCTGCACTGGGAGGGTGATATTGTCAGCTGCTGGACACCACTGGCAAGTTCTCCACTGGGGCTCCTGAACCTGCTGGTAGCATCCACAGGTGACACCACTGCCCACCCACTGCAACAGAAGCCCTGCTTGGGTCCACAGCTGATGCTGCCGCATCAAGGGGTGCTGCTGCTGGGCTGAAGCAGTCCCACCTGCCTGCCTGCCTGGCACCACGTGGTGACTGGAACCACTGGTCACTCATGGGCTAGATTCAATGAATTGGTGGCCGTTCACCCATGGCCACATCAAATCTGTTTGTGGGCCAGATCCAGCCTGTGGGCTGCGTTTTGCCGACCCTTGATGTAAATTTTAACATAGGGCCTACTTTCTTCCAGATGGCTCTCATCTCACTGAGCAACACATCCTATAGATTGCTTTTTTCCTCATAGCCCTGCACATCTCCTTCTCTTGGCTGCCGAGGGGCCCAGCTTCAAAAGGAGTAAAGAGGGAGGAACTGAATAATATCTCAGCTGTGGTCTAGTGGTTTGAGGACCATGCTAGGCAGTTGGAGAGATACAAGCTGAAACCCTTGAGTTCTCCCTGAATCCCTCAAGGGTTAGAGGGATCCTTGAATCTGGATCTCATTTCCTTAGCAACACCAGGCTTGTGCGAGCCTAACCCTCTCGCTACCCCCCTGGAGTCAGATGTTGCTGTGTCACCATGCAGTCACCACAATGGTAAGTTTCTAGACCGATCTTGCAGCATGGAGAAC
The DNA here is from genome assembly GCF_001723915.1 of Gavialis gangeticus. Taxonomy (NCBI): domain Eukaryota; kingdom Metazoa; phylum Chordata; order Crocodylia; family Gavialidae; genus Gavialis; species Gavialis gangeticus. The sequence continues at coordinate 4,264,437 of NW_017729034.1, forward strand.
TCTACTGAAATCAGTGCTGTTCTGCACCATTTATTCCTGAACCGGCCTCACCATCCCTTCAGAATGGTAAGAAGTGGGGCTGGAAGGGATTTCCATAGGACCTCTAGTCTAACCCCTGCCTGAGGCAGGATCAACCCTATCCAAACCATCCTGTACAAATCTAACCTTTTTGTAAAACTACCATCAACCCTGACAAAACACAAGACCTAATACTCTAATCTGCCACAGGTAAAGAAGGGGGACCACAGCAGCTAACATCCTGCTTCTGTAAAAGGTTGTGCCTGACCCCAAATATGGTGACTGGTCTGACCCTGGGCAAGACTGTCTGTCCAGGAATCTCTCAGTTTAAGTCCCAGCAGCAGTACTGGTGCACCCTAGTCAAAGTCCCCAGCCTTGGCTGCAGCTGACTCCCAATGCCTCTGATGGATGCTTAAAAAGCAAATCCTGACATGTAGCAGAAAGAGGTGGGGGTGTGGTGGGGCAAATTCCCTTTCTGGGAATTACTTACCATCATCTAGGAGGAAAAGAAAGCCACAGACACGCTGGCCAAGTTCTTTTTACTTTTTTTTAATTATTCCTTCATATTCAAACTTCACAAACAGTGTGAACTTGTACAATACCTCAGAAAGTGAAACTTACAAAAAAAGTGCTGGTAACATTAAAAAAAAACAAAAAACAAACATCATTCTTAGCAACATCAATTACTCTTCCACACAAAACAGAAACCTTGTAAAATTTATTTCCGTATTTTTTAAGGCGTAATACTTCCGTATAAAGTATATGCAAGAGATAAAACTTCACAGTATTCCAAAATGTCACAATAATAATAATAATAATAATAATAATATAGTATAATGAAGCGCTACAGTTAATTTTCTTTTTTTTTTTAATTTTTTTTTCCTGTTTTAAATAACAAATACAAGTCACAGGTAAATATACGTGAGAAAAATACGAGGCTAATATTAAATGGCAGGTAAGGATACTCTCACTGTAAGAAAAAACTGGCAGGATGTGTGTATTTATTCTATATTTTAAAGCACTTGATAGAAAAGGCGTATGCAAGGTTTTTTTTTTTAAACAATTTTCTGTTTGCTTGTTTAATAACTGACATACCATTTACAGAGTATAATGAGAGAAAAAAAGGAACTCAATAACCCCTCAAAACTTTTGACCTGCTCTTCATATCTTCACAAACCATGTCTCTGAGAGAGATATCTGGATAGGGATGTGTGTGGATGCGTGCGTGTGTGTATAAAAACAGATATAGGAACACACACTGATAAGGGTCTCTCTACCCATTTGACACCAAATCCACAAGTCTCTATTCTGGCAAAACTGCCACAGAAATCAATGTGGCATAATTTTTTTTTTTGTTTTTGCCTGCATAAAAACTGTGGGATTTAGGTCCGAGAAGTTTCCCATTCACTCGGCTCTGAATGATTGTTGTGAATTTCTTTGTCCCTACTAAGCAAATGTTGTTCCCTCCCTCAGCCATTTTTTACTATTATTTTTCAACCCAAAAGGGTTGAGACACATTAAGAAATACCCCTCTTGGTTCAAACCAATGTGGTGAGGAATGGGAATCACATAGATGGAGCTCCACACACACACAAAGCTATTATAGTAGGGCGGGATGTGCATGCGCGTGCCCAGGTGCGCATGTTAGCATTTCAGATAAAGGCCTGTGTATATGTGGAATGCACTGGGCACGCACATAACTATACCTTTGCCCCTGCACACTTGTGTACGTGTTAACAGCTGGACACTCAGCCAACAAGTAACAAAAAATAAAAGACAGCAGATAGCATAACACATTGGTAAGGTGCTCAAAGAAAAAAAGGTGGCTACCACTCCTGGAATGGGAAGCCACGTTAAGGTGCTTCAAAAAGTTTGTGTTTTTTTTTCTTTTCTTTTTTTTTAGTTTCAGACATTTAAAAAAAACATACTGATTTTGCATGTGGTGACTGAGAGCAAGGCCAAGAGTTTTGAGATTTCTGACATTTTCCATAAAGAAGGGCATTTCAGGGCAGGTTTGTTTATTTGTTTGCTTATTTGTTTTTGTGGGTGAATTATCTAAGTGTGCAGATATTTTTTAATTAAAAAAAAAACAACAAACCAACCCAACATGAGAATTACTGTAGAACTTGAACTGCATCAGTGGACTGAGGGAGTTTTTTGCCCATTCACTTAGCACCGTTCCTTTTTATTCTGGTTACAACCCATTCCTACTGTACTTATTGAATATACAGAAAGGACCATAATCACTTACAAGTAGTTGCTTTTATTTATTCATTTAGTTGTGTGTGTGTGTTCTATTTCAAGAGCCCAACCATAATTCCTCTGCTGCTGCTTCTGTGTTTGTGGTTTTGTGATCTTAGGGAAAAAAGTTAATTTGCCTATACTTCAGGTTTATGCACGTGCATGTGTATGTATACACTCTTGTATACATGCACACCACACAGAGCACATATTTTAACTGGAGATAAAGTGAACTGGGTTCAGACACACGTGCAATATCTTCCCTCTGTATATTTGAAACAGTCTGGAGCTTCATTTTTTTAAAGTGCATTTAAAGCAAAATAACTGGCATTCACATACCCCATGGAAAACACTGTAGCAGTGGAAAAGTCTGACTAGTCTTCAACCCCTTGGACTTGACAATGCCAACAGCAAATGGGGCAGTGACAGGCCTCTGAATAGGCAATAATTCTTGGACAAATCAGACTCCTGCCTGTAGAGCAGCACCATTGGCAGGGAGGGAAGGAGGCTGAAGGGAGATCGGTCAAGTTTGGAGCATTTCATACTTTAAAGCAATCCTATTATTCCCAACACAGCTTTTCATGACTTCCACCCTTCCTGTGTGTTTCAAGAGTGCATGCTTTTGACTCTCCCTTCATTTTGTGTTATTTTTAGGCTGCATTTGTGTGTGTGTGAGACTTTTGAGTGCCAGCATCTATTAGGAATAAGGCACTATATAAATTACAATTTTACAAAAGTTGCAAAAAATATATCCCCCAAACAAACAAAACCCCAAACCCTACCCCCAAATATACTCCCAAGCCCCCCAGCCCACTTCCCACCATACTCTCCTCCTCGACTTTGAAATATTGCATGTGATACTTGTTTATCCTTCTGTACTTAAACTTTTTCAAATCCAGGCCTTGGAAAAGGGTTTTAACCCCATCAGCACCAATAACCTAAAGGACCACACTTTTTTTATATATAAAACACACACACACACACACACATATGCAAGCATGTTGGAAATAAATTCTGAGCTCCCTACATCATCCCCCTCCCCCATTCTACAGAGCCTAACTTTTAATGTGGCAAATTCAAGTCCTTGTCCAAGGTTGGCGACTCTTTTTATTTGTTGCTTTTCTAAAAACAATTGAGGACATTGTTGACAAATTTGTTATAATGCTAGAAAATCAACCTTTGTGTCGCCTGCCACTGCTGCTGAGAATAACAGTTTGAAAAATTTGGAATTATAATCTGCCTTAATTCCTTCCTTTGCCTTCCTTGTCAAATTCACACTCCAGGTGCAAACTTATTTGTTATTGTAGGGCTGTGGCATTGCTTCATAAAAGAACCCCACCTCCCACATATTATAGAGGACATTCACTGTGCAATAAGATAAATGTGGAAGGGAAAGGTAGGTGACACTCGGGGGTTGCTGACAGTGATCCTCTGAACAGTAGCAGTTGTGTGACTGGAGATCAGTTTTGATTCTATCAGAGAGCCACTTTACTTGACCTCTTTCACACTGATGGCCTGGGATTTGTTTCCCTAGTAGGAATATCCATTTTTTGCTGTGGCAGCTTGTTATGTCCTTCCACCTCTAAAACTCTGAGAATGAGCTGATATCCAAATGGGCTATTTTTCTTGAGCAACCCACTGAGTCTTTTTAACTCTTCACAAATACTTGGGTCCACTTATAAAGCAGAGTAGTCAGTGAAAAGCATGCAAGAAAAGCAAGTGAAGAGCAGGGCTAGACTGATTTATAGCAAGGGAAACATGAGAGCAGAAAGTCTAAAATTTGATCTCTTGGCTACCACCTCCACCACCATTGCAATCATCATCCTTGGGATGGGCTGAGAAAAGAGGGTCCTCAGCTGGTAAAGACTGAGTGATTATAAAAATGACAGAAACTTTGGGCAGAAAATGGGGTTGCCATTTTTAGTGGTTCAAAGTCATTCAGATAAGGCCACAAACTGGGTTGTCTTGTCAATGTAACGGCAAGTAGCATGAACTCAGACAAAGAGTTTAAATGTTTTAGCTGGCTAGGATGGTAGCATGAACTAAAACCATCCTTTGCCCACTAAGATTGTGGGGAAAACGGATGCATGAGTGGGAGGGGAGGGAGAACTGTCTCAAAGGGAAGACATGTATAGGTGAGTAAAGAGAAAAAAAGTTAATAAAAGTATCCCCCTCCCCCCTCCTGGTTTAGCTGGACCTCAGTAAACAAATAGCATTTTTTTACAGCCTCCTGTCTCTCATCTGTGTATGCTGGGGGAGAAGGTGGGTTTAATTACAAAAGGGGAAAAAGAAGGCACATGATTTTACTCAGTCCTGACAGAACCCCACATTTTGAAAGCAAGGGCAGTTTACGTGGAGGGTGAAAAGTGCTCCTTGGAGCAGATGCCCCCTGAAAATTCTCAGGGGAAAGAAAGAGGGAGAATAAAAGGAAAGGCAGGGAAAATGAAGGCCACTGTTCAGCTTTCTGTCTGCTTGACAGTCCCAGGATTTGGCTGTGTTATTGTCCAGAAAGGAAAAGATTTTGGTTGGCCTAGAATGTAGCCCAGTTACGTATCTCCAGTTTATTGTGGTGTGGCTGTTGGTGTGTTCCTGTTCCCTCCCGTCTGACTGTACGAACTTTTAAGATCACAGCTTTACTCTTCTTCAGAATTGGAAACAGGTAGAAGCTATTTGGCAAACTATAGGCTTTACCTCTTCCCCCTTAATAGCTAACCAGTGAGCACTATCATCCCCTGCTGTCTCCCCTCTGGAAGGAGGACAGAAATCCCAAAGAAGAGGGCCTAGATGGCTAGAGCCCTAGTTTGGTGTAACTGGAAACAAAACTCCAGAGCCAGAAAATCTCAGGCAGGTCGACTGGACACAGATGGCAAGTTTGGCCCTGGTGTTAGAGGGCTAAGGGGCTGTTTGCTGAAAACATGGGTGTCATTTACAGAGTTCATTATGAACACCGCCGTTTTCAGGCACTCAGCCCATCGCATTCCAACCTCCTTCATCCAGGAAACTACTCACTACGGGATTGTGAGCCCCTCACCTGCTCACTGGTGGGCTATAGGAAGAGGAGCAAAGCTGGCTGTTCACACGCAATGGGTTCCAAATACCATCTTGCCTCTGTTTCGCACCCCCCCTCAATCTCTGTGTTGAAGATAGACTTGTTTTTGCCTCTCCCCCCTGATGAGTAAGACTGTGTTTTGTCACCCACCTGCCCCCAAATTCACCTCATTTGGCAATTCATAAGGCAGAGGAAGGGAAAATAGGGTCACCAACAGCTCTATGAAGACACAGGGTGGTAAAATTCTTCCACACAAACTCACAGTCCAGTGTTTGTGACATTTTATAAATAATTTTTTTTTAAGAAAAAAAGAATAAAACAAGAACAATCCCTTTACTTACTCATCTGAAACATAATAAACAGCAGTGGCTACAAACTTCTTCTTGTAACAATTACAAAAAACCCCAACAATACAATCCCCCAACTTTAACACGCTCCATGATTTTTTTTTTAAACCTCAAAACTGCAGCATATCCATAAGGGCAAACTTTTCAATTAGTTTTTTCTTTCTTTTCTTTTTTTTTAAATAATGTCTTCACCAAAAAGAAAAAAAATCCACAAAACAGTCTTGTACCAAGAAAATGCATTCAAAAATAGAAAATACTACACAACAAAAATATGTACCCTTCCTTTCCAAAAAGAAAAAAAATCCAAAAAACCATTCTACAAAAAAGTAGAAAAATCCCAACAATTATTTTTCCTTTCCTGAACATTTAACTTTCAACCTAGGGCACAATTATTGATTTAAAAGATCTGTTTTTGCATAAAACATGGAAGATACAAACCAACTATAAGGACTGTGAAGTTACAAACAACAGACTTCTTATCCTCCCCATCGTCCATACCCTCCTTAGAAAACAGAACTAAACAAAAAAGCAAACATTTTAACAATGGCAGCAAGCCAGCAGGCTAGGAAAAACCATAAGCTGATGTGGGTAACCAAAGACAATGGCATGAGGGGAAACCATCTGCCTTTTAAAATGTATGGTCTTTGCTTTTATTTCACCAGGAATATTGGTTCCATTGTACTTACATAGGCTAGGAGCCATGGTAATAGCACATTGCTGAGAGCTGGAAGATTTGGGGGAAAAAAGACCGATGGGTCGACAGACTTGAACAGTGGGCTGCAGTTGTACTTATTTTGCTTGCAAAATAACTTGTTAGCCATTTTGAAAGACAGAGAGGACATTCCCATATGCCTGGAAAGTGCCAAGGATTGGGGGACATTTATGAATCCTGCGAGTTACATATTGACATGTTTTACCATATTTGAAAGTCAGGTCCTTTCTCCTGCAATGGCAGGATATCATGACCAGGGTCTGATCATATTGATGCTTACCTGGGGGTGGATTACATCTGAAAGCTCGTAGGCAAACCACTGCATAAAAGGTGCATTCAGAATCAATTTAGTCAATGGGGAGTGGGTTTTGCCTACTCCGAGCAACCTCTACTAGCTATTACACAAACAGTAGATTTAGCCAAATAACCAACCATCCTGACATTGACAAACCACGGCTGTGGGGACTCCAGTGCCAAGGGGAAGTTTGCTGTCATTGAAACCATATGGCCAAATTCATCTCTTTTGCAACTTGTTTGATTTCACAGCAGTTACATATGCTTGCACCCAGGATGAACCTGGCCCATGTGGTCCTGCTGTTACTGTTTGTTATGCAGAGGCCCAGCTCTGAAAAGTTCCTGTACTAAATACTCCTACTTGCAGAGCTGGGACCAATGAAGGCTCCTTTTTCCCTTGTTGTTTTCAGATTCTGCACCTAAGGGAGTTTTTAGGGGATGTTAAAGGGCAAAAAGGGAGATTATTCTTAGCATGTTTTGTTTTTTTTTTTTTTTTTGGGGGGGGGGGGAAGGTATCCATTTTCTTTTAAAACAGTGAAGTGTATTTGATTTTACTTCCAGTGCATTTTTTTCTCAAACATTCAAAACAAAAAGGAAACAAATTCTGTTTCCATCTTTCAAAATGAAAAAAACCCAGACCAATAAAAGTACAATACAATAAAAATCAGGCATTTGTAATAGACATGATGTGCAACTGCAATAACAAAAACAAAAAAATTATATAATTCAGATACAAATAAGAATGAGCTGAGAAAGCTATCTCACCCCACTACTGGATGACTGGTAAGCATTGGTTAAGAAATAGGTAAGGCTATTCTTAGATTTCTGACTTAACATGGTTAATCACTGCTTTTCTCTCACCTTTCCTTTCCAATTTTCACCTTTCACTCACTGGTCTTTTGTTTTGAAACTATTTATTTTTTTCAAATTTTTTTGGTCTACAGTAGAATTACATGTTAATAACAAAGACAAAATAAAAGCCAAACTTATCTTGAGAGTAAGTTGGTACCACATTCACTGCGCAGAAGAGCAGACAGACAACAGAGTGGTCACACTCAGTTTTCCACACTTTAAGCGCATAGAAGGGCAACAAAGTATACTGAGCAAAAAACCATTCGGACTGGCAACCAATAGAGGCTGTTGGCTTACGTAAACTCCCAGCACACTAAGTCTGGCCTCTGGAATTTGATGCAGTCCTTGAGGACTACAGAAATTGAATCAAAACTCAGCATGGGCACTTCTGTCATCTAGACCAAAACCTGACCTGTCATATACTCCCCACTAGCCACACTGCTGCTTTGATGGAAAATTGCAAGGAAGAAACAGGACACATGGTTTGGCCCAAGATTATGTTTTAGTCTTCTTGGTAGATGTTAAAACCCACCAGCCAGTGTACAACTTGGACTGTCACATGAGATACTGGCTGGCTATGAAGGGAGAGTTCAGGATCTGAACTAAGACTTCACTAGACAATGTGAATATCTGAGATTTCTCAACCTTCTTAAAGAAAAGGGCAGTCAGTTCAATGAGACTAGTTTAGGGAAACATACAAGAACACCCTATTGGCATGTTCCCTCTCATTTTAGCAAGGATGGGAATACCTGATCTAGCCATTGCTTTGAAAACAGCCTTAACAGGGTGTAGAATGATCAGAAACGTATTAGTTACAGAGCTGTGACTGTGGTTTTGTAATATTTCCTGATTCTTTGAAACTTCTTGAGAGTTTGTTTCATTTTCCCCACCCCTCTTCACAGTTAAGGTGTCAATTTACTGCTCACAGAGCCATAACAGTGCAAAAATCATCAGCATCTTATTGCACCATAGCTGAACCATACAATTCTAGACTGTAGCCAACTCCTTCATCAATAGTATTCTGTAAACTAGCAGAGGACTAAACAGAAAGATATAGTTCTGTTTTGGAGCCAACCCAATGGACAATGTCATTTGCATGTGGGAAAAAAGAGGCAATGATGAAGTAGGATAACAGTGGAGAGGGATCATGGAAATTAGTGTCTCTTTCCATCTTGAGAGGAAAAAATATAGGTATTAAATTATGTAGCATCTTTAGTCAGTGACACTTGTTTTGGCTTCTTAACAACAAACCTCAAGTTATCCTTGGTTTCTCAGTCAAACACTATCTACAGAGGGCTTTGGTACCATGCAGAAAAACTGAGTGGGTGCTGTACTTAAGTTGTAGTTAAACTGGTTTCAAAGGTCACATGGCTGACCTTGTAAATGGGGAACAGTCTATTTTAAAATTGTTTAAAAAGCACAACTAGGTTTAAACTCAGGATGCAACCTGGCTGATTAAGTAAGAATGTAGGTTTGAATGTTTTCGAAAGGGGATGTAGAAATAGCTTGGTCCTCGTTTACATGGCCTAGCCACACATCAGCTGAAACTGATTTGGCCAGAACTACGTTTTGGCTGAATTCAAGACCAGTTTTTGAGCGTGGCACAGAGCCCAGTTCTCCCAGTCGCAGTACTTGTTAGAAACTAGTGCAAACGTCTCATCTTATCACAGCGTGATGGGCGCACAGCGTTCTACCTTCTCATCTGAAGATGCCTGACATCCAGTCAGACTGCAGAGGAGACTGCAGCAATCAGCCAAGAGAGCTCAAGAGAAAGGAGTTTTTTATTTTACCATTGCGGGAAAGGCACTCAGGACACAGTAGGATCAGTCAACCTCAGCTCAGCTTCACTTTGCTCTGGAGTAGTCTGGGGCTTCTTTGATAATGACAACACAGATAATCGGTGCATCAGGGCATGGCCTGAAGTAACTCAGCAAACAGACTTGGGATCTTCTTGGCCCCCAACCTTGTGGCCATTACTGTTCTTGGCAGGGAAATCTGTCCCCAGAAAAATGTTCTTTGCTATGACTGGCTTTATGATGGCACCCGAAGTCACTGCTCTTTCCTAAAAGGCCCATCACCTCACGACTTGAAAATGATTACTCCGCATCTTTCTCTAATTGATTTCTGCAGCCAGCTCAACAAGAAGAGGCTTAAAGAACAACCAGCCTGACCTGTCCCAGAGGGAAGAGTTATTTAGCAGTTCACTTAATTACCACATCAGGAGACATCCCTAATTCTTTCCTTTTAATCTTTCCCAGCAAGAGCAGATTATAGACAACGAGTTGAATTTTGGGGGCTACTTGGAGAGATGCTTCCTTCAAATCAAACTCCCTTCTTCCCCAGGCAGGCTTGCTTTCTCCTCTAGTCCTTCCTCTTTCTCTCAAGTGAGGCAGCCCAGCAGACTGACTGAGCAGGACCACCAGGCTTTGCATTGTGCCACTCCATGTGGTGTGCTCTCTAGATGTAAGACCTGATGCATCCCTGGGTGCTGGCAAAGGTAAAAATTCAATTGAAGCTGCTTTATTTGTTTTGTTTTGTTGGTGCTGTCTGAGGGAAGGTCTTCAGTGTGCCAAGGGATACCTGAGCACTCAGTTTCTGTCAACTCTCAACGGAGTTGAGTGCCTACCTCCAACTTCTGCCTCTGAGGCCTGGACTTCTTGTGCCAGTTGGAAATTCCTGCACTGTCAAACTCAAGCAGACATGCTCAGGTATTCACTCCTCTCCATATAGCTCAAAGTTGATGCAATACTTGGAACTTTCATGTAATTTGATTAATTTAAAATCAAAGTAGGGGCCATCCAACATCATGATGTGTTTTGGTTCCAGCCCAAGGAACCCACTATAATTTTGTCTATTTACTTGGGGAAAGAAGTCAGAATCTGAAGAATCTCAGAGCACCAATCACTTCTGCAATCCCACAGTGGTGCTCAGAAACACCTCTGCAGATCTTTTCCTAAAGCAGAAATATTCCAAATGGGGCCAGGTTCCAATCCATCCCTTGCTCACACATCCCTCCCAAAAGGCTCAACCAGGACTTCTTAGAATACGTGTTCAGAACTCATTTATTGCACTGTTCCCTTAACAGCCTTGGTAAGAAATGCTTTTTCAATGACCTTCCCCTTTGGCAAGCCTGCACCATGGCTGAGAGATCACACTTATTCTGAAGAGATACAAACACCACCATCAGGTCTCGGCTAGGGTCTTCTGTTTGGCAGTGCTCCTATGACACTGGAATCTGAAGTAGAAACTAGTGGCTTCTGACCAAAGCCAACAGGAGAGATCTAGCTTCTACACTGAACTTTTCTGTTAGATCTGCTTCAGGCCACCTAAAAAACTGCTGAAAGAAAGACTGAAAACACCTTTGGAACGTAGGTATGCCTCTCCAGACTCCACCACAGTGCTACCTGTTACTTGCAGTACAGAAGGACAGGAGGAATCCAACACAGCTGTTCCAGTGTCAGACTAGTTGCTTAGAGTATAGATAGCCTCAGAGTTATCTTTTAACCTCGGCAGATTGAGGGTAGAACCTGTGTTCTGTCCCTGTCTCTATCCTCCTTCCTCAATTGGCCCCTGCAAACCTCTCCAATCCCACCACATGTAAATACATTTCAGTAGTGCAATGCAGTGCAGTCATACTTAGTGCAAAAATAAAAAGCCTTATCCAGACCAAAAGCACAAACTTCCCCCCCACCCCAACATCAGCACTCGCTAAAGTATACATGTACACCTAAACATAGTGGGATTTGCAGTCTCCCCACCACACTTTCACATGCCTCATCTTCTCTCTGTTCATTCCTGCTCAGTGTAGTTCTGATTAGCATATGTAACATTTATTACTTTTAAAAAAGGATAAAAAGTCAAAAGACTGAAAATAAAAGGAGACAGGTTATTGTTGATGGATTGCCCACGGAAGAGAGAATTGAGCATATACAGCAAAAAGTCAGTAGTGGTTTTACACAAAGGTTGTCAGATAGCTCTACCGTAAAGAGCATGTGTAAGTGTGGAAAAGATGCAAAGCTTCCCTGTTCCCAAAATACAGTCCTTAATTCAACAGTGCCCAGTTTTGGGTTCTGTAGTGCAATCAATTCTTCAAAGTAGCAACTCTTAGAAGCCACCCGAAAACAGAAAGACAGTTCAACGCTAACCTTAGGGCTCTCCCTCTCACAGATACACGACACACACACACGCACACGCGCACACACACGCACACACACACACACACACACACACACAC
>NW_017729034.1:4276260-4281737 GCF_001723915.1 Gavialis gangeticus
CACACACACACACACACACACACACACACACACACACACACACACACTGTACGGGCCTCTTTCAGGTGATGGTGGCAGCTCTGGGAATATTTTTGTTTTATTACAGCTATAAACTTTTCGGTATTTAAAAAACCAAATGCCCCAGAAAAATGAAATGTAGCTCACTTACACAATGGGCAAATGGGTTACTGAATCTTAATCAGTCCATTGTACTCATCTCCCCAGTTCTTTTATGAAAAGAAAAACAGAAGTCTTCCAGGGCTTACCACTTAGGGATTATGAAGCAATTGTTTTGGAAAGCACAGAAAGCACCCGGGAGTACTCAAGAGTTTGTAGATTATTTACACATTGGACAATCTTCAAGAGTATCCTTCTAACCCTCACACAATCAAAATAAGGAGCGTGCGGAAGCCACTGAGATCATGGAAGCAGAAGAGGCCAAATCTCAAGGAGCAATGAGCTAAAATGTAAACACAGGCAAAGAGATGCATGATACAATGATTTTCCACTGCCATTTTAATCTTGTCTAATTGCTTGTTATACAGAGGATTATTGCAGGATGCTAATTCCAAGCCTAGACGTGCACATTTTTTCTTTCCAACTCCTTGACTGATAATTCAAAAACACAGAAGCAGAATGAAGCAAGCAAGACAAAACCAAAAAGAAAAAAGAAAAAAGAGGAACAGGACCCTCCTTTCTGTCTCATCCCTCTAGGGAAGATAGATGTGTCCATGACACTTAATTCTGCCTTAGTGCAAAAAAGAGATTAACAGGTTTCAAACAAGCAAACAGAAAGCTGGAAGGATGTCTAGAGAAGGCTGAAGAGGTCCTGGATGTACATCTCAACTCTAAACATTTTTCTGAAATGTAGAGAATGGTTGTTAGCTATCTCTGTTTGACTGCCTGGGATGGTGGAAGCTATGTAAAGCTATGTAAAGACAAAGAAGAAAGAAATGGGGAGGGGGAAGGAAAATCACCCTTATGCTTTAAGTCCCTTCCCTATTCATGCAGGATGGAGTTAAACTTCCCCATGTGAAAATGGAAAATAGAAGATAGAAAGTGATCCAACACTTGGCAGCTCTTGCATGAAATCTGTAATGTCAAGGCAGCTGACAACAGAAACTGTAGCTGTGCACCTGGCTGTACTTCAGGGCCATGACTGACAGGTGCTGTAATGCTGAGCTCAGGCTACCAATGGTAATTCACAGATAAGTGTAATGGCTTGTCAACAGAACACCCTTACTGAGAGGGGCATGGTGTTTCTTAGCTTTAGCTGACCATTACATTGAGATTGGGGTAGCATTTCCATCTCACTGCACAGAAACAGGGGTATCTTACCTACCAGGATTTTAGAACATCAGTGGAGAATATGTGGTAAGGACAGAACTTTTGGTTAAAGTAGCCTGATGCCAAAAATCAATTCACTCCAAGTATTACTGTTGAAACTTGACACAGCTAGCTTCTTGATTATACTATGACCCCTTTACACTGCCCTGGCATTGCCTCACGTGCACGTGAATTTGTGCACAAGGGTCTTCGTATAAGTGGATGTGTCCATCCTGTGGGCTCTTCTTTGAATTATTTCCCAGTTAAGATAAAAATTCAGCTTCATTTTAAAGAACAAACCAAAAACATGCTGTTATGGGAGGAAGAAAGATCACAAGCTGGAAATGAGGCTCAATGAAAGTCTTGTTACCTGTGCAAAGGGTAGCAGCTCTGTCTCTACACTTGTATTTCTCACAATTGTGTCAAACAGATGAAGCATTAGCCCAGGAAGGGCAGGAAAGTTGTCATCACAAAACCCTTACATCAGATGAACCCTGCCTTTGGTGAAAAACCTGAAGCTTGTGCTATGTTTCTGGTGGCTCATGATCCTTTGGGCAGAAATGCGCTTATTCCTGTGATGCCTCAAAGAAAGTAGATGAAACTCATGTTTTTTCCAAAATCCTTCCATTGGGCTATGTTTGCCTTCCTGGCATAAGCAGTTGCACTGAAGCCAGTGAGGGCACACATGTGACTAAGGCCTCAGGAGCTGGCCAATAAGCCATGCTCAGACCAGTTTATGGCATCCAGTAAAAGTTTGATGAACTTAACAGAGAAATGTAGGCAATGCACGCCTGGCCTATACTGACTAGGCCTCCCTGCCCTATATTCTGAGATAATTATGATTACAGATGGACTCCAGACGAAACAAGAGCAGGGAGGAGTTCCCCAAAGTTTTACTCCGAGATTTTGAGTCACCTTTTTTGGTGACTCTAAAACTAAAAGTCAAGGACTGGAGGATCTTTGGTGAGTTCCACATAGTGCCAATTTACTTTCTGCCATCAGTTAAAAGAAGATGGGGAAAATCACAAGGCAGCCAAATTTGTCGAGGGCACCAACATACTTAGCTCTGGCTCAAATTGATCCCTCTCCTGCCCATTGATAAGAACTGGGAACGTCTAAAAATATTTTAATAAAAATGAAGCAGCAGCTGAAGCAGGGTATGAATAAAGAGAAGTCTCTTGTGTAGAGTGTAAGCCCTTGTTTCTCCTGGAAAGCCTCTCATTCTGATGTGTAAGAGCCCTTGTGGGAGATCTCTCCCCTCTTATTTAACCTTACAGAGCATAGTCTGAAAGAAATTCCCTTTCTATCCAGGCAGAAGTAGCACAGAGCAATGTTTTGTTAGCACAAGAACTCCCTCTAGTGGTGACACTGTTACTGAACCTGTTGTGTTATTCTTGTGCTGCATAATAAAGATGAGTGCCAACTTGGATGCCTGCTGAATACACGATGTTACAGTTTACAGAAAGATGAGACCACAGTTTGCATTAGTCCAGGAGGTCTATTTAGATAATTAAAAGATTGGAAAGGAAAACAATAACAAATGATACATTGGAATAAAACTAATTGAAGATATTTAGAGATAGCCCTCCTTGATGTTTATGCCAAGCCAGGCATCCAATTCAGGCGTCTATGAGTCTGTAAAAAAACTACATTTTTTTAAGGAGGACAGAAGAGAAAGACACAAAGAAAGCATGTCTAAAATAAGTTCCCTAGACTTTCACTACCTTTCAAGTTAATATTTCTTCAAAGAATAAAAAAGAAAAGATAAAAATTCAAAACGCTGCTCGAAAGCAAGATTTCTGGATAACAAATGACTGTCTTGAAATGTTATAAGTAGTGTTCACCAGCTGTTTATTTTGTTAGTTTCACTTTCATTTAGGCAACTGTATCCTGTACACACTGCATTCTAAAAATACAATCTCTAGTGTGGATAATCTACCTGTTTGGTACCATCCGGTTTGTAAGACCACTTCTTAGCCTAAAAATACAAACTGTAAACTGTATAGATGTAAAATGAATTGAGGAGTTTTGCAAGGGGGGGGAAAGCAGTAGGAAAAGTAAAAGGCAACAAAAAACAAGGTTAAATTAAGAGATATTATATTAACTAATAATTCATCCTAAGTGAGTTACTGAACCTTACAAAGGGATAGCAAAGGAAAATGTCAGATGGGTGGTGTATAGCTGCTTAAAAGATAAGGCATTCTAACCTAGAAGGGAAGGCTCTCTAGGAAAATACACGATTTAGAATCAAATTCATGGAGAAGGCAAAAGTTGCAATGAGAAATCGTGGACTACTGGATCAGTGCTTTTTTTCAGGAGCTAGATGACATTCACTTTAAGAGTTTGGCAAGCAGTAATTGCTTGGATGACCTGCACCTAAAGGTGATTGCCAGGACAAAAATCCTCCTCTATCCTCCCAAAGCTAAACAGTTTTGCTGAATGTTTAATTGATTCTCCTTCCCTGTACAAAATGATACACAGAGAACAAAGAAAGTTTGGATGCTGAGGGCACTGTTGGAAGACAATGACATTAAAGTTGCAAGTGGAAAGACCAGAAATGGTAACAGTCTGGCCTCCAAACAAGAACAGATATTAGATGATGCAAATAACCTGTTATGAATGTTAGCACCTGATGATCTCCAAATTCGTAGTCCTCACTTCATTACTTTACTGATGCAACAAAGAGAACTTCTTCTCATTGTTCACACACCAACACCAATTCCAAGTATACTGATCTTCAATATCAAAGATCTTCTCATCTATGAAAGCACAGCTTGTGTTTGGACCATCATACATTTCTGCCAGTTCTTTACAGAGCCTGGGGGAATTCAGTACAGTAGATACTTTTTCACCATTTACCTGGTGATGTGCATTTTCTATTAGGAGTGAATGATCATCTATCAAGTTTAGTAGAAGGGAGTCTGAATGAGAAAACAAACAAACAAAAATAGATCTAATCTCACATATGTTTATGGAACTTGAATATTTTTTTAAAGAGAAAGGCCAATTAACATGATGAAAAGAAGGCTGCATCTGAACCATGAAGTTTAGGTTTGAATTATATTTTTCACAAAGCTCGTGATTATTTGGATCTGGAGCTTGGTTAAGGATCTCCTCCATTTCATTCTTTTCAGCAGTTCTGTGGTGATAAAGATATTTCATGGGATTAAGTCAAATTTGTGACCTAACAGGCATTTTTGGAATATTGTGTGAAGATTGGAAATGACAACACCCAGCTTGGAAATTAATGTACAAAGCTTCCTAAACTGACATTCATACCTGCTGAAGATTGTTGACATCTGAACATGAAGGAGGCCAAGCTGACCATCAAAGGTGAGACCAGAGCTCATTTCTGCTAGTAGATAAAAATGATTCAAGTCAAAATTAACTGGCCACCTTAAGGAAAATATTATAGAATTTTGTTGCTGTTACCCTAAAAGTAGGTTGGTGGAGAACCATAGTAAGTCATAACATTTCCTATGAACACTCTTGAGGAAACAGAATTGGGAAGAATTCAGGGATGAAAATACTTCCTGTAACCATCCTTTTAGGTCAGCAGTGGAAGAAGAAAGTCTGCTGTATGCTTTCACAAAATGAACCAATGACACTGAATGTGTTCATAGAGAACTCATAGATAATTTCATGGGTTTTTCATCATTTGTTCTTCTGGTATACAAGGATTACAAGAAACAATCTTGAATTTTTGTAGAGCCTAATACTGTTCTATGTTTTTTCTTATTTTTAAAATCACTTTCCTACATTTTGCTAAATATATCAACTAAAAAAGTCTTCAAAATAAAAGAAAAGAAAACCTGTAAAGACAATACAGAAACTAACAATACAAAAAGTACATTAGAGCTGTAATAATGATTATTAAATGCTTCAAAATAGCTGCAGGAGGTGGGTGGTGAATGATAAATGTGAAAAATCATTTTTTCTATGAACACAGGCAGATGCAAAAGTTAAAATGAATATACTATGTATATATATTGATATAGAGTTGTTATATATATTGTGTATGTTCTAGTTTTCAGAAATACTGTATTGTAGTGTATGGTATTTAACTAAGCAGAGCTAAATAGCAATTTGTCATCTTCCACAAAGTCACTAGTAACTGTTAACAAAAAAAAAATTATATTTTTTCCAGTAAA
>NW_017729034.1:4286737-4295362 GCF_001723915.1 Gavialis gangeticus
AGGGAGGGTGTATACATAGATAAATGTGAAAAATCATTTTTTCTATGAACACAGGCAGATGCAAAAGTTAAAATGAATATACTATGTATATATATTGATATAGAGTTGTTATATATATTGTGTATGTTCTAGTTTTCAGAAATACTGTATTGTAGTGTATGGTATTTAACTAAGCAGAGCTAAATAGCAATTTGTCATCTTCCACAAAGTCACTAGTAACTGTTAACAAAAAAAAAATTATATTTTTTCCAGTAAAAGAAATATGTACGATTACAGTCACAGACATTTTGACTATAGGGAGACAATGTACATTTAACGAAAAAAAGGAGAAAAAAACTTGCATTTGTCGCCTTCCTTAAAAGGGCGGGGGAAGAAAATGCCACCAATCCAAGAAGGTACAAAAAGCAGAACAACATTTACTCATTATGAGCAAAAGAAAAAAAATCTCTTTGTCACAAAAGCAAATCCCCCAACACGGCAAAAAAAACCTCCAGAGTGAAGAAGTTGGTTTGCATTATTTCGGGGCCACTGGGCTTCCAAAATAGGCGACCAAAACCAAACGCGTTTGCTTAGCGCACTAAACATACTAGAACAAAGTGGGTTTTGGGAATCTAACTTATGCATGAACTACATATAGAATACTCTTATAGATCACTGAAGTATACCTCCTCCTCCTGAAAGTCTACCGGTCTGCTGGACACACGAAACACACACATTCCTGAAAAGACTTTGGCAAAGGCCACATTGGTTTCAGGAGAGAAAGTTCATGAATTATTGTTAGTCACTGTACAAGCCCACTGGATTGCTAGCAATATATGTATATGTTATGCACAGACCTATGTACTGTATAGTACATGAGGTGGGGAAAAAGCCGTTTGATATGGGGCTTCAGGGACAACAGACCGAGTTTCTTGGACTTGATTTTTCCAGGGCTAGTCTTTACTGATGCACTATGCTGCTGACTGACAATTTCAGCCCCTAACCCCTTTTTTAGGGGTTTGCAGGGGTAACACATCTCTATTACTGCTGTCATGCTTAGGATCCATCACCTGCTTTTGTTCTTGTTCACTCACTGATATGACTAAAGCAACTGGACATGAGTGACTGAACACAGCAGCGTAGTTACAAAGAAGAGGGCTTACATAGGTGAACATTTCTGTTACAGAGGAATGCTGTGCTGGCCTATCTGAATAGAGCTCTAAGGCCACATGCGGCTCTGAGAGGCACACTATGGCCATACCTGTGGTACGGGTATCTGTACATATGAAAATATACTGGGCCAAATCCTGAGTCATTCCTCAGTTTTTACTGAGATCTTATTTGGGCTAACATCCACTTCACAGCATTTGACCCAGAGAGTGTGTTTCTAGATACATGCAAATATACACTGTATACATACATAATGGTTATGCAGTCATGCTAATGGATCCACAGTTAATGTGGTAACCACCATTGCATCTTAAACTCTTTTTCTGCGCCTGTGTGTGTGCACGTGTGTGTGTGTTCATGCATGAGAGTGTGAATGTGTGTGCGCACGTGTGCACACACACAAACACTGAGGTCTAATTTTTACTCAAAGACCTTATGGATGTCAGTGAGAGCTCAGACTACATGCAAAATGTCTAAGGCCTTCCCAGAAAGAGTAAAGAGAAAAAAACCCCCTGCATTAGATTTCAATGGCATTCGTATGTCACAAATAAACCTAGATGGACCAGCTAACATGGTAAAACAAGGATCTTAGAACATACCTGGCTGTTACTGAGGAAGCTGGATCAGCAGAGCTGTCATGCAGTGCTTTCTTTGTGAATAACTAATCAAGTTTTGAACATTCCTTCAGAGTACTTTACCACCAGGTATAAATCACAGTGTGTCAATGTTGTATACACCATGCTGTATACTGCAATACTTCTACAGGAATATTTAAATTACTGAAGCTGCTCCAGTAAAACCAACTAATAACCAGAGCTCCAGTGGGAACCACATACAAGTGTTTTTACCATCTTGGTTCAGCCATGATAACACTGAATTGCATAAGGAGTGGAAATAAGCATGTATCTCAGGGGGTTAATCTGACTGAAGTATTATGCCTGTTGTGACCTTATGGTTTCATTTCTTTCTAGAATGAATTCACACCAGTAAAAGAAGATCATAGGAGCACACTGGGTTTCTTTAAATAGAAGTCTTCATTGACTGCTTTAAAGCACCAACTTCTGACCCTGACCACTCTTATACAATTCCCACCACGTCAAGGGGTTATGCTGATATAAAATGAGAACAAAGTTTGGCTAGAGGATTGTAAAAGAAGAAAGAAAATAAACTTTTGTAAAGGTAGGGAAGTAGCCTTTCAGTGGAGTTTCTCTCTCATCTACTCTACTGAACTGGTGACTCAGGGTCATTACGCTAAACCGACAAGGACTGTACTCAGGTACAGGAGCACCAGACTCATCCTGCAGCGTTTTACAGAGATATAATGCCAAGAGTGTGAAAAGGAGAAGAGGACCATTTTAGGTCTCAAATTGGGAGCTACAATGGAAGCTAATGGACAGCTGAGAGGCACAGTGCAATGCAAAGAGACTACAGATACTTCTTAAGTCACCCAAATACTTCTCTGCTGGTGGAGCTGTCAGAGCTCAGTTGCCCCCTCCAGCCCAAGTGCTGTTGTACAGATCTAAACAAGAAAACTCAAGATAATGTACTTCATGCCAGTGAGATTTACAGAGATACAAAAAATAATGACACTCCACCCTCCTCAGAAGGCTGTTTTAAGGCAGCAATACTATATAAGGCTGCAACACATTTATTTCCCAAGAAAATATCCCACTCCACCCTACTTTGAATCATAATGCTATAGATGGTTTTGATTTTATTATATTTTTTAGGAAAAATAGGTAATTAAAAGGGTTAAGATCCAAATTACAGAATGCTTTTGGAAGACCTTCCTGACCTCAATCAAGTACTCTGCTTCTTTCCTAAGTCTCTGTGACAGTCATTATTCCTTACAAAATCAGGTCCTTCTTTTTTTCTTTTTTTTTTACCAAATGGTCATTATCTTGTCATGCAGGGTCCAGGTCAAGACGAAGGGCTGCAGAAGTTACAAGTCCTATTTATAATCGAAATTATGTGCTAAGTTTCCCTTCCAGAAACATTATGGACTTGCTGTGGGTGCTCCTGGTTCTGCAAAAAAACCCTCATTTCATTGATTGTAGGGAAAGGACAGTCAATAGGAAAGTAGGTTTGATTTTGGCAGTGAACATCAGCATGCATTTTACCTTCAGAAACCATACTTGCTGAGTCTCGTGGTATCTGCAAGTTTGTTCCATTACCAAAAGTCTCTTAAGAGCTGTAAAACAATGCCAAGTTTATGTCTTCTGTTACTATTTTGGATAGTTTTCAGCTACTAATTTACCGGGCACTGTGAGGTTAAAAGCCACAGGCCAAGTTCATCCCTAATGGGACTTAATTGACTTCACTGGAATTATGGCTGGGGTGATTTGGCCCCTTAAAGATTATAATAAATACAGGAATAACCTTGCTTGTGTTACTAATTACATCATAAGTTATTAGCTTGCAAGAATGTTATGGTTCTAATTTATATTCTTCTTACTGGTTTTATATTATTCATGGCAAAAGAGCCAATTCCTCTTTCTGGCTCTGATGCTCTAGCACAGTCTGCAGTGTTCTGGGAACAAAAGTTGCTGGAGAATACCTAAATGCAAACAAAACAAACCCCATACCTTTTTAAATGACATCACAAGAATACCTCTATTCAATATCAGGTTTTGTAAAATCATTTTGTTTTTCTATGAAATTAGAGAATCTAAATTTTGGACCAAAAGCACTTGACAGTGTCCTAGTATCCAGAAACCTTAATTCAGGAGTAGTCATTCATATGAATATTGAGCCTAATTCTCATCACACCAGTTTTCTATTAGTGTAATTCCACTGATTTCATCTGAATTTTCTGCTGATTTACACAGGCGAGAGGATCACTGATTCACTATAACTCCCTCCTGTTTGTAGGGACACAGATCTAGTGGACAGGTATCAGAAGCAAGAATAATTAGAAGAATGCAAATTGATTACACAGCTGGCCTTTCTGCTCTCTCCCTCTACTCCTAGCAAAATGAAACAAACAGTTCTTTTAAGGAAATATCTACAGAGGTTCTTTAAGACAATAGAGACTGAATGAGGCCCTCATCATTACTTCTGGCAGGACAGAGGAAAAAGTCAATGAGCAGTAGCAGTAGCACTGCTGCAGGGGATGGTTAGACTATTATTAGACCAATGATTCTCAACAAGGGTGCCACAGCACCCTTTCAAATACCCTTTCAAAGGTGCTGCAGAGTGCCACACAAATGTTAGGTGTGTAAATATATTTCACAAGATAAATCCAGAGATTTCAAATAGGAATCCATAGTGTCAAAAAACATTCTTCCCTGTTGTGGTCTTTCTGAGTTCTTTGTAACAGAAGAATTGCTCTATTATTTTTCTGTAGTCAAAAAAGAGTGAAAACTAAGAGCTGGCATTTTTCAAAGGGGGGGGTGCTTTGAGTCTATTAAGGGGTGCCTTGTGTCTAGAAAGGTTGAGAACCACTGCTTTAGTTCATATTCCTGAAAGGACAGGAATCCAGTATTAAGACAGCTTCATACTCCCAGCCATCTGAGTCGTACTGCCCAAGAGGTTGGTTTCTTTGATGGCTGCCTTCCCCCACAAATTTTTGCTTGGTTTGGGTTTATGCAAAGGTCCATATGGACCGCGAGGAGGACTCTGATTACATTTCCCAATTACTTTTAGCATCTTCTCCTGCAAGACTTAGTTCAGGAGAATTTTGTTCATCTCCAGGTTGCATCCTGATATGTTGGTGTCCTCAAATACTACCAAGCCAAGAGGAGTTGAAAGAGTTTGATACTTCCTTAGTTTTAGTGTTGCAGTCTGCAAAGCTTCGGAGGCTGTTCCTCTGCTTTACCTCAATGGAGACTATTCATGGTGCCAAAATGGATGAGAGTTTTGTAAGAGGGACAGACATTAGGGACCAGCCTGAACCTCAGCATATTCAAGTTTCCAGAGCTGTGATGCTGGTGCAGTCACCTGCTCTACTACCTATTGGCCATGAACTCCTCTGCAAGTAATCTTCACAGTATTCACCCCTCCACTTTTAAGCCATATATACACTCTACATAGTTGTCCTTTGCTTGCTGATCAGCAAAGATGTAGAATTTGGTCCTGCATTCCCAGTTAGAATGACTTCAGCTGAATGATGGAGAGATGCTGAACTCTGGTCCTCCTAGTTATGCTTTCATATAATACCAGAAACAAAGGGGATAATCAAGTACAGCGAAAAGCAATGTATTTAAAACTGGAAAGAAGACTCTCTTTTAACACAGTGCCATAAATTATCTCTGCAAGTCACTGCCACAAATGATCACTGGGGCCATTTAGCAATATTTAAAAGAAAAAGCTAGACATTAATACGATTACGAGAACACCTGTAATTACAGTAAGATGAAAAATAAGGGATATAAACCACTATTGCTATAGGCCACAAGCAGATGTTTAGTTAATGGGAGCTACAGGTTAGTTCAGCATTATCCACTATAGAGATGTTTGCACTTTTCTCTGAAGCATTTAGTATGGGCCATTGTCAGGGGCCTTCAGGTATATGAGAATCAGGCTCAAGGAATATAGGAGAGAACACTTCATCACAGAATGATGCCACAGGTCCTCACATTGCTGGGAGTCTACCTGCTTTAGGCAATATTCTGCAGTATATCTTGCATAATGACATAATGGCTGTCTTACAAACTGACATCAGCAGTTTTCACTAGTGACCTACAGGCAGTCCCTCTAGTATGGAGCACAGTAGTCACAGCAATCTGCTCTACCAAGTTTTGATATTGGGATACCTTGATTATTTTCAGAAGGCAAACAGTAAAATGAGGCCACTTATTACAGAACCTAAGAAAATGAGGCCACTTATTATAGAACCTAAAAGTTTATTATAGTTTCATAGTTTCTAGGGTCAGAAGGGACCTGAGTAGATCATCTAGTCCGACCCCCTGCCATGGCAGGAAAGACTACTGGAGTCAAACGACCCCAGCAAGGTGTACATCTAACTATGATCAGTTTCAATTTATGACAGCCATTTGTGATCATCTTGGCTGGACCTGCTTGCCAAATAACTGCAAGTTCATTCTGGGCGGCCTTATCCTTAAAAAGAAAGGGGAGGAAAAAAGACTGTGTTTACTTTTTACTTGTCACAATCCATTAATTCACTAGTATGAAATGGTGATGTCCTGCTATATATTTTCATTTCAAAGATGATACTTGCTCGTTTCAGGGAAGGGGAACAGCATTTTTCTTTCCAAATACTACCATATTCAACATTCTGAGGGTGTGAAATCTGATTCTGATCTCATATGGATTGGTATACTATCTCTGACATCAGATCCACCTTTCAGCCTAGGCT
The DNA here is from genome assembly GCF_001723915.1 of Gavialis gangeticus. Lineage (NCBI taxonomy): Eukaryota > Metazoa > Chordata > Crocodylia > Gavialidae > Gavialis > Gavialis gangeticus. Next base: position 4,293,204 of record NW_017729034.1, read on the forward strand.
ATGTCTTGACTTCTTGCAAGATTTCTCAGTGGCAGATTAAACAGTTTTCCTATGGATCTCAGTGGGCAAAGAGACCTGCTACAGATATCAAGCTAAGTGAAGCTATGTAGGACAACAGTCTGTCTGCTATCACTAGGTATCAGAGAAATACCCTTTCATCAAAAAGACACTGTCAAATACTTTTGTATCAGCCCCTTCATTGTCCTTAAAACATTTCTTCCCCTGTAGAGATTGTGTGTCATTTATTTGGCAGACATTAACTTCCCTCTCTATTTTAGGCTCTTCCTCTTTCACTTCCTAGTTGAGCATTGATATCATCAATGTAGCTGTGAGAATAGTATTTCTTAATTAACTTGGACAGGTAGCATATCGAAGCCAAACTATTGGAGGTGACAGTAGATATTAGAGGTGATAAAAAGAATTACGAAAGAAAATAAGGTAGATGTCCTGAAATGAGATTCTGGTTTTCATGTATGTCAATGTCTGTTTAAAAATCCCTTCATGTGACTGAAAATCAGGCCTTTTGCATTTCATATCTGGAGGACAATCCCTTGCAGATTATTAAAAAAAAAGCCTGAACCTAAAATATCTGACAGTATCTCCATAATAAATCAGTAATGGATTATACTGGGCACATAACAACTAAGTTAACTGTGCAAAAATTACAGGCATCTGATATAGAAGATCCAGGCTTAAGGAGCACTCAGGATTTTATGAGCAAATCTACTGCTTCAATATTTAAGAAAGCTGTCCAGCATGGAAGAATGTCTCATATGAAAAACATAGATTTTACAAGCCAAGTTTTGTAAACCTAAGAAAGCTTAATTAAATACAGATATGTTTAAAATTCTAAAGCATTAATTCTTTTTCTTTCTTTTTTTTTTTTTTTTTGCATATTATCGTTAGGTGCTTCTTCTCTGTCAAATATATAAAGTCCAGAGTGCAGTGGGTGCAAATTCTGGTTAAGGAGCTCAAGCAAGACAAAGATAGCATCAGACACTGGTCCAGCTGAACAAAAGACCCAAGTATTTTGGGAGCTGGCTGTGGGAAAAAATTTGCACAAAGATCTCCACAGCAGAAAGCTGGAGAGAATACCAGTGCAAACACAATGGAACAAAATAAAAAACACCAAAGTACAGGTTGATCAGGAGTTACTAATGCTGATCCCGCATTCCTTGCACAGTTTTGAGTATGTAGGGAGTGCAGGATATGGCCCTTATATCTGACATTTTTTAAAACAAAGGAAGGGAAGATTATCTGTAATTGTAGAGAGAGAATTATTTTGGCATCAAGTACAGATTAATGAGACAGGATTGCTTTCCCAAACAATTCTGGAAGATCTGAAGTGAGCAAGGTGGGGTGTGAGACTGATACAGCAGATTAAGTCCTCTCCAGTGACCACAAATAAAGGAAATCCTATTTTCTACAGACCTCCAGACTGTTTATAGTGAGGATCACCCTCACCCCTCCTGGCTCTCATGCCAAAGGTCAGATGAACATTGCTAGAAAACCTGCTTTTCTAAATGAACCTTCCATCTGCAGGAACCAATTCCAAGCTGGAACCGCAAAAAAAGAAACAACTGGACCTTGATAAGTGCCTAAAGAGAACCACATATGCAAATACAAAGTAGCAGTTCAAATGATATTGCAGGAAAGACAGGTTATTAGGAGATGACCTCACAGCTGACCTCACAGTGCCCCTCATCGACCCAGGTAATTCTTAAATCAATTAAAAAAAAAAACAACCAACCAAAAGAAAAGAATTATAATACTAGAAAAGAAATTGAAGAAACATCTTTCCTCATTTAAAAATAAGAATTCAGAATCAGCTTTCTCCCCCCTCCCTCCTCTATCTGGAAGCAGGTTAGCTAACCTTAACAGTCTCAATTTAAAATAAAATATATATTTATATATATATATTCATATATATATATATATAATAAAAGAGAAGATACTAGTGGCAGTGTATGCAAAACAAAAAGAAAACAAAGAAAAAATTACTTTTAACAATCTCACTTTTTTGTTTGTTTTTTTTACACAAATACTGTTGTAAATATATTAAAAAAATCAGCATTCTATCTGGTAAACGTTGCTTTTGCCCCTCTATAAAATTTTGAATTAAAAAAGTCCCAAGACCTCTTTTTTTAAAATTATTTCCC
>NW_017729034.1:4295398-4296890 GCF_001723915.1 Gavialis gangeticus
CTATCAGTCTCTGTAATGTGGCTCTTTTCCCCTCAGACTGGATAAACTTGAGAAGCAGCTGATATGCTTGTTCATACAGTCCCTCGCGGTCATATTCAAGGGCCAAGTTGTCAATCACAGGATCCCGAAGAGCCCGGCAGTTCTTCTGCAGAGACCGACCCACTTGCTTCCACTTCTTTGAAACGAGCTTGGCAAATTTTTGATGGTCATCCCGTGTGAGCGTTCTGTTGGCTTTAAAGGTAACAAAAAGCACTTAACAGTGGAACTCTACACTGATTGTTGCTGTGATGCAAACAAGGTTATGTTAAAGTCTACACAATATTTAGGAGAACAAGAACCTCCAAGCCAAAGGGCAAAGTCTAGATATGCACAGTGTGTTAGAACTGCATCACACAGTTCAAGTATGCCATCATTAGCTTTTGTATACCTAGTACTTCCCAACTGACACTAGCAGCTAAACTGCTGCAGTTGCTACCCAAGACAATTATGTGTTTAGGATGCCCCCATGAGGCCATTTCTGGTTATATGCTGCCTCGCACTCAAATACAACTATCTTACTGTGTGTTGGGGTTTACCTTTCTCTGGGACATCTCCTCTTTATTTTTTGCAAAGATTGTGGGAACTACTCCTCTTGTACCTAGATCCGCAGGTCACAAACCTCTGATATCTTTGTTTTTCCTCTGTGTTTCTCTTTGCCTTCCGCGAAAGTCCCTCTTGATTGTGCTGAGGCCCTGGGCTCAGCGAAGACACTGAATAAATTACAAAAGAAAGCCACCGTTGCTCGTCATTGGAATCTTCTTGGTTTCTGCTGTAAGGTGGTGGTGGTGGGGGGGGAAAGCAGTGGGGGAGGGTGAACCAGAGAGCATGGGGTAGAGAAGAAGCCGGGAGAGGAACCTACAATTCTCCTTCCTCAGCCTGTAGAAACTCCATGCCATCCAACTCATGCTCCCTTGCCCTCTCCTCAGCCCTTTGTGTGTTTGCATGTGTGAAAGCAGACAAATGGTGGAAACCAGCAGGGCCTTGTTACCTCTGGTTGCTGCGCAGCCAGAAGTGATATATTCCACAGTTCTAACTGGATACTGTGAAGTCCAAAAGCGGTCAGAATTGTGAATTACGTCCATTGAAACACTGCAAGCGGTGTACTTAAACGACAGTAGGCCTTGTAGATTTTGTAATATACTTTTGTTTTGTTTTTTTGTAGTGCTCTTCACAAGTGAGAAAAAAAAGAAATTGTTTTTATTTTTTTTGTTATTTTTTTTTTTTGTGTTTTTTTGTTTTTGTAGTAAAGAAGGGTTGTATTTAGAGGCCAGTAGCTAGAGATCCAACCAGTGGAGCTCTTGAAACACTACCTGGCCTTAAGGCCACCATCCAAGGGAGGTTAGGAAAATTATTATTCACCTAGCCTCCGGAAATGTAATGTACCAGCAGGCAATAAACAGTTCTTCATGTAGTACAAAAACGACAAAATGAAACAAACTAAAAAAAAAAAAAA
>NW_017729034.1:4297443-4297880 GCF_001723915.1 Gavialis gangeticus
AAAAAAAAAACAACCAACCAAAAGAAAAGAATTATAATACTAGAAAAGAAATTGAAGAAACATCTTTCCTCATTTAAAAATAAGAATTCAGAATCAGCTTTCTCCCCCCTCCCTCCTCTATCTGGAAGCAGGTTAGCTAACCTTAACAGTCTCAATTTAAAATAAAATATATATTTATATATATATATTCATATATATATATATATAATAAAAGAGAAGATACTAGTGGCAGTGTATGCAAAACAAAAAGAAAACAAAGAAAAAATTACTTTTAACAATCTCACTTTTTTGTTTGTTTTTTTTACACAAATACTGTTGTAAATATATTAAAAAAATCAGCATTCTATCTGGTAAACGTTGCTTTTGCCCCTCTATAAAATTTTGAATTAAAAAAGTCCCAAGACCTCTTTTTTTAAAATTATTTCCCGCCCCTACCC
>NW_017729034.1:4298110-4303192 GCF_001723915.1 Gavialis gangeticus
TTTTTTGCAAAGATTGTGGGAACTACTCCTCTTGTACCTAGATCCGCAGGTCACAAACCTCTGATATCTTTGTTTTTCCTCTGTGTTTCTCTTTGCCTTCCGCGAAAGTCCCTCTTGATTGTGCTGAGGCCCTGGGCTCAGCGAAGACACTGAATAAATTACAAAAGAAAGCCACCGTTGCTCGTCATTGGAATCTTCTTGGTTTCTGCTGTAAGGTGGTGGTGGTGGGGGGGGAAAGCAGTGGGGGAGGGTGAACCAGAGAGCATGGGGTAGAGAAGAAGCCGGGAGAGGAACCTACAATTCTCCTTCCTCAGCCTGTAGAAACTCCATGCCATCCAACTCATGCTCCCTTGCCCTCTCCTCAGCCCTTTGTGTGTTTGCATGTGTGAAAGCAGACAAATGGTGGAAACCAGCAGGGCCTTGTTACCTCTGGTTGCTGCGCAGCCAGAAGTGATATATTCCACAGTTCTAACTGGATACTGTGAAGTCCAAAAGCGGTCAGAATTGTGAATTACGTCCATTGAAACACTGCAAGCGGTGTACTTAAACGACAGTAGGCCTTGTAGATTTTGTAATATACTTTTGTTTTGTTTTTTTGTAGTGCTCTTCACAAGTGAGAAAAAAAAGAAATTGTTTTTATTTTTTTTGTTATTTTTTTTTTTTGTGTTTTTTTGTTTTTGTAGTAAAGAAGGGTTGTATTTAGAGGCCAGTAGCTAGAGATCCAACCAGTGGAGCTCTTGAAACACTACCTGGCCTTAAGGCCACCATCCAAGGGAGGTTAGGAAAATTATTATTCACCTAGCCTCCGGAAATGTAATGTACCAGCAGGCAATAAACAGTTCTTCATGTAGTACAAAAACGACAAAATGAAACAAACTAAAAAAAAAAAAAAAGGAAGGAAAATAAAGGTAAAAACGAAACAAAAATCATTTCTTAAATTCTAGTGCCATAGCTTTTTTTTTTGTTGTTGTTTCTACTTTTTTGTTTGTTTGTTCATAATAAAGAGAGAGATTCTACTTATCCGTCAGACACATGCATCCTCATGTGGTCGTTGAAATGCTCGATTTGGTCAAACTTAGCTGGACAGACGGAGCACACATATGTGGTCCCCTCCGTGCAGGCCACCACCCCGGCAGGAACGGCCCTTGTGCCGGTGCCTGTGGTGCCAGGTGTGCCGTTGGTGGCACTGTGAAGAGCCACGTGCCTCTCCAGCAGGGTCTTGTGGGAGAATTTCTTCTTGCAGATGTAACACTCGTAGGATTTTTCCCCACGGTGGAGACGCATGTGCACATTGAGCGAGCTCTTCTGGGTGAAGCGTTTGTTGCAGATGCTGCACTGGTATGCTCTCACGCCGGTGTGTGTCACCATGTGTTTGATTAGGTAATCCTTTAAGGAGAAGGAGCGCCAACAGATGCTGCACTGATGGGGTTTCTCACCTGCCCGTTACCAGGGAAGGAAAGAGAAAGAGTGAGAGAGAGAGAGAAAGAAAGAGAAGAAAATAAAAAAAAAATGAAAATTAATTAAAATAAGCTCTTTGGAAAAGGCTAGCTGTAGGTCTGCAAGGAATCCCTGGAGAGATGGTCTATGTGTGGAAAAAATGGTCTTGTTAATCAAATAGTAATAACAATAATAATTAAACTTTGTAGATATATAATGGCATTTAGCCATAGAGCTTGGAATGTTAAACATTACCCCACAAGTGGTGAAGGAGAGGGGTGAGTCGAAGGAGTTGCTGAAGGCCAGATAAGCAGGTTAGTGGCAGACCCAGGCATAGAACCATGTTCTCCTGACTCCCAGCCCCAGGCCAAGCCACTCAGCTAGAGCTGTTGATGGAACCATGGAGTGGGAATTAGAAAAGCTGTGTTCACTCTTGGCATCTAGCACTAGACTCCTGAGTGGCCTTAGTCAAGTCACTTCACTTTCCCAGAGCTTTAGCTTCTTCACCTGTAAATAATGGGTGCCTGTAGACATGCAGCCAACTTGATTAATTGTCTGCCTAATTAGCATGTTCCAGTAGCCTCAGTGTCTTGTGCATTCAGTGTCCCCCTACTTCAAAATGGCAGCGGGGGCACTTTAGCTAAAGCTCATCAAACAAGCTTTAGTTAAAGTGTCCCCTACTGCCTTTTGAAGCACAGTACACTAAATAAATGAGACACCACACTCTAATTAATTAGTGCGACTCCCAAGAGCCACCCTCCCACTCCTAGAGCATGTGTAAAGATGCCCAGTGGAGAGGGACAGAGTGACCAACCTATCTTTTATGGGCACATGTGAACCTTTGGACTTTTATGTTTGGGAATTTTCAGAAAGAAGTTTCTCGAAAAGGCAAAGGAGTGCTGATCCTGTGCTGGCCAGTATTCTGGTCACATCTGGCAACTTAATCATTTTATAAGATTACTCAAAGTCTAGCTCTACATGCAAGAGTTCACAAGCCAGCAGCACAAAGGAAAGGCCTATTTAACAGGAACATCCCCTGCATAACAGACAGGAGAATGAAACCATACAACTAACATCTTTAAATCTAATATTATGAATCATTCATCTCACTGCCTAGGATATAGCTGAAAACATTATCTGGAACAGAATTGGTGATTGCTTTGTCCAGATTGTTCCATGTTCCTCTTGCTTCCTTAGCAAAGGAAATCTAGTTTCATATACTGTACTACCAGGTGATGCTTTAAGGATATGCTGTCTACATCTCATCATGCATCTAAATCTTTGAACCCCCCCCACTGAAAACAAACATGGTTAACATATGATTCTTAAAAATGCTCGTTTACAGCACTTCAGCTCTGTTTGTGAGCCATGTAGCACCGTCAACAGGCAGCAACTGGGCTCAGTCGTAGTAACTCTACTGTGTAGACATAGTAACTCTACTGTATAGTCTATGACTATACCCAAATTAGTAACAGATTTGGAGTGTTGTTGTAGCTGGGATGGTTCAGAAAATTACAAGATGCAAAGGTTTTTTTGTGGTGCTGTCTTTTTGGGCCAACTATATAGTTGGAAGACATGTTAAACTAGCTTTGGGGCATGAAGTGCCCAGTCCTGAAGAAGAGCCCTTTGTGTCTGAAAGCTTGCCTACTATCTCTCCCAACTATATATCTGGTCCAATAAAAGATATTAACAAAAACAAACAAAACAAACAAACCCCAAAACCTTGCTTCCATATCCAAATTAAACATCTCACCTTTCTCCAAAGTCTGTGTGTGGAGGACATCCTACACTGCCTTAAGTGAAAAATGACTACAATCCTCAGTTCCTTAATGTTACAGCTGAACTGTGCACCAAAACAAGCACAACTGTGTAGTCTGGCAGCTATGTATTAGCCAACATGGTTAACATGTTTGTGCTGATGAAAACGATAGTATGTCTGCTGTAAACATGCCAGGCTAGTGTGTCAAAGCCTGGTTAAGCTGATGTTTGTTCCCCTTTGCTGGAGGTACGCCACCGCCTACTATTTGTGTGGAGATGCGATATTTCTGCACAACATCTAACTGGGGCTGTTCCATAAATACACCATATAGGTAAATTAATGCCATAACATCCTTAAAGATATCCTACTGGGCATGTAAAACCATCCACAGATTCAAGACCCACATCTCTAAACTATGTATCTCATCAGACCCAGTCCTGTTCATATTAAAGGCAATGGACGTTTTACCAAATGGCAATGGGAGCAGACACCAATCCATACTTCACATTTTCAAGGGTTTATCAGTGCAAGCATGTGTGTGCACAAGGCAGAAAAATCCTCATTTTATGTTTTTCTGAACTAACTGGCTTCAGAGGTTCAACAGTTTCCTAGCAAGTGAAAAGCATTTTCTAATTCTTGGTCTATTTTCCTTGATCTCTGCATTATAATTTTCTAATTAGAATTGTGAATAATAGTTCTTTTGGTTGAGGGACTGAACTGAAGAGAGAAAAATAGTTTAAATATAACTGAAAAGGATTTTCATGATTTTTGGTGAAAGGAAACAAGAATATTGTTTTAATGCAACCAATTTTTTTTAATTTGACCCATGATAAAATATTTTGTTACTCTTTGGGTTATTTAATCCCTTTGTTCACAACATTCTCTTTTGTACTTTAGTCAATTTTTTCATAAAACATTGTCATTTTAAAATTGAGATGTAACTTTTTAAAATAGTACAGAAGTGTTTTGTTATTTTTAAAATCTACCCCCCACCCCAATCCCCCAAAAACATTTTTTTCCATTCAGCTCTATTTCAAAGACAGGCTGTGCTACCGTATTTACTGCTGTCCTTAGCTTCACAACCATTTTGTGGGTTCTTCTTTCTTGGAAATGTCATAAAATCACTAGTTTTTCAGATGCAAAATTTATTCTTTTGTAAACACTTAATCGTTACTGTGAATTACTTACATTAAGCATGCAGAATCACAGAATCACAGAAAACTTAGGGTTGGAAGAGACCTCAGGAAGTCATGTAGTCCAACCCTTTGTTCAAAGCAGGACCAGCACCAATTAGATCATCTCAGCCAAAGCTTTGTCGAGCTGGGTCTTAAAAACCTCCAAGGATGGAGATCCTATCACCTCTCTAGGTAACCTGTCCCAGTGCTATACTACCCTCCCAGCGAGAAAGTTTTTCCTAATATCTAACTTAAACTTCCCTTGCTGCAACTTGAGACTGTTGCTCCTTGTTCTGTTATCTGTCACCACTGAGAAAACTTTAGCTCAGGGGTGGGCAAAATGTGGCCCGGGGGCCAGATGTGGCCCACCAGGCCATTCTATCCGGCCGCAGGGCCCCTAAAAAATTTAGAAAATTAATATTAATCTGCCCTGGGCTGCCTGTCATGCGGCCCTCGATGGCTTGCTGAAACTCAGTAAGTGGCCCTTTGCCCAAAATAACTGACCACCCCTGGTTTAGCTCCATCCTCTTTGGAACCACCCTTCAGGTAGTTGAAGACTGCTATTAAATCCCCTCTCAGTCTTCTCTTCAACAGAGTAAATAATCCTAGTTCCCTCAGCCTCTCCTCAGAAGGAGGGATCCACCAAAATCTGAGCAGCTGCTGCCTGATTTCGCAGTCTGAGCACAGTAGCCATTCTGGCAGCAAAGCATG
>NW_017729034.1:4303243-4303567 GCF_001723915.1 Gavialis gangeticus
GGGGGCCCCGAGTCCCCCCCCCCCCCCCCCCCCAGGGATTGACAGCTGGCTCCAAACCAGGACTTGCTAATGTGTCAATTAATATCTTCCATTGGTTTAATTCCCTGATCAAGGCCATGGATGCCACTTATTGATGTGTTATTAAGCAGTGTTGGACAGGCTTAGTGGTCTTTTCCCCCCCTCCCCCCGGCAGCAGAGAGGGGGAGCTGGGCTCTGCTCTGCTGCAGCAGCTGCCACCTCATGCTGGGGGCAGGGGGCTGTGGACTCAGGGCCCTGGCAGCTGGGTGCCCTGTCTGGCAGGGCTGGGGGGGGCAGTGAGCTGTA
>NW_017729034.1:4303651-4305013 GCF_001723915.1 Gavialis gangeticus
TGGGGGGGAGGGGCACCAGCAGGGCTGGAGGGGGCACTGCAGGGGGCAGTGAGGGACCTTTCATTTTAATCACAGATGTTGGGACATTTATCAGAGAATCTGCAATTTTTTATCAGTGAAAACCAGAGAAGCCCAGCAAGAGCCTGTTTTTGCAAATTGTGCATGGCCTGCACCAAATTTCAAAATACCTTTGTACACACACCTGCCCCAGCAGGCCAGTCTACCCTGGTGACACACACATGATTCTATCAGAGAGAGAGAGCGAGCGAGCGAGAGAGTGTGTGTGCGCATAGAGAGAGAGAGGGAGAGGATCAAGGGACAGTAAACCATCAAGGGACAGTAAACCAGCTAAACAGTTGTTTTAAGTCTCCTTTGTGTGAACTTATGGTCTCCTTGATGCTAATCACATGATTTATCTAAGACAGTTTGTGTATATGTTTACCATAAGGTTTTACACAGCAGAAGCTCTTAACACTGCTGTGGTAATTACTCTTTACATAATAAGTGTATATACATCAATGTTGGTGGACCTTCATATCTGCATAAACACACATAATCAATAATGGCTGTCTCAGGTATTTCTAGAGCTCTCTGAACTGTAATATATAAACATTAATGGTATAGAAAAAATAATTAAAAGTATATCCTGAGTGTTTTACATATATAGACATACATGGAAGTGATATTCATGCCATACATTAGAAAGGTATGAGATACATTTCTCCCTCTCTTTTGACAATTTTTTCTAGCATTCAGCTCATTCTTACATCTCCTCAAGATATATTCAAGTGTATCAGTGCTCATACAGCCACCATTCTATTGATACATGCTAAAGAAATAGTTTTTCCTTCCCCATATAAATGTGGAATTTCCCTTCAAAATAATAGTGACCTAAGAGCCAGGCCAAGCAAAATTCAACCCAGAACCAGCTTCTTCATATATAAAAATGTCATTGCTTTGAAGTCTCACATCCCTACTGAATTAGTAAAAGGAGACTAACCCCAATGATACATATAGGTTCCCAGCTTCCCAACAGGACACAAAGAATTTGCTTCTAACTTTAGATGGTCTCACATGATCAGCCTTCAAAGCAATTGCATTTTAATGTATAGAATATATGTTTTGGGTCACTTTCACAAGTGTTTTACATTTATCATGGTTAATTTTTCTCTCTGTGAGCTCTGCACTGCTGTACTTCATAGTAATTTAAGGCATCTGACTTGCCAAAAAATACAAATGCAGGAAATGACCTCAATGAAATGTTTAACAATCCGCTAAAAGATTCTTTAAGAAGTTTCATATAAAACATGCAAGATATGTGATGATATACACAGGGAAGTGAAATAAAGTTTGCACTGGGTG
>NW_017729034.1:4310013-4318770 GCF_001723915.1 Gavialis gangeticus
TCATAGTAATTTAAGGCATCTGACTTGCCAAAAAATACAAATGCAGGAAATGACCTCAATGAAATGTTTAACAATCCGCTAAAAGATTCTTTAAGAAGTTTCATATAAAACATGCAAGATATGTGATGATATACACAGGGAAGTGAAATAAAGTTTGCACTGGGTGCGTCTACATGAGATGCTAAATGTGCAGTAGACTAATTCTACTGTGCATTAGTGCATCATGGCAAAAGTCACGCTAATGTGCAAATGCACAGTAGAATTAGTCTACTGAGCATTAGCGTCACAAAATAATGTGCACTGATGCAACTGCGCAGAAACACCGGTTAGTACCAATTCAGTTAGTACCAATTACAGGTACTAAACTGAATGTGCAGTAACTACAGCACATTAATCAACATGTAGATGTGTCCACTGGCACTCAGTTAAGGGGACTAACATAGGTCATGCTTGCCTTTGCTCCTGTTGGGTAATGTGACTGACGCTGACTTGTACCATACGTACACCATCATCACGTATCAGTACCGGCCCTCCTGACACATCTACCAGTGAAACCAACCAGAAGGACCTCTTCTCCAGTAGACAAATTCCATTATTAATAGCCCAGCTGGAGAGTCCTTCAGATCAAATGTTGAGCATTAATGAAAGACTACCTTTCACTAGGGAACAAATACTAACCATTTCCTCAATCAATCATTGACAGCACATTTCAGCATACTTAAGAGTTTCCTCCTGTATCCTTCACAGGTAGAGCCCTGCAGGGACCTTCTACACATTTAATCATGGAGCTATCCTACCCCTCTGCAGTACTGTACCTGGACTCCTGGAAGCCCTGGGCGAACTTTTAGTATCAGGCCCCCCTTCGCCAGAGATACTGATAATAATAATCAGACAACGGAAAAAAATTACCATTTTCAGGCCCCCTTTCTGTCCAGGCCCTGGGCGGCCGCCCGGTTTGCCCATGCCTGTGTCCAGTTCTGCCCCTCTGTGAAAAAGGTTGTCACCTACAAAAGCTCAGGCTTCTCTGAACCAATAAGTCTCTAAGCTGCCATCCATGCCTTGCCTTCTGCCCCTCATTGTTTCAGTGGGTCGACACATTAGGTGCTCAGCATTTTTCCTTCTGACACTGTGGAGAACCTTATTTATATTAATCACCACAGTCATTAGTTCCAGTATGTGCAATGGGTCTTTAACATTACCCAGAGGACCCTGTAAGGGTTTAAATTCTGCCTTGTGTGCGTTACGAGCTATCCTTGGGCTTATGCATAAGTTGGAGGGCCGTGTACTCACCTGTGTGTACAAACATGTGCTTGACGTAGTTCTGTTTGGCGGTGAAAGTCTTGTTACAGAGAGTGCACTCATAAGGCTTTTTTTCACCCTGCCCACCTGCTGTGCTGTGGCCCGCAGAGGGAGCCAAGGGCTGTGGGGCCGGCAGCTGGGCAGTAAAGGTTGACAGGCCAGGCTGGGACACTGTCACAAACTGTGTCTGTTGGCCAGCTAAGGGCTGGGGCAGGCTGAAAAGGAAAGGCTTAGGGCCGCTGCCAGCAGATTGTGTGGTGAAAAGGGCAGGCAGGTAGGTGTTGCCAGCTGTGCCAATGACCTGAGTGTTGCTGGTCAGAGTCAGTGGCATCCTCAGATTGCTGGTGAGGGTTTCTGTCTGGCGTAAATAGAGCTGGGTGCTTGGCAATTGCTGGGCAGCAGTTGTGTTGGCAGAAGGCTGCAAGGTCCCCTTTTCGGTGCTGTTATTCACTGTAAGCACTTTGCCATCCATCTCAATGTCGTTGTTTCTCTCTGGAGAGGAGGAGTTGGCATCCATTTGCTGCTGCTGCTGGGGTTGAGTGCCTTCAGCAGGGGCGTCACTTTGCTCTGCTTGGGAAGGTTCCTGCTGACCCTCACGGCCCAGGCTGGCCATGAACTGCTGCTCCACGGAATCAGGTTCGGTGCCAATGGAGGAACTGACTCCTGAGTCAAAGCTCTCCCCCTTGGGCTCGCTCTCAGTGCCTTCTGCTTGGTCAGTGTCCTCAGTGCATTCCTCAGACTCATTGCGCTCCAGGATCTGCACCCTTTGCTGGCCATAGTAGTCATAATCATCGTCCATTTCCTGCTTGATGTGGATGTTGCCCACCAGGGTCTGGATCCGGACAGGGCGTGGTTGCTTGCGGCAGTGGGTGGTCTCTGGAGTGGTGGAGAGGTACCGCTCCATCTGCTGTGAGCGCTCATGGATCCGTGTAATCCAGCTCGGGTCTTCCATGTGATGGTCCCTGGGCAGCCCCAGGGCTGTCTCGTGGTGGCTAACCACTGCTCCACTGTAGAAGGAGCGTTCCCCGCTGCCATTCTGCATCGAGCAGGCGTAGAGTGCAGAGTAGATCCTGTCCACGCTGTGCTGTGAGTGGCTCTGCAGGTAGCCGGACTCTGTGTCAGTGCTCTGTCCCGAGGTGCCAGATTCGGGTGTCCCTCGTGGTGTCTCTTGGCCGGAGTCCTGGATAACTGGGTAGACTTCACCCACATTTTGTGAGACGATCCGCGTGCACTCGTCAATCACAGTCTTGATCTGAAGGATGCTGGCAGCAGTGAGGATCTGCAGAGCCTCTGACTGGGAGACCCGCAGCACCCCGCTGTACATGAAGTCAATGAGCTTTTGTACGGACTGGACTGACACCACCGAGGGGATCTCAATGTCACTGTAGCCCAGCAGCAGCTTGTCCTGGAAGAAAGGGCTGCCGGCTGCCAGCACGCAGCGGTGGGCACGTAACATGCTCCCGTGGATGCGGACCGTCACGTCACAGAAGTGGCCACGGTTGCGCTGCTCGTTGAGGGTCTCGAGCACTGAATTGCTGAAGTTGTGAAGGTTGATGCTGTGAATGCGCTCTGTCATCCCCTTGCAACTGATGTTACCTGGAGCACAGGAGGAGACAAAACCAGGGGGAGGGGAAGGACTGGTTAAGGGTTTGTCCTTTGCATATCCACAACAGGGATACTGGATGACTGACTACACAATGCTGGGAAGACCTCAGAGGTACCATTCCCAGGGCACTGAATAGAAGGTTTTACCTTCCCATGTGAGGAGGAATACCTTCATACAGGGTGTGGAAATGCAATGCATTTACTCTAGAATAAAGTACCCTGGATTATATTCCACAGTAAATTTACTCTGCAGTAAGGAGTGGGCATGCCGCTGGTGCTCCCAAGCTGACTGCCCAAGGAAGGCACTATGACATTGCTTAGCTGGTAGGTGGTGGGGCGCTGGTTTGCATGGAGCAAACAGTTACCCTGGAATGAAACTGGCAATGGGGGAAAGCACGTGATGCATACACTAGAGTAACCTTTATGGGAGTAAATTTACTTCTGATTTCCTCAGAAGTAACTTTGCAATACAGGATGGCCTTGCCTTGGGAGTAAAGGCTATGTGTTGTGTCAGCTGCACTTTACTGTGGGCATGTCTACATGAGAGACTTACTGCAGAACTGCCTAATTAGCTTCACAGTAAAAGTCCTGGCATCTACATATGTGGTATTATTAGGCTGCAGTAAACTAATAAACTCCACAGCAGGATAGTACTTGGAAGTACAAGTGCTACCCTGCTGCAGAGTTTTTTCGTGTGCAGCAATGCATGTGTAATCACTGACCTGGCTGACTGGAGCACAAGGGTGCTTCAGTGTTGGGGCTGCCTGTTGGCTAGGTCTGCACTGAAGCACCCTTGTGCCCCAGCCAGCCCCTTCAAAGCATGTTGCGGTGGGCAGGAGCAACCCCTGCTGGCAGGCTGACCCCCAGAGCCTTCTGCCTGCCGGGGCTGCTCCGATCCAGCTCAATGTGCTGTGCTCCTTGGGTGCATGTTCAAACAGTGTGCCTAGGAGCAATAAACTCTGGCACAATGAACTTTGGAGTTTATAGTTTTGCATTAATTACACATTTAGATGTGCCCTGTTGGAGTAAACTGAAAATATTTTGGAGTAAACATGCAATGTGCCTGTACTCAGTGAAGAAGAGTAGGAGGAGCTCAGTGATATGGATGGGAACAGCCTCACACTGAATCTTCCAGGCAATATGCTTAGATCCAAGTTGGTTATAAGACATGCAAGACATGCCTGCATCATCAAAGGCTCAAGCTAGGGAAAGCTGCAGTCAGGCAGAGCACATGCATGATACTCCAAAATGATGTAGTGTAGCTGCCTCTAGTACAGTGCTGGAGGGCTGCCAGTAAGCCTTCTGTCTTGGGCACGTCTTAGTGGTGTATGCCTAGGGGTGCATTAAAGGGGCCACGGTGCATCTGTTTTTGGGGATAGAACAGACCTGTGGTGCTTCACTGAGGCACTTTCTAGCATCGTCCTTTGACGGTGGAAATGCACCCAAAAGAGCAGGTTCTTGTTTACACTGAGGACCACAGCACTCTGTAGGGGGAAGAGTTTACATGAAAATATGGCTCCTCTTCCTAGATCTGAATTCTGAAACCAGCACATTCAGGGGAGATCCAGATCCTGGGTTCTGTGGATCAGCCTTTTAGCAAGTTATTCACCATTAGCAAAATCCAAATCCAGGATTGCAAAGCTTCCTAAAACCTCAAGCACATTTTGTGTCTGGGGGCTGACTTTGTGGTGTTACCTACCCACAATGAACTGCATTTGCTGTCAGGAATCCAAAGACAGCAATCAGTTTTCCCACCCCCATTCTCACTATACTTTGGGAATTCTGGTTCTAGCTGGCTGGGACCGTGGCATGTGCTGTTGTGCTGGTATTTCAGCCTGACCCAAACTGGGAGGTAAAATAAACATGGCTAAAGTGCCTATTCTCAGTGCCTGTCTTGCATGCATACCAGCCCAGCCTCTGGCTTCTTTACTATTCATTCCATCCAGAAAGAGCACACACACCAACTGCAGAGACTTCTTCAGCCTGACAAAGTGCTTTTAAACCCAAAAGCTTGCTAAAAAAAATTTTCAACTATTTAAGTTGGTCTAATAAAAGATATCATATTCACCCAAAGTACCTTGTCTGCATATGTCCTTAGACCAACACAGCTACAACCTACCCCCCTATTCTCATGAAGAAGTTCAGCCCCTGCTTGTAGTAGCTAAGGGGTCTGGGTAGTTTGGACAAGGTTTAGAAAAGCATCTCAATGTGCAGGCAAAGATCTAAATGACCCTCTGGATAATTTCTCATCATATTTACAGGTGGCTACAAATAACCCTCTCTCCCTTTATCTCTCAAACCTCCTTCTCCCCAAAGCAATATCCACCTTGATTACTTTTCCTTTAATGTTGCTTCCCTCTCTTCCCTTGTCTTCTTTGGGGCTTTTTTGTCTATTTATATTGTGAGATTTTTACGGCAAAGACTGTCTTCAGACATGCTGGTGAAGAATCCAGCACACCCCAAGTGTTAAATAAATAATAAGCTTATTAATAACCTTTCTCTCTCAGTATTTATAGTGTGTACATCAGCTTGGCATTTGAGTGCTAAGGCCCATTAGTTACCATTAGTGTTTCTGTTAACATTCCATGAGAAACGTTCCCGTCTGGTGTCCGCAACCCACACACATTGCAGCCAAGCGCTAATATGTGAGAACATGGAAGCAAAAGTTACTAGAGAAGGGTCAGTAAACAGACTAGTCTATCTTCACCCTTTGATTTAGGAGACATGTACACAGGAAACACACACAACCTAGACTGATATGGATGCCAAGGGGATGGGCATTTAAATCTTTTCAGATCATGAATGTTAACATGGCAATGTCCCTTTAAGGCCAAGATAAAGAGCCCTTTGGTGACTGTTATTACCCCCGTCTTAACACACAGGCTGCAAAACACTACCAACTGCAATTGACTGAACAATGGAGCCTCCTCTCCTCCACCCTCATTTACCCATTTCTGCCAGCTCAAGCACCCTCTCTTCTGGTGCTTCAAAGAGAAACTGCATTGGACACAGGTGGTTATTTTAAATCTCTGAAGCGGCTGAGGATAAAAGAGGGAGCAGAAAGGTCAGAAACTGGAAATCCTGATGGGGGTGAGGTTCCTGAAGAAGCTTGAGGCCAGCAGATGGAAACTAGACAGTATCAGAGAGGGGACTCATTTCCATATGAAATTATTGCCCCTGGGCAATGCTTGCATGGCAGCAACGCTTGGGAAATCACTAACGGAATCACAGAGGCTGTGAATTACATCTGTCTTGTTCACAAGCTTTGCCAAGAAACCTGAGCCTTTCCCCTCCACTTATGTGACTAAATAGAGTGCTGGAAAAAAGGCCTCCCAGCCCCCGCCTCTTAGTACCTGCAAGTACCTCAAAAGCAGTGGCGGGGTTTCTTTTTTGTGGACCCCACACAAAGGTTCTGCTTCTGGCCCCTACACTTTTCTTGACAACCAGATGAAAAACTAAAATGGATACAGGGGAGGAAGCAAGCACAAAGAGCTGTAAAAAGGAGGGGTGAGGGTGTGTGCTGTGATATAGCACACCCCATCACATAACTGTAATGCCTTGGATGCTCCTGCCCAGCTTGGGACTCCATGCAATGGCACAGTTGCACTACCTTAATGGCACCCCTGCTCATTGGCAAATGGTCTTATCCCCAGAAAACCAGACAATCAGCTCCCAAAGGCTCCCAGGGTACCTGCAGGCATTCCCTTCCCTGTGTCACAGGAGACTTCAACATGAACTCAAGGTAAGCAGTAGGGAATCGCTTTCTGAAAGATTGCCAACAGCTAGGGCCGGGGTGGAGGGGAATAGAGAGGGTGTCGCCTGGCTGTGCATGAATATTAAAAGAAGAGCACCTTTCTTCCTCAAGCTCATCCCTAGACAAGATTGTGAAGATGTACTATTGAGTGCATACCCATTTCTCTTTACCCCTATCCAAGTGCTGGCAGATCAGTGTATTATAAATGCTTGAATCAAAAAGGACTGAGCACCATCTGTTTGGATCGTGACACATGTAAACAGATCTTAAAAGACAGCTTCCCATAAGTACTTCTATTTGTTTCATTTTATGGCAAGATTTATTCAATAGCAACAAGACATGCAAGAGCTTAGCTCAGCAAATGCAAAAGGTTGCCTCTCCCCCGCAAAGAATGCGGCAAGAGGAGTATCCGAGAGGCACCAGATGAGTTCTGTGGAGATGTAGCTTGATTTTAAGAGGTATATTCAGCTCCCAAATGCTCGCAATAATTTGTAAGTGGGCCTTTTCAAAACACACCCACAGGAAGTAATACTTCAAGCCAACTTAGTTCTTTCAAGAATTCAGTGTTTCTGAAAGGCACTGGGATAACAGCAGCCTGCCGGGGCAGTCCTGGGGAGAGCCACCACTGCAGAGGGAAGCACTGGGCCCTGCTATAGCTCGGGGGCTGCTTGGCTTGCCAGCAACTTGCTCCCTGGCCATGGGAGACAGTCATGATCTGGGAGGGGGGAAAAAAAAAAGAAAAGAAAAAAGGATCAGACTCCTTGCTGCTTTTTCTTTTTTTTTCTCAGCAGAGCTTGCCTGTGTAAGCTGCCACTGGGTCATGCAGCCCCTGAGCTGAGGGGGAGGCGCTGGGTCCTTCCGTCCATGGTGATGGTGTTCCTCTTAGACCACCTGGGTGTGGTGCTAGTGGGCAGTTGCTGCCCATGCGGCACCACAGAGGAAAGGACTGGGACCCCTGCAGGTCAGGGCCTGCCAGCAGCTTGCCTCCTGGTCATGGGCCAGATGGGCAGACTCCAGGGGGTGAGAGAAAAAAAGGATCAGGTCCCTCATTGCTTTCTTCTTTTTTCTGGTGCAGCCTGGCCATGACGTCAGGTGAGCTGATGGTGGGCCATCGCTGTTTCGTTGGAAGTCCCTAAATTGTGGGCTTTTAATTGACACAATTAAAAACCCACCATTTCAATTTAGGGAGAACTAAACCCTCATCATGTGTACAAGTGTCCTACAAGTCTCCCCAGTCTTTCTCCCATCCTTCCCTAAAGGGATGGGGCAGTTCTGTACCCATACCCCATTCAGTCTTTCAGTTCTCTACTGAAACAGCCAACAAGGGACCAGTCAGTGCCAGATCTGAGGGATATGCCTATAATGTATACACCTGCCTTATAGGAACTGGCCTGAGTGTCACTGTAGGCATTTCACACAAGGCAATGAGCAGGCAGAGAGCAATGAATTTTGGTTATAACTCGTACAACAAACCCTTTCTTTGGCAATACCTCTGTTCAGTGACTTACTATAAAATTATAGCCTACCCGATTCTTTTATTCTTCCCACATGTGAAAGATGATAATGCCCTACCTCCCTATCAATAGGCTGTGATCTCCCCATAATCAGCTTCTTTTTTTCTGCTAACTGTTTGTCTGTTGCCCCTGGGAATTTCTGTGCCCCTCCCATGTTTTTTACTATGCAATGCTAGTTTTTACTCGTTCAACCAGAAGAAGAATATCTTGAATTCAAAAGCTTATCTAAGGGCCTTTTTACACAGTAATTCTGGGTGGCACCTGAAACACTTTAACACCTGGATTGTCCATACATTGAAATCTGAAACTAGTTTTAAGCATGTTTGAGGTGGCTCACAGTTATGCCAGTCCAGGACAGGATTATCTCTGATCCATGTTACCCAGCTCATGTTGCACTAAAACCCACATGCCACCCCTACCCCCCTGCCCTGTATTGGGCCCACTGACCCCCTCTCCCCCCCTCACTCCATCCTCTCCAGATCACCACTCACTGTCCTTCCCACTCCACCCCACCCCCCACCCCAGGTTGCTTATTTGTGGCTTCCTGAGGTTTCATAGTAGCTAGGGTCAGGAGGGACCTGAACA
>NW_017729034.1:4318790-4322810 GCF_001723915.1 Gavialis gangeticus
GCCACAGGCACGAATGAATGCTGGGTTCACAAGACCCCAGAGAGGTGTCTGCCCTGGAAGGGATTAACCTGCCTACCCAGCCACCTACTGCCGCCACTGCTGCTCTCTGGGCTGGGCTCAGCTTAGAGAAGAGCAGCACCTGGCAGAGGTGGTGGGGGGGGCTGGGCAAGCAGGTTAACCCTTCCCTGCCTCCATCCCTGGGCAGACCACATGAGCATCCACAAATA
Organism: Gavialis gangeticus; assembly: GCF_001723915.1. NCBI lineage: Eukaryota > Metazoa > Chordata > Crocodylia > Gavialidae > Gavialis > Gavialis gangeticus. The sequence continues at coordinate 4,319,018 of NW_017729034.1, forward strand.
AGGGGGGAGAAGCAGGAGGGGAACCCTTAGGGGCAGAGGGCACAGGGGAAGCCCAGAATGGGAATGGAAGAGTCTTACCTTTCAGTCCTCCAGACCCCTGCTGGCCTGAACATGTGACTGTTCCAGACTTAAGCTAGCAATAACACTGATCAACATTTGAGCAGCTCACAGCATAACATGTAACAAAGCCCTAACTCTCTCCCAACTATGCAGATAAATAAAATATATTAAAGATATCACTCTAAGATATAAAACACATCACCCTAAGAAATATCTCTTTACACATTTTTCAGCTGTCTCCTTTCTCTCCTCCATTTGGAGAACAACAATTTAAGCTAAGGGACAGTAGAAGGGGGCAGAAAATGCCTTTTTTCTTCTTGCTGAAAATGTTTAAATTTATCCCCTTCCCCCCCATTCTGCACTGGATGAAAGTGAGACTCCCCAAAGTCCAGAAGGAGAAAATTTCACCCCTCTTCCCTCCTGCTCCATTGCCTGCCTACACAGCTAACACTGTCATTCAGCAATTGTGTGGGGTGTGGGAAACCCAAGCAGAATAGACTCTTGAATGTGAATCTGAGTTTCCCATATCCCAGGGAGCATTTGAACCACAAGGCCACAAGCTTTTCCAGAGTGGGCTTCTTTCAGTGTCTTCTGATGGAGCCGTTCCACTTTCTACAAGTAACAATACCTTCAATGGAACAAGGTCTTGAACCTGTTTTTCCCACATCTCAGGGAAGTGTTTTCTCTACCGACCTACCAGATCTGTTTCTCTGTCACACTTACTGCAGTTTTCACTTTGTGTACATAAATAACCATACATTTAGGGATGTGGGGGACTTAGGCTCAAGTCCTGGCTCTCATAAACATTTAATTGTTTATAGAAAGTGGAAGAGATCCAAGGGGAGAGAGAGGCTGACTCCCCATAAAGACCAGGTGGTTTGAGCATTTACCTGGAATGTTGGAGTTTCAGGTTGAAGTCCCTGATTTGAATCAGTTGGGTTTGAACAGGACAACGTCTGCATCCCAGGGCAGTGCCCTGCTATCAAACTACTGATTATTCTATGGCAGGATTCTGTCTTTGTCTTTCTCTGAATGTGACAAACCCTTTCTACCCAAACGGATACATAGGTACCCACAATAAAATGTTCAGTTTTGACAAAGCAACCTTTTTCAGTGAAAAGCCATTTTGCTGAATCATTTCTGAATAGCTCTAAAAAACACACATCAAAAGAATTACACACATCACCAGTATCTCAGCCTAAATGAGTGCGAGTGAGAAGACCTGCCAGGGAAGTATATGTATGTATGAATGCCTCTTCATGAATACAAATAACTTCAATTTCAAAAGACAACCAAGATATCCTGGGGAAACCTTGGGAAGACCATGAAGATATTCTCTCTTGGTTTGTCTCCTGAACAATAGATATAGCCATAGCAAGCCAGGGAAAAGACATCCCAGAAGCCTGAAACCAAACGACTAGCCCCACTGCTGAATAAAATGATTCATAAAATCTAGCCCTACAAAAAAACAACAAACAGTAACACTATCTCTACAGACACACTGGCTACAGGGATAGACCTGAATCAAATCCCATCTCCATGCAGCACCTCCCACCATCTGAAGAAATCCAAGTTCAGACTCAACTTTTGGGGCTTTCCCTTCCCTCTACAATGTACCCAATGAAAAACCCAAGGACACTGCAGTGCAGGCCTGACTCTAAAGCAAATGTTTCACAGCTCCCAAGAAATACATAGAAGGATGAATACTACATGGGAAAGCAAGAAAGTGTATCAATTCTGTGCCATCCTAGTTAAGTGGAGGGAAACTATGCTTTAATAGAGGCACACACTTACTGACTTGTCACTGCATCGAGTGCCTGGCACCAGGGAAAAGACTGCTGTCTCCATCTCTTCCCAGGCCTGCCACTCTTCTAAAGTTAAGACAGTGGGAAACCTTTCTGTGTAATTCAAGCAGCCTTTGTTAAGCACTCTTTTTTTGCCCGGCAAATGTCAGTACAGAGATCCCAATGGACTCATTCTGAGAAACTACTGTAGGAGGGTTTTGTCCTCTTTCTGTGAAAGCTAGTTCTGATTGGAGGGATATTCAGAAACCATATAGGAAAGAAAGGGTGTGAAAATTCAAAAGCCATTCTTACCCAGATGGGCAATGAATAGGCATTTGGCCCATTCAGAAAAAGAAAAAAAGACAACTTTGTACAGATCATGCACATTTACAGTCCTCCTGGGATGTAATATGGAGCTGGCATGGTATGAAGGTGAAATGTTTTACTGTGCACGTCTGAAAAATGCTTCAATATGCAAATACACTGATTACACTGCCAGGCTATTCACAGAAGTATGCATGGAATTCATCCTAGATGGGTATGAAGGAGCAAAACATGGATGGGAAAGGGGAGGACTTTTGTTGTTGTAATAGATGACTGAGTTCTTAGTTTAGCACTTCCCTGAATCCCAGTCCATGCCTTCCTGCTGGCCTTTCACTGTGGGTGTCCAAAAAGAAGCAGGATTTTAGCATGAGAATAACAAATGAGAGACACAGGGGAAGGGGAAAGCAACAGCTGAAGGAAAGAGCAGGCAGCAGTATGAAACATGGAAGGAAGTGAGAAGATGCTGAACTGCAGAGCAATTTTAAATGTGGCTTTACATGTGCAAAGAAACATCATATTGGAATTGAAGAACTTGGTGCTATTGGCTAATGGCTAATACAGCTTAACTTAAATGCAGAAAATGATCCCTACAAACATTCAATAACAGGTCAGCTATTGAGAAGTGGTGCTGAAGACTTAAGACCACAAATTAGTATTTTACTAAGTTTCCCCCTTATGGCCACTAGGTGTCCTCATTTGCAAAGTAAATGCCTGATCCTTTCAGGCTAACTGAAGGGTATAACAGAATTGGATTTTCCATATTGTGCTCCAAAATGATAGTATCTCAAAGCTTATTTCAAAGTAATGACTGAACACTACGAAATGTGCAATGACTAGGTAGTCAAAGAAGCCAAAGTAACACAGTAGTAGCTTGGTACACTGCCTGGTACCTCAAATCCTTTCTGAGTCAAAGAAGGAATAGCAGCCAGATACCAGCTTTCTCTCAGACTCTTTTTTTTAAATCACCCTATGGGATCTCTAGTGAGGATAACCAGTTGAGTGGAAGAGAAGAGCCTTGTCTTATTTTCTCAGCTAAAGGACAAAATGTAAGATAATCTTACATCCTTGAAAGCATTTCTCTGCTGGATTCAGTTTTTGCCTGAATTTTCCCCAGAAACAAAGGGAGAAGTGATTGAACACTTGTCCATCTGATATTTATATAGTGCAAACTAGACCTGGTTAAAGACCATGACCTATTCCAAATGCCCAGGTCCAAGCCTCCAGTCTGAATTTTGATCTTGGACCTACAAAGGACTGGAGAGGGGTTCCCATTCCCACCCCAACATGAGGAGTAGAATTGTAGGGCTGACCTAATCCCAACCGGAGAAGGTTCCAAGATTGCACAAAGCCCTCTATCCTTGTGGCACATCTTCTTCACTGTGGGTCTCAGAAGAGGCAATTATGGACTCCAGCCCCGGCCTTCTGATGTGGGGGAAGTTTACACTGTGGAGGCAGAGAATTCAGTTCATGCTTCTGAGGGTGAAGTTACATGCCACACTAAAACATACTAAATCGGCGGGCTGTTAAGTGGCGTTAAAATGAGAACATTCTTTGAGCAGTGACATGCTAAGGGGTAATACTATTTCTTTGCCAGCACTAGGGCAGGGGTGTGGCTCCGAGCCAGG
>NW_017729034.1:4322821-4326125 GCF_001723915.1 Gavialis gangeticus
GGAGCCAGGACAGCTGGGCTCTCCCTGCTCTAGGATGGGGTGGGGGGGGAGGAAAGGCTGGGAGTGGTGCATCCTAGGATGCTAGAGGACTGCAAATTGCACCTTTTATCTCCATGGAGCAGGCTGAAATTACCCTAACATGAGCTAGGTAGCACAGCCCTGAGTTAACAGTCTTCTGAAATGGCACAACGTTGAGACATGCAGAGGGCACTTAGAATGAGTTAACAAGCTTTAATGTGCAGAGGTTTGCATTTTAAGTGCCCTTAGTATAACATGTAGCTTCATCCTGATGCAATAAGCCCCACTCATCAGCTCCTGTTCCATGCATGTCAACTCTAAATGGAAATGGATACCCTGGTGGCACCTCATGTGGCTACCCCCCCCGCTTGTAGGAGACCTTGATTTGCAAAGGGTACCAACAGCACCCTGAGGGTGCCCTCACTGCCTTGTCTTTGGGGTGAATGTGGGTGGAGTGGGTGGGCAGGGCTTATAGCCTCCATGGAGTGACTGACTGCACTACCACTGTGATCGAGACATAAGCTGGGACTCCTCTTTTTTGAAGATACTGGTTTATCTAGAGGGGTGCTCAGTACAACCCAAATGTCTTCAAATTCCACTGAAGCCATAAAAAGGCTCCAGAAAAAGCTTTCTGCAAATCAGTACTTTTCTAAAAATGTCACACTGGATAAATTGCTGGTGCCTATGCAATTTTTTTGTTTTACTTCTCTGTGGAGAAAACGGAAAATTGTTGCATAATTTTTGTGGGAAAAAATGTGCGACTCAGTTTCCCTGTTCACTTTTGTACTGTAACCTATTAAGTCTGAAATTTCTTTCCTGTGTTGGAAGAATAACAGATGAGCACTGGTCACATAGTTATGTCTGGGTTGTTACAAATGAACTATCAAGTAGTGTCAAACTACAAATGGAGTTACCTAGGATATACAATACAAGACTAATGACTGGCAGTCAGATGTAACAAAGCATGTAGAAACAGTATGAGTAGAGTTTGAGACAAAGAAGTGAAGGGTCAGCAAGCAGTAATAAGAAAGAACTCTTTTCCCAGTGTAATAGGAAAGAGAGAATCATGGATATTTTAAGACTAGGCAGGTAGGATTTGTTGCTGGTGTGAACATGTGTGTAAGCTTAGCTTTTCCATTTTCAACCAAAGACACTAAAATACTGCATTCCCATTGACTTACAAAAGCTGCCTTGTTTCAAAAAGGCTGTTCTATGTCACTGCAAAGCCGTATGGTTGCCTTACCCTTGATGTGGTACTTCCCTAACGTGACCAAACTTAATGGGACCTGGTGGAGGTACTACAGCAAGAAACAAGAGGTGCTAAAGCCAGAGCTACAGTCTTTGGTTAGTAGTCACAGGACTTGCCTGAAAAAACTGGAACCTCTGGGCCTAGTGCTAAGAAAGCAACATATGGTGAAAGACTATTCAAAGGTCAAAGGCAAAAAAATGCCCTGCGGGACCGTGACATTCATTTTCACAATGTTCAAACACCAACTTTCTACTCAGAATGGAGTATCATCTGGTGGCTAGGGCAGGAGGCAGAGTTAGGATTCCAGACTCCTTGTGGGTGAGTGGCCCAGATACCAGCTCTGCTAGGCCTTAGAAGGTGTAATCACCTTCTGTTGCTGCACCATGGCTGACTCCCAGAACAACCACCTTTTCTTTGCCCACTGTTGTTCCCTACAAGCAGACTCTGCCATTTGACATTTATGGACTGGGTCTAGAGCTTCAGTCTTTTGACCACTGTGGGAGCCCAGCCATCCTAAGTTCTGGCTTACAGAGGGACAACTGCAGAACTGCTTCTACAGCCATAGCTGCCCGCTTATCTTTGCAGATTACACACGGTACTTCTCTAATCATAAACAGAGAGAGGCACTTAGCCATGTTAGTCTGAAGTCAAGCAGAAGGCAGGGGAGAGATGTACCTTATGGACTAACTGAATTAGAGATGCATAAGCTTTCGTGGGTAAAAGCTCATTTCTTTAATCATAGAGATATAAGGTTAGAAACATAGGTGTTGACTTCATTTTTTGCCAGTGGGTGCTTGCAGATTAAAAAACAAACTGGCATTTGATTTTTGACTAGGCACATTGCAGTGACAAGCCCCATGCATGCCCAGAAAAAGCAGCACGTTATTTCAACACGGCTCTGCAGAATCTGTAAAGATTGGGCATTTTAGTGGGACTTTTTGGCACTTTTATCTAACAACTAATTAAATTAGTGTTATCTAAAAGTGCCAAAAAGCCCTGCTAAATCACCACACCTTTGCAGACATTGCAGAGCTAGGCTGAAGTAATGCACTGCTTCTTTCAGTAAAGTGTGGGGGTTTTTGGAGTTTTTTGGAGGGGGTGGGGGGAGTGAGGTTTAACATCTGTAAGTGTGGCTCCATGGGTGCTGAGCTCCTGCTAATTTTTTTGGTGGGTGCCTGAGCCCTAGAGTACCCATGGAGTTGGTGTCTAGTCTAGAAGGGTCCCTCAGAGCCCAGTACCTATCCCCTCCATTGATCACCTCTGACAGCTGTTTTTCTAAACTGGTCTTAAAACCTCCAGAAAGGGGAACTTCTCCATCTCCCTAAGGAGCTTTTCCCAGGGCTTCACCATCTTCAGAGTTAGAAAGCTTTTCTTAATCTCTAACCTACATCTCCCATGATACAAATTATGCTGATGACTGTTTGTCCTACCCTCTCAGTGGATATGGAGGACAATTGATCATTGTCATCCCTGAAGCAACCTTTTATATTTTGGGAGACACTTATTATGTTCCTCTCAGTCTCTTAAAGAAAAGAAATCCATTTTTTTTCAGCTTCTCCTCAGAGATCTTGCTTTCTTATCATTCTTGTTACTGGAACCTAAATCTACCTAAATATTTCTTAAATGGTGGGGGTCAAAAGTGGACACAGTATTCTGGCTAAAAGCCTCAACAGTAAGGGGTAGAGGTAGAGGAGAATCATTGTTGCTGAGTCTAATACACACCACTCCTGTTAATACAGTGCAGCTGGTAATTTTGTCTTTTTTACCATTCCCCCAAAATGGAAATTCTATGGGTTTAATAAAAACTGAAAAGGAGATATATTTTTGAGTGAAAACTGCAATATTTGCATGTATTTTACTTCAGTTCAGCCAAAGTGCAGCATTTGTATCAAATCATGTGAACACTCTGGTAGTCCCAAGTGTTGAGGAGGAGCCAGGTCACTTTCTAAATATTTTGAAATTTGTGAAAGATAGAAATGATTTAGAACTGAAGTAAGTGATAACATTCTGCCCCCCCCCCCCCCAAATTTTTTTTTC
>NW_017729034.1:4326224-4326779 GCF_001723915.1 Gavialis gangeticus
AAATTTTTTTTTCATCAAAATGTTTGTAAGTTATACTCTTGGCACTGATTGAAAAAGTACAACTCTATGAGATAAAGGCCAGTTCCAGGGTAAAACTTTTCCCTTTTCAAAACTGTTCTTAGTTCTGCCAGGATTTACCATCCATCCATCCATCCACTTAGTCTTTCTTTTCTGTCTTTGGGTCCTATGACTATGGTACCTGCGTGCCTCAGAATCTCTAATGTTTTTATCTTTAAAACAAACCTATGAAGTGGGGGGATATGTTGTTATTCCCAATCTGCTCGATGCTTTCTTTGACTTAGTCTTAAGGTTACAGTAATGGCAGATCATAGTTTCATAGTTTCTAGGGTCGGAAGGGACCTGAGCAGATCAGAGAGTCCACCCCCTGCCATAGCAGGAAAGAGTGCTGGGGTCAAACGACCCCAGCAAGGTGATTGTCTAGCTTTGTCTTAAAGACCCCCAGGGTAGGAGCAAGCACCACTTCTCCTGGAAGTTGGTTCCAGATCCTAGCCGCCCTGACAGTGAAGGAGCATCTCCTGATATCTAGCCTAAAAC
>NW_017729034.1:4331779-4349954 GCF_001723915.1 Gavialis gangeticus
TGCAGCCTATTCCTCCCTTCTAGCATGCCCACATCCCCCCACATCTTAGTGTCATCAGCAAATTTGAACAGGGTACTATTTACCCCCTTGTCCAAGTCACTGATGAAGATGTTGAACAGTGCAGGCCCAAGGACCAAGCCCTGGGGGACCCCACATCCCTCCAAGTTGAAAATGACCCATCCACCACCACTCTCTGGGTGCGGCCATAAGGGTCTGTGTATTAATGTTCTTTCAGGACTCAAGCAGGGTGCCATCTAGTAAGTAGAGCAGGCTCTGGACCTAAGTGGTTTGCCCAAGGTTATACACGATATCCATGATAGAACAGAGATAGAACTGAGGTTTTCTGGTTCCAGGCTTATATGATAACCACAGAGCCATCCTTCCTCTCCATATAGCAGATAGGCTGCATTTTCTCCCATTTTACCTTCCACTGATTTCAACTAAGTTACACTGAAATAAAACTAGAGTAAATACTGTAGTATATCCAATGCTTTTATATACATAACTAGAAATATACTAGGGCACTACGTATTGAGCCAAAGATAGTGGGAGAATTTCCTGTCACTCAAGGAAATGATTTGTATTCTGAGAGATCCTGGAGATGGCTGAGTTCACCAGTGTTCTGAATGAGCTCAGGAGAGAGGTCTGCCAGGGCTGTGTCAAGTCGATCCTCATGGATATATGACCTCCTTGAAAGAAGGCTGTGTAGGAAAAAACTGGTAGGGAGCTTCAGGAACAGGGAGGAACATTTGTATCCTCTGCAGGAGATCTGACCAGGCGTGCCCCTTGCTTTCTGTTGCTTTAAAGGTTTGCTGGAGTTTTCACCTAATCATCTGCTCGAACATCTTGAAAATCAGTATCTCATTCTACAATATCTATCCAAAACAAACACCAGATGACACTACACGAGTTGCCCTAACCCTACCAGATTGTTGCTAGAATCAAAATATGTAGCAGTCTACAGCTAACAGGAAGTACTGTATTTTTACCAGCATAATGGCCACTAATGTGGCAATTACACACTGTATGCAAGAAAATATTACTGCATAATGAAAGCCACATTTCACAGATTTCCCAGTCCCAAAATTACAACTATCTGAAAGGGGCAAAGATAGCCTGACCCCCTTATCATTCTTAAAGATCAAGACTTTCAGAGATTCGCCCTAGATAACATGCAACAACTGCACTGAACCCTGATGTTCCACCTTTCTCCTGACAGCTTTGTTTAAAAACTTTTTCTTGTATTTTATGAAATAAGACTTTTCTCCAAACCAGCGGACCCCTTCCTTGAGCAAACTGACATGCACAGGTAAGTTTTGCTACCTGTCCAGTGATGAAGAACCCATTTTACACCTACGCAAAAGCTAAAGACAGGCATTCCTGAAGTAAAATGGTTCAGTGTGCAGAATCTGAATGTCCTACTGCCAGCGGTTACACATAGCTAGTGCTGGGGATATCACCTTCTATTTTAGCCCATGAGCTAGAGGAGCAGCTATTGAGGTACTGGCAGGATGTGAAGAGGATTCTGCCCCTGTCCTGGGGGGAGAGGGGTGGGGGCACAAGCCGGAAACTAATCTCTGCAAGTTGCTTTGGAGTTCCAAGGACCAAGTATTAGCTCCACTGATTCCTTTAGATGTTTCTTTTCTAGGCCGGCAGAAATTAAATCTTCTGCTTGTACATCTGTAAGTGCCCACGTTCCTCCACACATCTCTTGACACTACACTGACACTACACCCTACTTAAGTCTGTAAAACACTAATTAAGTTGCAGCTCCCATTTACTGTACCTTGGTGACCAAAGGCTTAAATGTACCATGACATGCTCAGATATTTTTAGGTTAAAAGGTTTATTCCTGTTTTAAGAAAGAGGATTTAGCTTTTCCATTTTCTCTTTAGATATGTAGACTTTGGTATTTTAGGAACATATTTGAGATGCAAGACAGAAGATTGATAAGATGTCATGTAGCTCAGCATCCTGCTTAGTAGCAGGGACTTTCACTTGTAACAGTTCACTGAAATTCAGAGGAGCATTCTCAGGGTGCAACTGTGCTGCTACTGCTTTGGGTAAAGCCTGACATACTCATAGGGAGCTGCACAGCTAAGGGAGAGTGTTTGTCCTGTTCATCATTTCCATGTTTGACAAACAGATGCAATTTGTTTTGCATTTTATCGCCCTCCATCCCCACCTCCAGTTGAAACATGACATGCAAACACATGGTCAATCCTGGGCATTTTGTTTAGTGTGTGCTTATTTGTACCTCCAAGACTGAAGGAAAGCTAGATAGAAAACAGCAAGGAGTCTGATAAGCGTTCAATATATATCATCAAAGACCCCAGGGTCCAATCCTCAGCTGGGGAAAAAGTAGGATAGCTTCACTGAGTTCACTGGAATGGTGCCAGTTTAACTGTAGCTGAGGATCTGGCTCCCAAAGTATGTTAAAGAAAGAGTAAAAGAAAAATGTTTATAAAAAAATTGCCCCCAGAAAATTAGAAAGAGACAAATACAATGGCCACACGATGGCATCATTTCCTAATGCGAGAAATCAAGCTACTACTACCACAGTTTTCATAATGGCACATTTTAATGGCAAAAGTGAAAACTGCTTCAACTACGTTCACTTGTTCCCAAAAACACAGGCCTGAGGGATTAGATCTGCTTGCATTCAGTTCAAGTTTGGTCCAAGATTCTTTCATGTACTGTGGTTAGTTTCAGGCTGTTTGACTCTTTAAAATGGGTGTTTCTCTTGCTAATATTTTCCTTTACAGAGTCAATCACTATTACTCAGAGAGACTGCTGCACTTTTGGAATGATAGCCTAACAATGGCTGAACAGATAAGATGGGGCCAACTATACCCAGGAAGGCACTGGGAGTTCTGTTTCTGACACGTAAGCTTCCAGGGAAATATAAACTTCCCTTAGGATTTACCTTTATTCTATAAGGTCTTGATGAAAAGTTTATCAAAGTTCCTAAGACATGTTTTCAATAGGCTTTCAATAGACTTTGGACCACAGCCAAAAATTGTATCCAAAACCAAGTACCATAAAAGAGCCAATTAGGGACCTTTCTTGGTGTTCTTTCCGCTTTTGGTTGTAGGGATCGATACCTGCTTTCAACGGAAGCACTGTTTGGATGGAAATGCACCCCTGGACTGTTGACCACTTTTGGATTTGGTCTGAATTTCTCGGTTTTCCACCGGCAGGGGGGAATGGGAGGAAAATTTTATCAGTCTGAGTGTGGTTAAGCAGGTAAGTCTGAATGTCTGTGAGCTTTGGTTTAAAGGAAAATATAGATTAAAACCTCTTAGGATAATTACCTGTTTGGAAGGTTCTATTCAAACCAGAATCCTCCACAGGGAGAGCTGGTAACAAAGGGGGCAGAAAGGACTGGATGTTTTTTTCAGCAGGGATGAAATCCACAGAACAGCACACCTTTGAGAGCAGGAGATTTCTGACAGGCACTGGAAGGTTACAGAAGAAGTGGCTGATGGGAAAAACATGGAGTGGAGATGCAGATACAAAAGCCTGGTTGAGGACTGGGAAAGGGGCCTGAGCTTCTCTCCTAACCCAACATCTCAATCCAGTCCAGAACCATGGGAAAATCTTGTTCATGTCTGGTTATTCTTTCCACTTGTCTTTTTTATGTGTTAACAAATAGGTAATTGCTAAGTAGGAAGACTGTATATTGTGATGAATGCTCCTGTCCAGGAATGTCATGAGAGAGAGCCATCAAGGCTTGTGGCTTTTTTACCTGGAGTCTTTTGGGGGGAGGAAGGAGGAAAGTGCCCACCATTCTTCACCCTCTTGGAAAGAACACTAGAGAGGATGTCCTTTCTCAAGGGATCACAGGCACCTATTGCTAATGGTTTCTGCACAGCCTGGCAAGGAAAAGGAGTTCTGTGCATCCCTCAGTCCCACTGTGGCTGTTCAGAATCTGCTTACCACCACAATATATGGTCCTAGACTGTAAGTTGTAAATGCTCAATAAAAGACATGATTTTGTTTCTGAAGACGATGAAGCAATTTCAGCCCACAGCTAGATATTTGCAGCCACCCTAAAAAGGTGTGCTTATAAAATCACCTATTCTTTTCTTGTTTTGAGGGAGTGGGTGGGACAGGAATGAGAAATTTATGGGACAAGAACCTTAAATAGTAAAAACAGAGTCAGTTGTAGACTCCTGTTAGGAGTGAGGGTATTAGTAGACAGACCTGTGGCATAAGTACATATTCTGAGGAAAGGTACTGAGAAACGGTACTGTGATACCTGAAAGCTTGCCTTGGTCTATCCCAGTCATGCAGTTGGTTCAATCAAACATATGACCCACAGGAATTCTGGCTTCTTGCATATCTACTGGACTATCATGGCAACAATGTCATCTCAACACTACTACAAGTACACATTGTAATTTTTAATATTCTAATAAAATATTTGAAAAACATACAAAAGAAGTTCTGTAATTTCAATATACACGCACTGACAAGTGCTAAGAGGCGATACAAGTACAGTGAACAACAGGTTTCATTCATGCCTCAATCATATCCTGACCATTATTTAGTCAACAGCAGCCCTTCATATATACCTAGGTTTTCCTCTTATTTGGGCGTGTCTGCACATGACGTTTTAATGTGCGTTAGCCTAAGTGAATGCACATTAAGGGTGCATGTCTACATGTGCACGCCCTTAACGCACATAAAAAGTAGTGAATTTAGGCTACTTATGCCTAAATTTGATACCTACAAATGCAGGTATCGAATTCAGGTGCAAATAGTTAAAGCACATTCATGCATGTGTAGATGCACATTAAATTTATGCATGTTAAATTCATGTGTAGACATGCCTTTTGTGTCCAACGCTGGCTCTAACCTCCTTAGGAAGACTCCCTGGGATCACAGCACAAAATACTCCTACCAGAGTCAATGTGGTTGCATGAGTATCCAGGAATTTATGGGGAGAACTCACCCTCTTTGTTTTTATTTCCTCCATTGCACTCCTTTTCACACAAAAATTGCTACTTTGTGTCTGTCTCTATCTGGGTAACATCAATAAATTATACGTTAGCGCTCCTATCATCTCGTTATAAAGAGCCTTTTCAAGATTTCTAATAGATGTACAATATTGCTACGCTTACGTCTTCACTGGTTAAGAACTCAAAAATAGCTGTTGTGAGATTACTCTTAATTTATACTACTTCTCTCTTGCGAGCTTTCAAGGAGAAGCATTTAACCACATGTCACATACCAATCCAGAATATACTGTGCATCCCAGGAAGGCAGAGATCTTTTCAATGTTTGACACAACAAAGCTCCATGTACAAACTAAGGATATGCATGGGTTTTGGTATTTGCTTTTACACTTGTAGGCTCCTTTAATGTTTCAAGGAGCTATGGGCAGTGATGAATTAATTAGAGATCTAGACATTTTGGTTTGGTTTCTGAATGTAATGAATTTATATGTCATTTTATTTTGACCTCATAAATGCTCCATTAAACAATGCAAACACTCACAGAAGACCTAAATAAAGAGGCAGTGCAAAACACATGTTGGTGATGCTTCTGCAAATAGTAATATTTGGATTCCTATCCAACCCACATCTAGCATGAACAGTTGGGTTGAAGCACTGCATAGCACACTTGTAGAATGCAGTGCTCCTGATAGAAACAGCAAGTAACTGAGAAGTTTTGGTAGCCTCCTTGAGTCACACACTTCTTTTGTTCCCCTCCATACTAGTTCAAAATATATTGTTCCCACACTAAATACAATGCTCTTCTCAAGTCATTCTATCAGAGGATCACAACAAGCTTTATAAACATGAATGGGTTGTACTGACCAGGATCTCAATTCTCTGTTTTAGCATGTCTAGCAGCTTAGCTACCACCATGGTTTGGATGAAGAGAGTTCTTTCTCTTCCTTTGTCTGAACCATCATTACAATTATGCCACCTTTCTTCCTCTCCCCATTCCTATACTCTCCCAGCCCTGGCCTGCTTACTAAATTGGAACACAACATATAGTAACCATAAGGCTAGTTATTAAAGGAAAAGAAGGAGGACTGAAAACAAACTGACCTTGGAAGTCCAAATGAAGAAAGTTCATAATAATGAGTGGCCAGGAAAATGCCAAAAGCTACTGAAAGACAAATAATGGTACACTTAGTTACTAAAACTGGTTGAGTTCATAATTAGAAATGGTTTGGGGCAATCAGCCCTTCATTCCTTAAATCAATGTTTCCCAAGGGAGAGCAAAGGACTGGCCAGAAAGGACCTAGCAGATGTACAAAGCCTTAACAACACATGGCAGGAAGGGAGCACAACTGTCTCCCCCTGCTAAAGCCTGGGAATCCCACCTTAAGCGATTGCTGCCTGAAGCAGCTTGTCTAGAGCATCCTGGGAAAGAGCTACTTTTGCTGAGCCTTCATACCTGACTAAGACCCAGTGGGCCGCTGAGCAAATACATGTCGGGTAAGACATCAAACAGAAATGACCACGATACTATTAAGTTCGGCACCCTTGCAGGGAATCATATCATGAGGTAGCTCTGACATACAACTTCAAAAAAGAGGATTATTAAAAAAAATAAATAAAAAGGAGGAAGTTATTTAGAAAGAGCCTGAAAGGAAAAGATAAGAAATTAAAATCCATAGAATCAGCAGGGAGGTGGCCTTAACAATACTTTATTAGAATCAATATTCATATCCCAGGACAACAGCAACTACAAAAAAGGGTAGCGGAATAACACTAGGATGGTTAAATAATAGGGTAAAAGAGTTTATTAAGGCTGAAAATGTATCCTTCCTAACATGGAAATCTTGCCCAAGTGATGCTAATAGAACAGAGCATAAACTGTAGCTGGCAAGATGTAAAATGGAGATTAAAGTGTGAGGAGGAAATTTAAAGAAAAACAGCTAAAGGTATAAAGTAAAGTACTGTTATAAGAAATAATTTAAGTATGTTAGAAAAAGGAAGCTCACAGGGCCATGACTGCGGCCTAAGGAATACCTAAGATTATATGGATAGATATATTAAATAGACAAGCAGCAGACTCAGTGGGTTTGCTAGACCAACAGTGCATAAAAGCAGTAAGGTAATCAAAGAGGTTATAGAAACTGCACAGTCTAAGTGATTTCTTTGCTTCAGTTTTCAGCCTGAAGAGTGATGGAGAAAGGAAAGCTATCTTAAGGTATGAAGGCCCTGTCCAGGAAAATATTATCAGAAGAGGAGGTGGTAGAAATTCTTAAGGAATTAAATGATAATAAATACTCTGAACTGGATGGTAGTCATCAAGAAACTATGAACGAGGTAGCTCAGGCGCTAATGCAATTATGTAATGGAGGGATTATAGGCAGACCTACAATTTTAAGTATAAGGCTGCGTGTAGACACTAATGCTCCTAATGGGTGACTTGAGAATGAGAGAGACCAATGAATTTGGAATCAGGAAAATGTCTAAAAAATGCCAGGGGGTACTTAAAACATATGTAAGGGATTATTTTATGATTCATAAAGCCCAAAACAATCAAAAATCATGAGAATAGCTCAAAAATCATGATATAAAAATATAAATAATATTATCAAACATGCATAATAATAAATTTGTAACATTGCTTAGTTGCTTTCTGGTTTTTCAATATATAAGATAGAATAAATACATATTTTCAAACTTTTCTCCCCAGTCATGCAGCCTAGAAGTTTTCTTGACCTTTGGAAATGAAAGCTGAGTTTCTTATGTAATCTCTTGATTCCACACGTTGGGACTTAAATAAAAACTCCAGACACCATGTCATCTGACAACAGTGTGCCAAATTAACATTAAGGTCACTAAACAAAGGAATAAGCGATTAAAATCACCACGAACAATTTTAAAAACATCTGTGTGACTTATGGACCAAAGTGTCAGTGACTTAAAAGTCCATGAAACTTAAGTACCTAAGCCACATATGTGCTTTTGAAAATTTTCTCATTATATATGTAACTGAAATACCGTTTCTTACATGGGGTAAAAGAAATATAGATGAGATAACATTCACTGTGAACATGCGACCTATCTCTGCAACTAAAGTCAACAGGACTTTTTCCAGATACTCCTCAGCTGCATCCCCACAAGCGGGAACATGAGCTTTGCAGCACCTCAAAAGCTTTGAGGTATCACAAAACACACATGGCACATGTGAATAGGTTCTCCATGCTTCATATTTGCAGCACAGAGGCAAAATTAGATACCAGGAAATTCTGGTATCTAAAAACCATGCAGAGAAAAAAAGCAGTGCGGTACACATGGCAGTAGTGTGCACTGCCTGAAACCAGAGCCTGGCCAGCCAGAGACACACTCCAACTGCTGTCCAGGCTCCGCACACCCGGATCACCATTGCTGCAGCCCTGGGAGGCCCCCAGGACCCAGGTAAAGCTGCTGGGGTCAGCATCCCTACCCCACCCAAGGCAATTTGCTGCATGCCAGAGCACACGTGCAGGGGCATTTCCCCAGGGACAACTAGCAGTGGCACACCTATGTGCTGTCTATATTTA
This sequence comes from Gavialis gangeticus, assembly GCF_001723915.1. Lineage (NCBI taxonomy): Eukaryota > Metazoa > Chordata > Crocodylia > Gavialidae > Gavialis > Gavialis gangeticus. The sequence continues at coordinate 4,340,295 of NW_017729034.1, forward strand.
CTGTCTATATTTAACAAATTTCTTTTGATCTGAGATATAAAAGCTGCTTGCAAATGTTAAAAAAAACCCCAATGCACTTTACTAGAAGCAGCAGCACATTACTTCAATCTAGGCCAGCAATGAAGACCCAGGCTGCAGAGAGGTGACAGTAGGAGGCTACACATCCATTTTCATCCTACCACAACATCTCCTTTGAAAATTAAGACAAAAATAAATAAATGACAAAGTCCCACTAATTTTTAGCTTGGAAGTGCCACAGAAGTCACTCTAGGCAAAAAGCAGCCCCACTAAGTCACAAAGACGACCTGTATTGACTGCTCAAGAAAATGAAAGTCCTCATTTGCCTTCCTCAGTTGTCTGTGAAATACAGTAAACCTGCAGGGTACATTACACCCTCTTTCCTTTCCTCCTTTAAGGCCCTGAAGATCTTAAAATTAAACTAGTGATCAAAAATAGAAAAGCCAAGTTTCAAGAAGAGGAAAACAAAAATTGCCTCTGATTCAAAGTTCTTGTCTTATTTGTCAAAGCTGTCAAGCCCCAAGTTGGATCTGGGTAGATACGATATTCAGGCTCACTGGGCTCATCACTAAATAGTATTCTATTCAATATTTAAGTTACCTGTTTGACCCTAGTTAATACATATATATAGGCTCTATTACTTTCTATCTTTCTCTCTCTCCTTTACCAAACAAATGTTCCTTTTTATTGTGTTTATTTTATTTTCCTGATTATACTCAGCGTTGGAGTCTATTTCAGAGCAGCCCCCATTTTATGGGTTCTGTATCTTCTGAAAATCACAACCACTTCTCTACCAGTTTTTCCAATAATCATCCAAACTATTGCTCAGTCCTATAGATACTCTTTGCTAAAATGTCGTCTTTCCCCTGTCTGGAACACGTTCTTTCACAGATGGACCATCTTTGTCCTACAGTGTCTAAGAATAACTCTTCTAACTATCCGTAGACACAAAGAGATTCAGTTGCACTGTTCCCGTGGGATTTCTTTGAGTTTGGACACATCTGCTAAGATACATACATCAGAGTCTGAATGAAGTTTTTGTTTGATTGTATCTTTGAGCATTTGTGAATTTTTCTGCCAAAATATTCTTATCTTTTGGCACTCCCAAAACACAGGTCTATACAGTTACAGATGACTTCCAAACAGCTCCTGCATTAAGTGGTCTCTAAAGCCCAACCTATTTATAGGGGGCCAAGTCCTGAAGTTCTTATTCATTCTACAATCTCAGCAAAGTCAATGGGAGTTTTGCCTGTGGGGAAAGTAAAGGAAGAACTTTAAGACTAGGTTGCTACCAGTCTTATCTAGCCATCCTGTTGAATGATCAGGAAAATTTATAGGAAGTTTTAACTGGCATTTTTGACAACACCTCATTTACCTCCTTGTAACCTTTCTTGAACAAATGGAGCCATATTTTCACTGAAGGCTATTGCCTTGGGTGTTCAGTTTCCACCCCAAAACTACCTTGCTTTTGTGTATGTAGCAGCATCCACATGGTACAGTCAAGTAGTTGGTGATGAGTCTAGCATAATTCCAAGTGGACCCCAGGTGCTGATTATTACATGGACCATGCTCCAGGTACTTCTGAAACTACCTCTCCATTTCACTGGCTATTTCAAAGGCATTTATCTGTACTGTTTTAAGCCAACCTATCCCAAGGCAGAAGACAATTATTGTCAGAGGCTGTAGGGTTCTGCTTCAGGTATTCATTCTTGTGGAAATATGTCTAAGCTCAAGAATCACAATATTTAGGATTTAATCTTTAAGGCAAAGAATCTGCTGTGACTTCACTGGGGTGATAGAATGCAGCATCACTCAGGAGTGGAGGCACTCACCATCTTACAGGGTGAGGCCTTTAGAAAGCAATGTATAATACACTTCTGTGCCCAAATTCTTTGCTAGCTCCTTCCTTCAGCACCTTCCTTCAGCACTCTCGATGGGCAAAGAATTGCTGAAGTGTCAAAGTCGAGGTGCAGCTGGCTGTCAAGGGGTATTTACTGTCTACATTTAACAAATTTATTTTGAGCCGAGTCATAAAGGATGCTCAGGGACATTTAAAAAAATGTGCTTTACTGGAAGCAGCAGCACATTACTTCAATCTGGATCTTCAGTGTTTGTAAAGATTAGGTGCTTCAACAGGGCTTTTTTGGCACTTTTAACTAAAGCTGATTTAATTTGCTATTAGATAAAAGCACCAGAAAAGCCCCTCTAAAGCGCTTGATCTTTACATCTGGGTTGAAGTAACACACTGTCTCTTTTGGGCATGCACAGGACTCAGTGCAGGAACACACTGAGTTTAAAGTAAAGAGCTGGGGATTTTTTTTTTAATGCCTGCAAGAACCCATAAAGAACACCCATATAGTAATGAGGAAAGTAACTTTGTAAATAGTTATTGCCATACAGAAGTGGCACAGTTTCTGGCATATACAAATGACTGCACTTGGAAAAATGGTCAATGTAGATTTGAAATCCGTCCCCTCTCCATGATTTTCTCTAAAAACAAGTCTTTATTCAAATATATGTAAAATAAATGAAGACTCTTATAATCTGCTGTATCAGGCTCCTGGTAGATTTTTCTAAGGCTTCAAACACCTTTCACTTTAACTTGTTTGATATTTATTAGTCACTGCATTAAACAGTCCTGCCAAAATGTCCGTTTCAATCATAGCTTAGCAATATTTTTAGATTGTTTCATGACTGTTTGAACTCTTTATCAGTTTGAATAAGCTTTTCTTAGTCTTTTTCTCAGGAACAAGCTTTACTATCCTTGTTCAGGTTAAAGTTCCACTGACTACCAATGGGAGGTTTGCCCTAAATGAGTAATTTTGAACAGGGCTCTTCATTTTATTCATTTCTATTTGATCACTTTGAGGTCTCCTCTTTTCCAAAGAGAAGACAACCAACTTCCTGATAGTAACATTCTTCAGTCATTACTAACCTAGGCAGGATTCATATGAGTAAATGGCTCTTGGAAACTATTACTAATCCCTTAAGTCAACCAGTTCTAAAGCTGTGCCAATGTTTTTCTGTTTTGACAGAGACTGTGCCTGGTGAGTCTCAGTAACTTTAGAGAGGATGTGGCCAAATTAATTGGGAGTTTTGTGGAGTTTAAAAAGAGTTGGAAGAACAGATTGACTCCAAGTCTTCTATCCCCAAACTAAGAACGTTTCTGCACATTTCTAGCAGTTTTCATCTCTATTGTGTAAGGAGATATGGGGCAAGCATAAGATGGTATGAAGCTAAATATCCTTAATTTATACCTTGGCCCTTACACACCTGCACTGCAAACAGGTCTTCCACTATGGTCCCTGGCAAACTGTATTTCCATCAAACAACAGATAATGTCGCTCAAACTGTGAAGCTATGTGACCTGCTTCACATTCACAAGGCAACTTATCCAGAGGGAAAAAAAGTGCCCTGGGATCTTGCTCTGCCAGCACGTGCTGGCAGTAGAAGCTGGCATGCTGCTGGAAAGAGTTGTCAGTCCCCGTCCCACCTTCAGCAATGCTGTAATGAGAAGTGAATTCTGAGCTCCCGCTCGGTGAAGGAACCACTCCTTTAGTCCTTGTGTAGAGCAAGGGAGACCAGTGTAAAAAGCGGGCAGGAGGCAGGAACAATGGGGCTCAAACTCTCCTAGAATACTTTAACAGGTGCTTTCATCTGCATCTTGTCCCCACTGGTAGCTTTCCAAGTAAAGTCCCTCCCACTCTCAAATTATAATGATGTAAGTACAGCATGTTATGTTTCTTGTCTCACGCTTTTCTACTGGGAAGAGGTGCTAACGTCGCCTTAAAGAAGCAGCTTTCAAGTCTAGTTCAAAGGAGAGGTGGCAAGTCATGATACTTTCTGCTGAGACACCCTGAAGCAGCAGAGTTCAGTGCAAATCACAGATACCATGAAAGCCTCCTTGTGGAGAGGGGTCGGGGAACAGTCTATTCTGGTGTGCTAGAAGATGTGGCTAAATGCTATCACCTTTTGTATGACATGCCACACCTTCAAATTAAAGCTTGAAAGAAACCAGCTATAAAAATGTTCTACAATTTTTAAGCAACATCTTTGTAGATGGTTGGCCATTTTTGTGCTTGGTTGGCCATTTTTATTGTACAATAATTACTTTGCATGTGTAGTATGTCTAAATTGACCTAAATTAATCAGTTAATTGCACACTAATTGTAATGTGTCAGGGAACAATAAGAGAATATAATGTGACAGACATGTATAACATACAAAAATAATGGTGGTGAGGGTGATCATCACATCATCTAGCTCTTACACACTGCTTTTTATACTCTCGCTATATGACATACACATATTTTATGAGAGATACAAGATGAAATATTTTCTTTTTAAAACTAATCTAGTTTACATCTAGTATATATGTGTTTGTGTGGGTGTATACATAAATATATATATGCATGTGTAATTTGTCTTGATATTTTCTGAACAATATGTTTCAACTGATGCTTTATGTATGTATGCATGTAGAAAATTATGTCTATATATGTATAATATTGAATAATTTTAAAAAGAAAACATTGTTTCAGTTGAAACATTTTTCCTTGGAAAATGTCAAGACTAAAAATTTAGATGTTTCTGCTTTTTTTTTTTTGGTTGTTGAAAGTTGTAAATAGTGTTGGTCCCACAACAACTACATGTTTCTTGCCTGGAAATAAGTTTGCTCAGCTTATATTACCTCCATTTTACAGGGGAGGCAACACAACTTGCCCACAGTTGTCAGTTGCAGTGTTGCAGACCCTGGAAAAGAACCCAGGTCTTCTGAGTACTAGTCCGTCACTTTCTGCTGTAGGTCATTTGCTACCTGCCATATTAATTTTGAACTTAATTTACACATTATTTCATTTCATAATTAAAATGCAGTTCCTTTTCATTTTCCTCTACAGTACTTGACAAACAACATCACAAGCCTATTGTGATGTCAGCAGTGAACCTGTTGAAAAGCCTGGATATAGAAGGATAAGGTTCATATTCCTAGGTTGTCAGTGGCAGAACCATCACCATATAAGTACTGATGTTTTTTTTTAATCACACCCAGGAGTCTTAAATCATGTGCCAGGTAAAATTCAGTAGGTCAAATTCTTGGTTGATTTTATTCTACTAAGGCCTAAGATGTTATGCTAGCAGAGATTCCAGCAGAAAAGTACTCCTGAATACTATTCCTGATTTTGCCACCCATTCTCTGGGGTCTCAAGCAAATCATGTTACCTCTTCACCTTATTTTCTGCAGCTGCAAAAATGTTTCATTTCTCCTAAAGAAGTGTGAGGAGGATTAACTATTTGTAGGGTGCTCTGAACATATATAACTTCATTAAGGTCCACTGATGCCAGTACAAATTTTTCCACTGATGTCAGTGATCATTGGATCAGGCCTGCTGGTTCAGTCCTGCAAGTTAGAGAGTTACTCTAAACTTCCACAAACTTCACAGGACACCAAATGACACTGAGGTCATTGAGGTTCTGTTTATACCCTGCTGACTCCAGGGCTGCCAGCCTTGGGTGTGTGTGAAGCGTGAGTGAGTAGGGATTTGCCTCTCAGTGGAAAGTCCTAACCTTTGTAGGGAGGCAGTACAGACTTGACTTAAAACTCCTGGGTGGATTGCAACAGTGTCCAGCACAGGCAGGTGGATCAGGACAGTTAAGTCACATCTTGCTGAAGAACAAATCTGGTGTGAAAGAGGGGACTGATCTAGATTTTAAGGGTTTTCATTTAATGCTGTGCTAGTGAATTTAGTGCTGTTGACCTTCATATTGACTACCTTGGAAACTTAAATCCCCTTCTTGTCTATAAAATAAGTACAGTGTGAACAGCAACAGGGCATATCTCGTTCACACACTACCCACTGTCAATGGGCCTCACCTCTGCCCTTGACCACCTCCAAATGTAGTTCAGGTGGCTGAATGAGCCATTCAGCCCCTGCTGGCCTCAGTGCTAAGGCTGCTTTCATGGTTTTCCATCTGTCAGAAAATATCAGTGTGAGGTTTCCAGCCCCATTTGCTAATGAAGTCTTTCATCTTCATGAATAGGATAAATAGATTCTTTGTTTAAAAATAAGGATTCTTTCTTTCTTTCTTTTTTGTTGTTCTTGCCTTGCTCATTTTTAAGCCTTTTTACCAGCTTTTGACTTTGAGAAAACATTAAAAACATCCAAATCTGAATTCCTGGTCCTATCCAGAGATTGGGTATTTCAATTCGAAGGGAATCTTTCTGGAGAAGAACCACAGGCTACCTCCCTCCCCAGTGCCTCACACCTCTCTTTCTTTCCTAGCTCACTGGACCAGGTTTAGGAAAGCCTCCCAACGTTATCTTATCTGTCCCACTAGAATCAAGATCTCAAGAAAAGGCTCATAATGAGTGAAGTCAGAAGCTGGCAAGAATTGCAGCTAAAATGATCTTGATAGCAATGATCCCAATAACCCAGCTGCTTCTAAGTGTCACCCTGAGGCAGGGCTTTTAAATTAGAAAAAAGAAAATGATATACATTTTTTAATCTGATTTTATTTTAATTGGCCCCTACAAAGTCTGGTTGGCTTCTGAGATCTTGAAACACTTGGGCTCATTTTTCATCTTTCTTTCTCCCCCACCAGTAAATTTTTCAGCCTTTTCAAACCATTTCAGAATAAGCAAATTAGATCCCCTAAAAACTGATGAATGTGAGGGATGGACTCATCCCATGTACCTCTGCTCAAAAGGTTCTTGATAGGAGTCACTATAACAATTCAATGTTTTGAAGACCTCACTTTTCACAATCCAATTTCAATTTCCAATTTCTTTTCTCATCCCCCTGCTCTGCTCCCCACAATCTGATGACATGGAAAAGAAGAAAGCCAAACAACCTGCTTCAGCTAACCCTAAATACCCTGAAAACATGTCAATATAACTGCGTTGGTCCCTCAAAGTCTTCTGTACCCCCAACAGGTCCAGCCCACCCTGCTTTCCAGAACACCACCTTCTTGCCATGTCTGCAGTCCTATCGAATCCTAGGTTCAGCTAGAAATCTGCAGTCCCTAAGTGCCTTCTGGGCTGGGGTGAGGATCACAGGCAGAAGACTCACTGGGATGAAGAACAGCATGATGACTTGGAGGGCAGGAACCCCAGCACTAACTAGGTACAGAGAGAGCTTGTGGCCCAGGGGAGAGGGAATGCATGCATTGCTTCACAAAAATTAGGATTAGCACTACAATTTGACCCACACTGCTCTTTCAGCTTTCTCAAACTGAATTATTATGACCCTATGCAAACCAAAAACAAAAAAAGGGGGAATGAGGGGGAAGGAGGCATATATGGAGGAGGCCTTGTTGGTGTGACACTATGGAAACAAATATAAAAGCTGGTCTCCAGCATAGAAGAGTGTGTCTACAACTCGCAGCAACCCCCCCCGGTACATCAGTGTACTCACAATCAGATGACCCTGTGTGTGCGTGCAGGTTGGTTGGTGAATGTGATGAGTGGATGAGGGCTGGGCTCAGAGGCAGAGCAGCTTCAAGGTTCAGGCAGGGAAGGCCTGGCTTGGCTCTGCATGCACCCGTCTGAGTAATCTCATTCTCCTCAGACGCCTTCTGGTTTTCAGCTGTCTTGGGTTTCTTCCTGAAAACAAACAAAGAGACCTTTGAAGAAGCTGACGGCATAGTTGGGAAAAGGCATTTTTAGAATCTGTTAAAGATAACTTGCTTAAAAAAAAAAAACCCTCTTCTCTTCTCCCCACTAACACCCCCCTGCCCCCAAGGAGGGAGCAGAAGAGGACTCTCCTCCATGCCTCTTGTTGGGAAACAAGCAACTCCCTGTTTATACTCTGATGCAATGGCCCTGAGACCACATTACAGCATATAGGACAAGTAAGAAACTCCCCATTCTGCCCCTACAAATGACATAAATATAACCAATCCCAGTGGTTTAGACAGTCCAAGCTCCATGTGACAAATATTAACCACGGCTGTATCATTCTGAGCAGACAGCTATACAGAGCCGTAATAAATTGGTCTGGAAAACAAATAAGCATGGCCTAGTTTAAGAGGCAGGGAAAGCAAAGCCTTACATTGTGAGGAAGAGTACACGGGAATAAGATAAGAGCACTGCCACTGGGCAATGTAGATATACAAGGGTTAACTGTACCTGGTCATTTGACAAAATTTTAAGCCTGAAATCACCAATGATGCTGCCTGCAGGCTGGCTTCCGGTATCTTCCATGAACCAACAGAGCCCTTAATTACTAAAGATACTACATTGTATTTCTATAACAGCTTCCATCCAGGACCATAAAGTGCTCCACCAACATTGAGAAGTAAGCCTCGAAACACCACACGTGGCTAAGCATTACCCTCTTCATTTTATAGGTGGGAAGGTTGACGCACAGACTTTCCCATAGTTGCAGTATGACTCTCTGCTGGAGAAGGGAGAAGAGCTTGCTCCCCTGAGGCCTAGCTCTGTTCTTTAAGCCCAAACAAATGCCACCCCCGTGTTCACTAAAGTTTCAAGCACGGTCTTTACTTTGCAAAATTACTGCCAGGAAGCAGTAGTCACTTGTAGCCCTCAGGCAGAAAACTGGCTGCCCTGTGGCATGTGTCAAACTAAGGTAACCCTCATGAAAAGGAGCAGAAGCCAATGAAGCACACACAGGGGCACAAGTGCAGTCCATGTTCTTTTTGCTTACTCTCTGGAAACAGAGGCCAAAAAGGTTTTTATGTGATGGAAGGAGATGTCCCTCACTGTTGCTTGTAAGCATGACCTAATGAAACTTGATTTCAGCTGCCCAAGTCTGGCCTGGATAAAACATACTTAATCCAGCAGAAAGCAATGCTTTACTACAAAAGGCATGCATTATTTTCCACCAGGGGGACCGTCCATGTCTTTTGCTGAAGTTCTAGCAATTCTTTTGCTGTTTTAGCTAGTTTTCCCAAGTCACGGCAACCATACTCTGAGCAGGCCACCAGGCTACACAAAAGGCATATAATGTCTTAAGATGCCTGGAAGGGTTACTGTGTCAGGACCCATTTCTACACTGCTCCTTGCCCCATCTGATCTCTGAAGTAAAAATAAGGAACCACAGAACTAGTTTTCTCTCTTATTCTCCACCCCCAAACTTCCATTTCCAGAGTGTCCTGCAGAAGAACAGATGCATTATGATACCCAAATGAAATCTCTGACGTGTGTGTGTGTGTAGTATATATAAATCTTCATTTTTGTGTCCAGGCATCAGGGAAAAAAAAAGACGAGAAACAGCAAAAAACAAGACAGAAAGAAAGAAAGAAAGAAAGAAAGAAAGAAAGAAAGAAAGAAAGAGTACCCATCATGCAACAGAGAGCAAAACCACTTTGCCATTAATTGAAAACGTTGTCTTTGGTTACATAAAAGAATTATATAAGCCTGGCATATCTAAGGGTACAGCATGTGAAAGCTCTTGTCAAACCTGGTGGCTGCCAGTTCTAGCTGGTCACCTTCAGAGGGCAGCAAAGGACTGAATGATTTCATACTACATCAGCGCAAGACAAAACCTCCACTAGAATCTTCCTCCTGGTCACTATGCCAGGGGTTCGTCTGGCAAGCTCCCTAAAAAAATAAATAAAAACACACTGGGGACAAAGACTATACAATGATTGTCATTTACAATAATGCATTTACAGTCAACAGCT